>NC_059103.1:28553332-28864165 GCF_020740685.1 Jaculus jaculus
TTTTGGGGGTGAAACTCCATGATGATTTCCATAGTATTAGAAGCATTAACATTCCTAATATCTGTGTTTAAAGGTTTAGGGAGAAAATTTCTAATATTCAAAGAATTTCTCAACACTGTAGATCATATAAATTATGAGCCTGATACTTAAAATGAGTACCTTAAAGTACAGAAAGGATGCACTCTCAAGTTCAAGAAACAGAGTCTCAGATTCAAGCTTTCTATAAGTAGTGAGGTGATCATTACAGATTTCATAGCCATCCTGAACTTCAGCATTCTTACCTTGCCAACACCAGGATAGTCACCTTATCGTTTCAAATGCTGTTAGGATTATTTAGCACTCACTAGCACTACAGAGAAAAAAATTCAGCGCTCTCCTCTTCCAGGCCTATCAATTTAGGTGGAAGAGAGAGTGTCATGTGTTCTTTCCTAGGACCGATGGCCTGCTCAGGGAATGGTCAGCACAGATAGTCGTCAGTGCAAAAAGTGGTTGGTGCAAGGAATGGTCAGAGTGAGGAGAGGTCAGCACAAAGTAGGGTCAGCTAAGCTGAAGATCAGCCAGGTCCTTGAAGAGGAGGTATCTCTGTGGCCAAGGTACTGAAATATTATTCAGGGAATATGTGTGATATGAATACTTTTAAATTCTAGTTTCCAGAAAGAACAAAATATGTGGCATTATTAATCTGTTCTTCAGGAGAACCATTGCCATCTCTTCCCTTTTGCTTGTCTGACCCTTCCTTCTGCAGCACTGCCTGACTACTTTGCCCTGAGCCTGTGCCAGCCCCATTTGAAATGATCATTTCATGGGTTTGCATATGTCTACAAAGCCAAGGAATGAATGTCCATGGTGTTTCAATGTATGAAATGCTGCTCTTGACTTCTAAAGGAATGCCAAAAGCTGGCAGTCCACTTAGAGGATGGTTATGGCTAATTCTTGCCTATAGTCAGTAAGACCTAAGTTTTTAATCATACTTCTCAAAGTTCCTGCAATCCCCAAAGGAACCCATACTTGTCTCCAAAAAGATTAATGTGTGGGATTGGAACTGCAGATTACAGCAAAGCCCTCGAGTGTCATTTATGGTGGAGACCATGTGTTATACCTGACTGCATCTCTAAAGTGAACAGCCTGCCAGAAGCCATTCATCAAGGTTGAAGGAGGGAGACAGGAAAGCAGAGCTCATTTTCCACTGACATTCAAGAAAGTACTAGGCAGGTACTTTCTCCCATCTATCTGGAGCATCTCTAAATATTAAAAGTGGAATAATTTATAGTCTTCATTTAAACCCAGATCCCCAAAAAGTTGCAAGTGGCTTGCATTGACAGCCTATTGTCTTATTTGTAAAACTCTAACAACTACACTGTTTGCTGTCAGGGATTTCTGGATCTTCTCAATGGCATTTGTTGATTCCAGAGAGGTTGAAGGATGAAGCTCTAGGAGTATTCCATTAAGATTTAGAGGCTTTCTAGAAAATTTTGACAGAGACTTCTATATCATGTTCACTTTTTGAAGTATTAAAATAACATGTACTGGAGAGATGGCTTAGCAGTTAAGCCATTTGCCTGCAAAGCCAAAGGTTTTAGGTTTGATACCTCAGGACCCATGTAAGCCAGATGCACAAGTGGCACATGCACATTGAGTTCATTTGTAGTGGCTGGAGGCCATGGTGTGCCCATTCTCTCTCTCCCTCTCTCTGCCTCATTCTCTCTCTCAAATAAATAAATAAAAATAAAATTTTAAAAATTAACATGTGCATAAAGACTATAAGGGTTTTTTTTAATTTTTTTGTTTATTTATTTATTTGACAGCAACAGAGAGAGAGAGAGAGAGAGGGAGAGAGAGAGAGAATGGGTGCACCAGGGCTTCCCGCCACTGCAAACGAAGTCCAGACGCATGTGCCCCCTTGTGTATCTGGCTAACATGGGTCCTGGGGAATTGAGCCTCGAACCGGGGTCCTTAGGCTTCACAGGCATGTGCTTAACCACTAAGCCATCTCTCCAGCCCTAAGGGTTTTTTTTAAAACCAATAAAGTCATTTGTGTATAGCTGGTAATAGCTAGTCCAGTATGTCTGAGCTTAGGAGTGCCTTGGGGAGGTTCTTGCTCTGCCCTCCTCTCCAACTTTATGGTACCTTCTCTGGAATCTGTTCTTTTGCTTAATTTTTAAAAATATTATTTATTTATTTACTTACTTACAAGCAAAAAGTGAGATAAAAGAGAGAATGAGAATGGGTATGCCAGGACTTCTAGCTGCTGCAGAGAATGGGCACACCATGGCCTGCAGCCACTACAAATGAACTCGATGTGCATGTGCCACTTGTGCATCTGGCTTACATGTGTCACTTTGTGCATCTTGCTTTTTATACAGGGGGTCAAGCCCTGGTCGTTAGGCTTTGCAGGCAAGTGCTTTTACCAGTGAGCTATCTCTCCAGCCCGATTCTTTTTTTTTTTTTTTTTTTTTGCTTTAGTTTTAGGGAGAGTGGTCAAAGATGTGCAATAAGGTCTGCTTTCTATTACTTTCTTCAGCAAAACATACGATCAACCAGGACTTATAAATACAGGCACAATGCAGTAATTTACTGTGAGACTACTCAAGTATACCTAGTGCTACTCTTTCCACTTATCTTAAGCCCTTTGCTTAACTATGTGCTGTGTTATCTTCGGAATGCCTACCTGTGTTCGGTTTTTAGCTACTTAATTAATTCAGTGAATTTTTAAAGCTGTTAGGAAGTAAAAAGATTAGTGAGGGGACTTTAGTATTTCAACATTGCATCATGGTTCATTTGTGTTGTCCTCACAGATGTGTGTTCCAGTTCCACTTCTCAACTGTCTCTACCATGTTCTATCCCGCTGGCAGCATGAAAATACTGTCTTTAGTAAGTCACATCACACTCTCTAAATCCACTTGTCCAGTTACAAGCCTCAGCCTGCCTCATACTTCCATGTGTGACAGGAGGCTTTAGAGTTGACTGTTCAGTATTCCTCGTTTGCTCTCCATTCATTTTCCACATACCTCTAGTGAACTTCTAATCTTCACGCTGTCGTGTTATGATTCTGATCACTGCTATTTAAAAACAAGCAAGTATCCAAGCCTGTTCTTGAAAGAGGGACTTTCCACAAGGGAACCAAGAGTCATTCCTAAGAATGTGTTTTAAAAAAAAAAAAAAAAGTTAAAATCCAAATACAGAATTAGAAGTGACCACCCAGGACCTTAGAATGTGGTAGGAGGTTCATTAGGTAGAGTAGTTTAAAAGATATCTCCCATAAGAGAAGTCAAAGGAACACAAATAGCAACCGTCTTAGTTAACAAAATTGAAAATAGACATGTGAGGATTGTCTAGCATTCATGAACAGCATCTGAATTTACGGATTCAGTCTGGACAGTCAGGGACTCCTTTCTTAGGCTAGTGTATTTAAATGTGATGGGAAATGCAAAAGATTGCAAAAGGATTTTCATCATTTGATTTCTGAATATCATTCAGTTCCTCCAACCTAATTAAGTTTGCAGCAAAAGTTTAGGGCATTGAACCTCATCCTTTTCTTACATTCAGTAGTAATTATCACCTGAAAACTTTTACAGATAAGCAGCCAATGGTCCAAGGCCTCAAGTCTGACTTGTCAGACATGGCAGGGTCAAGTAGATGTTTGAACTTATATTTTTATCCCTATATAAAAGATATCATGACCCTTTCATAGAATATAGGACATAAAAGAATACTGTCTTTACCCTTGACTCAATCAATTATTTACTTTTTATGAGAAGAGAAATTAAAAAAGATTATTTCAAATATGCTATTGTCACAATCCTGGCCCTATTGAGCAGTTCACTGTGTGCTTTCAGGCCTGCAGTTCTTTTTTCTCAACTCTTGAGGTCACTTAAGACATCCCCACATGCTTTTTCTTCTTTCCCTTCCATCATACAAGTCAGTGACTGCCTCAGTCCTCATTTTTGCCTATCTGACATCTTCTGTCCATGCTCCACACCTCCTGCAGGCACTTTCATATTGTCCTTCACATAATTCAGACTCCCTCTAATATACAAGGCCTCTAGCATCTAGTTACATAGGGGGCCACACCCCCACAAGACATGCTAGAAGTGACATTAGTATAATGACTACTTCTTACATTTGGGAGGTATGTTGCTAGACACCTTCCCAGATGAGTAATTGCCTGCAACCATGGGTCATATTAAATGCTACCTGTACTGTGTTTTGCCCATCTGTACATACCTAAAAGTTTGATAAATCAAGTGCAGAAATATACTAACATTAATCCCAGAATAGGATGGTTAGAACAATGCAACTGGTTAAAATTGCCAACATTACTACTATTGTACATGAGGACCCTTAGTAAATATAGTAAGGGTCACTTCATCCAAAACACTGAGTTTGACAGGTAATCTACTAACCGAGACAGTTACTAAGAAACTAATGGGCATACTTCCTAGGTCAGATAGTACAATAGTTTGTCACACTATTCAGAATAGTACACGTTTTGAAACTTATGAATTCTTCATTTCTGAAATTTAATATTTTCATGCCACTGGTAAGTAAAACTGCACCACAGACAGGGAAAGAGATACTACTAAAGCATTCAAGTTTTATTCAAGACCATTTTGTTTATTTTGCCTTGGGTATTTTTTTTTCTCTTTTATCCCATCAATCACTTTTTAAATCAAAATTAAAAGAAAAACTTAGTCTAAAAAGTTTACATTAGGCTGGGAAGATGGCTTCAGTTGTTTAAGGGTGTTTTCTACATATGAAAGTGAGGCTTGCATCTAGAGTGCATTTGCAGCCACAAAAGGCCCTGAAATGTCCATACACTCACTCACACACACACTCTCTCTCCCTCCCCTTCTCTCTCTCTCTCTCTCTTAAAAAAACAAAAGCTTAGATACCCCCCCACACATACACCCTTCTTAGATCCCTTCCACCTACCCCTTCCATTAAACCTTCTTCTTTGTTGCTCCGTTTATGTCTTTTTCTTTCCTTGCCTTCGTCCATTGTCCACAAAAAGCAATTGATGAACTCAATGTTATACAGGTCTTGTGCAGTCATTGTGAGAATGCAACAAGCAGTCTGTGTCTAGAAGACAACATTCCTTAGCACTCCTCCCATCATTTGACTTGTTCACTCTTCTATCCACTCTTCTGCTATAGTCTCTGAGCCCTTTGATGATTTTTAAAATAGAATCTCCTCTTGTTTTCCTTCCTCCGGTACCCTGTCTTCTAACTACCACTCTCATATATACCTTAACACCCTCTTCTTCTCTCACTCATTTCCACCTTCCTCTGAGGTATGACCCAAGTGATTAATTTTGGGGCCTTCACTAGGCTCACTGCCCTTCCTTGTCCACTTCCTTTCTTGCCCAGCTCACTCAAAAGTTACTGCACTGTCTGGAGATGCTAGCCCCACTGCAGACCATCCTATGAACTTTACCTCTTCATTGCCCATCCTGTTTTTGTGCAAAGCCCAATAAGTATTTGGTTTGCCTGTTTTTATTGTTTTATAAAAAAAAAATGCGTAACTTTGCTGCATCCTGAGATCCCTAAGTCTGGGATGCATTCCTGATGAACCAGCTTTCTTCCTATTCTTTATTTTTACCCAAAAAAACTTTGCCTTGCAAAAAATGAAAGAAGAAAGAAAGACAGACAGGCAGCAAACAGTGACTTAAAAAATTACTGGGGTAAAAGTAGAACTGGCTTTACATACGTTATCAATCAGTGGAGCTGGGGCTCAAAGGAGATGCATGGGGTCATATGACATCCACATAGAATATTATTAAGATGAGCTGAGTGGATGTTCCAGAACTTGCCCTCTTTCAGATAGAAACAATTTATCCACCTTAATCTTTGAGGAAGCTCACTTTAAACAAAGAACACTTGCCCTGGGCCCTATGTTTGTAGCTCTGCTGTGTCATTTACTAATTATGTGACCTCGGGTCACCCTATATGCTAGTTACTTTTTATGTTGCTATAACCACATGCCTGACAGACCCAGTTGAAAGGAGAAGAGGTTTGTTTTGGCCCCTGCTTCAAGAGTATAGTCCATCATGGCAAGGAAGTCATGGCAGTGCTCCAGTTCAGTCCCTGTGAGCTGGAGCATGAGGCAGCTGCTCACATGGCAGCTGGCTAGGAAGCAGGAAAGGCTAACCATCACTGTTAAGCGCCCACCCCTAGAGCCCTCCACTAGCGGGCAGACCCCACTTCCTACAGGTTCCACAGCCTCCCAAAACAGTGATACCTGCTGGGAACACATAAGCTTATGGGGACAATTTCAGCTTCAAACTGTAACACCTTAAAAATGCTCATTTTTCCTTTATACAATTGATATCAAATATGTGTCCTGCCTCTTTCGCAGATGTGACAAAAGGGTTAACATGAGAAAATCCTTTATAAGCTGAAAGCATAAAATTTCTAGAATTTAAGGTTTCTACCACTAAAAGCTCTACTGAACACTCAAGAGAAAAGAATTAATGGAAATAAAGACATATTCACTGTCAGTCCTGACTAAAAATGGGATATTATGGGACACAAAATGGTTACAGTGAGAAAATGGGTGAGAAACCCTTGTACTAGACAGAATGTTTCTAATAACCTGGGTTTGATTCACCACTACCCACATAAAGGCAGATGCACAGGGTGGCACATGCATCTGGAGTTTATTGGCAGCTGCTAGAGGGCCTGGTGTGCCCCTCCTCCCTCTCCCCTCTATCTGTGTGTGTGTGTGTGTGTGTGTGTGTGTGTGTGTGTGTGTGTGTGTGTGTGTCTGTCTGTCTCCCTTCTCTCTCTGCTCTCAAATAAATAAATAAAAATATCCAAAAGAATATGTGTTGAAATCCCATAATAAAATTCATTCCTTTGTGCCATAATATAAAAAACTAAGATAGATAGATGTTGCATGCATAGATAAGGGACAGAGATGAAAAGAAACAAAAGTAAGAAAAACAGATTATTGAAAGCAATATAAAGCTTCTACCACCCCTTCATAGTAAGAGTGTCAAATTATGATATATTTGCCTAACAAACGTGGACTTAATTACTATTTGACCTTTATTTACTTTATTTGGAGAATTTTAGTGCTATACTTGATATGTTGAATCATTAATGTCATTTATCTTGTAGTGAAATGAAAATTGTGCATTCTACTATAACATCATCAACATTGTGGAGGACCTCTGTGCTATCCCAATGCCTCAGCAGTAGTAGAAAGAACAACAGCATTTGGAATAGTTACAGGTCATAGTCTTCTCAGGGGAGGAAGGCACACAGATATAAGAACCATTAGGAAAAAAATAAATGTAGCCACAGCAGGGAGTTGGAGTAACCTGGGTTTAAACCTGCATTCTTGTTTACATGAAATCTTCGGCAACATGTGTAACTTTTCTGCATTGTTCTATTTTGTTATTATTATTATTTTTTAATCTTAGAGAAAGACAGAATTGGCATGCCAGGCCTCAGCCACTGAAATTGAACTCCAGGTTCTTGTACCACCTAGTGGGCATGTGCAACCTTGTACTTGCCTCACTTTTGTGCATCTGCCTTATGTGGGATCTCGAGAGTCAAACATGGGTCCTTAGGCTTCACAGGCAAGCACCTTAACTGCTAAGCCATCTCTCCAGCCCTTGCTCTTTTATTACCTTAGAGGTGATGGCATCTACCTCAAGGGATAAATGAGGAGTTTGTGACTTGTACACCAACAGTCAGGAGGGCATCTCATGCAGATCTTATCTGTTCCATTTAGGGATCTCACTCTCTCTCTTTCTCTCTCTCTGTCTCTTGTAATTGAGGGTTCTAGTCTGTCTAGTAATGGAAGATGTAACTTGTAGGTAATACAGTAGGTAGTCCCTCTTATGCTATCCTATGCTGTTTTTAGAACATTTTCTCAAACTTAGTATAATATTCTTGAATATCAGTTATGTTTTTCTGAGAAGCTTGTAATAATGAAATAATAATTATAATAATAAAAATGATGATAATTTTTTTACTTGAAGTGAGGAGCTATAGTGAGCCAGGTCTCTGCTTGGTCCTTCTAGAAATGACTTTCTAGCCTCCCAAACAGCTTCTTTCATCAGGTGCCAGCAACACCCCTCGATAGGAACAGAGGTTTGAGAAGATGCATAGACCTGCCCAGTTATGCCCCCAAACCAGGAGTTTTCTGAGCAATGCTAACTTCTGTTCTCAGATCCATGGGTCACATGAAACACTGGGACCCCACCTGTCCCTTGCTTTTACTTATATTTCCTTTCCTCTCTGGTTTCTGCTCTCTTAGATCAGGAGACATCTTTCTTCCCTGTATATGGAAGGACTATTGTAAAGATTCTTGTCTTTATTTTACTGTCTTTAGAATATTGAGAACATAGATATATTACACCTTTCTGTCTAGATAATAATCTAGATATTAATAACAGATGAGTTTTTACTGTTGTTAGTTCCTACTGCT
This sequence comes from Jaculus jaculus, assembly GCF_020740685.1. Lineage (NCBI taxonomy): Eukaryota > Metazoa > Chordata > Mammalia > Rodentia > Dipodidae > Jaculus > Jaculus jaculus. The sequence goes on from NC_059103.1 coordinate 28,561,769, forward strand.
TACTTCCTGAATCAGTGACATAGTTTTCTTCATCATTTCTTCTACCACATTTTATTTATTTTATATTTGTCAGGAGAGAGAGAGAATGGATTCACCAGGGCTTATTGCCACTGCAAACAAAGTCCAGATGTATGCATCACATTGTGCATGTGGCCTTATGTGGGCACTGATGAATTGAATCTGGGCCATGAAGCTTTGCAAGCAAGTGTCTTAATCACTAAACCATCTCTCTAGCCCTCTTCTCTGATTTTTAACTTAAAGATTTAGTTTTTACTCAGGCTATGCACCTCCAAGTTTATAGAAATCATTTTGCGAACCTGAAAATTTACATGAGGCAAAACTGTTGAAAAGGACTAGACAACTTTAATAAAATTTATCAACCATTTGCTGATGGTATGGATGTTTCTTTGGACCATCTTTACTTGAATATAGAGAAGTAAAAAGAAAATACTGGTTCTTCTGAGATGCTTGTAAGTAAGATTTGGAGTATTCCTTTGTAGTCTTTAAGGAAATGTAAGCCGGGCTGGAGAGATGGCTTAGTGGTTAAGCGCTTGCCTGTGAAGCCTAAGGACCCCAGTTCGAGGCTCGGTTCCCCAGGTCCCACGTTAGCCAGATGCACAAGGGGGTGCACGAGTCTGGAGTTCGTTTGCAGAGGCTGGAGGCCCTGGCGCGCCCATTCTCTCTCTCTCCCTCTATCTGTCTTTCTCTCTGTGTCTGTCGCTCTCAAATAAATAAATAAAATTTAAAAAAAAAAAAGAAGAAGAAGAAGAAAAAAAGAAATGTAAGCCACAAGTGGTGATGCAGGTTAACACAGGCAGGATGATCTCTGAGAGTTCAATACCAGCTTACAATAGTGATTTCTAGGCTACATAGCAAGATCCTGTATAAAAAAATATTACTTACAGGAGCATCATAAGCCTTTGGGTCTAAGTATTCTTTTGACTCAGTTCTGAAACCTTGCACAAATATTCTGTCTCCTGCTTAGTTTCAGTGAAGGAAGTCTGACTTCATTGTAATAGCTTTCCTTTGTCCATTGGGGTACATATACTCATAAGTATCAAAATTTCATTTTATGATAAAAGCTCAGTTTCCATATCACAGAATTACCTTGTTTTATTATCACTTATTCCCGAATCTCCACCGTGTATGTTTTACAGAAAATGCTAAATCCCTTATTACTCCACCACCTTCCCATACCTGCTTTTAGGTGAGTTGTATGGTATTAAAAATAAGCCTGTATGTTTCTCTCCTGCCAAGAAACTAAGGATCATTTTTATTAATGCTTCTTTTTGGATGACAGTGTCAGTCATTTTTCTGAAAATTCATTTTGGAAACAAAGTTTGTTCTTTATGAGCCTCGGTAAGAAGCTTGAAAAGTGGCAGGATAAAAGATGGTCAGAGTACAGTTGATGTGCTGCAGCATTTACGCAATGAAATGTAATCTAACTCTCCCTCAAACTGCTCTTTCAGTTTTGCTTTTATGCATAAAAGTATGTATGCTGTATTTCTTTCCTTGCCATATTTTCATTTTCTTTTTCTGTTCATCACCTCTGAAGAATTGTGTGCATTTGATCAGAGCTCCATTATCAGGGCCTCCCTCATACCAAAAAGTCAGCAAATCCCATGCTTTAACTTGGCCTTTATCATTAAGATGGGTATAGAATGATATGCTAAATTGGAGGAATTGTGGACTGTGTTAGCTTAAATTTGGTTATAGAAGCAGAAGGGATAGCTCTAAAATTTGCCTACAGCGTCTTGTAGACAGGCAGACAGGAACTACCCACAAGACTGGTTGTATTCTCAGGTCTCCTTTTTACGATCTACCCTCAAAAACGTCTGTGCTTGTTTGTCAACTTAAGCAGTGTGGGTGGCTATGACCTAGTTAGTATTCATGCCCTACAGTGTAGGTCTGCTTGTGAGATCCTCATGGGAGCTGAGGGCAAGAAAGCCTGCCACTCTAGGGATTACTCTAGGAAAGTGCAGGGCTCTTGGGACATGCCTGGAGTAGAGCCAAGCTGTTCCTCTCCCTCTGCTGGACTACTGGCAAAGGCTCCTTGCAAATGATGGGACTGATGAAGAATACATTCCCAACAAGAAGATTTTGGCTTTTGTTTATTGATTGCTGTTTTTTTATTTATTTGCTTTTTGAGACAGGGTCACATTTATTACACAGGCTGGCAATTACTCCTGGGCTCATGAGAGCTTCCTATTTGGCCTCTTGAGTAGCTGGGGTTATGGGCATGTCATGAACAGGGTCAGGCACTGGCCATTATTTCCAAGTCATTCATCTCTATGTAGTACATGCTATAAAATATTCTGATGACTTCCTTGTGGGTCCTGTGACTTTAACACCACACAAACCTATTAGATCCTTATGTGACTATCTCTCCCACTTGTTACCTATTTCCAACACCCTTAGACAAGGCTCCTCCAGGAAGACATGCCATGTGCCAGGTCTGTTGCTCCTTGTAGCCTTTCTCAGTGCCTGTTACATGAAGAATACAGGGGTAAGAAAGGATGGAGGAAACATGAGTGAAATAATCTTCTCATTAATGGATATCACAGTTCACCCAGACTTGGCACTGGGGATTATGAAACAATGAAACTTGAAAGGTACTTCATGGGCAGTTGGTGATTTAGTGGCAGAGCTAAGACCAGTTTGCTATGCATGGTGACAACCACTTCAGAACCCTCTTATTGACATCTGTGGGTTGCCTGTTCCTTTGGTGGTCACATTCATATTCCAACTTACCTGGTCTGCAGCGATAAAACTTCTCAGGGTTGAAAAGTTCTGAATCAAATATAATACAAGCGTGCAGGAATGAAGATGCAGGTTGAGTATCTCTTATTCAAAGTGCTAGGGACCAGATATGTTGTAGATTTCAGATTTTTGTCAGATGTAGAGATATTTGCCATAGGTTCCCAGTTGATCTTCCATAATACTAAAATCTGAAATCTAAGATACTTCAAAAATCCGAAGCTTTTGGGCTGGAGAGATGGCTTAGCGGTTAAGCGCTTGCCTGTGAAGCCTAAGGACCCCGGTTCGAGGCTTGGTTCCACAGGTCCCACGTTAGCCAGATGCACAAGGGGGCGCACACATCTGGAGTTCGTTTGCAGTGGCTGGAAGCCCTGGCTCGCCCATTCTCTCTCTCTCCCTCTACCTGTCTTTCTCTCGGTCTGTCACTCTCAAATAAATAAATAAAAATTGAACAAAAAATCCAAAGCTTTTAAAAAGACTTCCAGACTAAGGATGCTTTCAACTTTTATTTGGTGTGGCTTTCATGGTAGTCTGTTTTTGTTCATATCCAACCCCAACCCACTACAGGTGTTTAAATTTTTTTTGTTTGTTTATTTTTATTTATTTGAGAGCAACATAGAGAGAAAGAGGCAGAGAGCAAGAAAGAGAATGGGTGTGCCAGGGCTTCCAGCCACTGCAGACAAACTCCAGACACATTTGCCTCCTTATGCATCTGGCTAACATGGGTCTTGGGGAATCGAGCCTCAAACTGGGGTCCTTAGGCTTCACAGGCAAGTGCTTAAGCGCTAAGCCATCTCTCCAGCTCTACCACAAGTTATTAAAAAGAACATATGTTTGTTTTATAGTAAGTGACCTTAAATGATAATTTCTGTACATGTATGTTTATGAGGAAGTCACATGATTAAATTATGATGAAATGGAAATGCAAAGGAAAATGTTTTCATGTTCAAAGCAGCAGAAATCACTCTTAAAGATGTTCCATCTAGGACTAATTTACTCAAAATGTGGTGCCTGTTGTGAAAATTAATGACAGGTGGCCTTTCACAGAGCTTCAGAGCCCGAGTCTAATGTGCTAGTGGCTTTTTTTTATTATCCTAAATCTCCATAACTAAAAGATTTTTTTTACCCTGCCCTTTGTTCACAATATGTGACTGTAATTGAGTTCATATTTTTCACCCAACCTTTCAGCTGTAATTAATATTTTATTATAGCAGATTTTATCACTAACGAGCAGAGCATCAGGCTATTGAATTGTGAGCTCACATGTGTGCACACATTCACTCACACACACAGAGTATTAGTAGTCACTTACTGGTGTTAGAAAAACCCCTAGTAATGAGTTATGGTCCAGAGATCATAAAATATTCCACAGCAATTTATGGTCCACCTTAAGATCCCAGCAAGACAAACAGTAAATAAGATTGCTAGCATAAAATATTCAACCCCTTAGGTCTGTTTATGTTATGCAGTGTGTTACTCAATATCTATTGTTTGTGCAAAACTAATTAGAGTTATCATTCATATGTAATAATCAGGATAATGTTTGCTCAATTGTTCTAAACTCCAGCGCTAATTGCAGTACTCATCCTAGCCATGAAGATGATTTGTTGAGTTCTGACCTGAATTCTTCATCTTATACTCGTGGCATGCTTTTTAAAACTTAGTTAAGTCTTACCAAATTTATTAGAGTATTTAAGGGTTATTACAATAAATTTCAAAAAAAAACCTATTCTAAACAACAGTAGGACTATTAATTGTTTTCAATTGCATGAGAATAAACCATAATTATATATTTATTTTTATGCTTTGCATATAATGGAAGTCTTTATTTTCTCCTTTTTTTCCAAAAAAAAATAGACTTCAGAAAGATAGCAATATTAAACTGTCTTCTTTTTTTTATAAATACAAAATATTTGCTATGTACCCAAAATGGCAAATCATGGGAAAGGTTGCTATTTGGTACTCTCAAGTGAACAGTATTCTTATAACCTTGAAATAATCAGAAGCAACCACTTTAAAGGATTAACAAGTATCAAAATGAAAGGATCATGATATTGCTCCTTGTTTCCTCTCCTATTTGTTCCTCTGTCTGTTAACTAGTTAGGTAACCCCCTAATATTTCATGCTGATAAGAAATAGAATAAATGAATGAGGAAAATAGACTTCACAGTGAAATGTTTAATCTTGAAATGAATTAGAGAAAAAAAATTAAGTCAATTTCAAATCTAATGCAGGCTTCCTCTGAAAGGCCTCAAAGTTAAGAAGCTAAAAACATTCCATCACATTTGAATTTTCAAGTTTAAGAAAGTACATGAAAGATGTTCATATGTTCTTTTCGAGGCTATACTTCATGAGCTATTCTATATAAATGCAGATTTCTCATTCTCCCTGTAAAGGCCTCAGAGTTTTCTTGTAGAAAAGCCTAACGTAAATTAAATTTTAAATTAAATTTCATTCCATTGGAAAGTCCTGAGACAGTGATGTCATATCTTTAGCACATTCACCTTCACTACGGGCTATGCTTTTGTTACTACAAACACTGTAGGACAATTCTACTTTAAATTCCAGGATAGTAGTAGACCCAAGAGCTAGGAATTGTACGACTTTAATAAACAAAAGGAAACTGCGTAAAACATTAAAAGGATAATACAATTTTAATTCTACTCACTAAGCTGAGAAACTTCTGATCAGCTTTTTATTCTTCAGAATCTACTTTTTTAATCTTTTGAGAAGAGCTGTTCAAACAGCTTTTTCAAAGCTAGGTTTGGGATGATGATTGTGGATGGAAAGATTTGAAGAAATTCATTAGTGAAGTGATGTTATTTGTACTGATGGAAAATATGCCAGCTTCACAGTTCAGTCAAGGTACAGTTGACCTGGCTGCTAATAACATGTTAATTTCCATCAGGGAGGCTGCAATGTGTGGCAGTTGGGCAGCAGAGAGGATTTAACTATTTTTCATTAACTCTTAGACTTTGATAAAGGGGAAGAGAAAAGAGCTGCTTGACCTTTGAGTGCTTAAATTATTAAAGAGCAAATAGATTTGAGGCCTGGATGCTTGCAAATCTAATTTGTCCTGTGGAGCAAGGATGAAAAGGCATTTGGGGTTTGAAATTGCTCCAGTCAACTTGGTTCTTTCTTTAATACATCTGAAGATGAGTAGATGGTAGCCATTTAAAAAGTAATGTATCTGGAGTAGAGTATATTATATGACTAATACCAGCTAGCTAAAATGAAGGCCCATTAAATGATCATTTAATTGTGCGATTTTCATCTAGCCCTCATTAAGTTGTTTCTTGGAACAAATTAATTTTTCATCCATATTCATGTAGATTATATTTAAATCAAAAACAAATTCAGTATCATTAGAGAATATCTTATTTGAGAACAATAATAAATTATTTAGGTTAAAGTAGGGCAGTGTCTGACACATAGTAGGCACACAAAAGTGTTGTTGGGCAATAAACAACTGTTGTACTCATAAGTCACACAAGGAGAAAAGAGGAATCGGAAGTGAGGGGTGGGGTGAGATGATAGTACAGGAAACATGCTGATTCAGAGTCTGGAGTATTTCATTGTGGCATATCCAAGATAAATTTAAATTTTAGCCAGCATCATCTTATCACTTTTTTCTTCTGGTAATTCTCCCCTTCAACTCTTGTGTATTGAGGAAATGAATACAAAATAAGATTAGTATCCTATTTTAGTAAGGTAAATCACATATGTATCAGTGAGCCTCATCCAAACTAGCAAATATAATGAATAATATACCCACGAGTAAAATGGAAGTGACGTCTGGGTTATATTATACTTTCAAAAATACACACTTCATGGCCCATTCCAGTTTAAGTGTCCTGAGACACAACAATGACTAAGTAGTAGTATTCTTCCAAGAACTTGAAAACAATGGCAAAAATATACCAGTGATTCTAAGAACTCACTGAAGGCACATTTTTGACAGTTTGGAGCAAAGCAAGAGTATATTAAAGTGACATGTAGATGAAAAGCCTTTGGGAAGAAGCCATGGAGGCTCTGTTTGTCTTATGAGAGGTGTGACCAAGTGCCCAGTGTGTTTCCATTCAAATGGCAAACTTGAGCCCAGGCCCAGGAAAAAGAATGAAGAAGAGGGCCAGAGAGATGGCTTAGCGGTTAAACGCTTGCCTGTGAATCCTAACGACCCCGGTTCGAAGCTCCACTCTCCAGGGCCCACAGTAGCCAGATGCACAAGGGGGCGCTCGCGTCTGGAGTTCGTTTGCAGTGGCTGGAAGCCCTGGCATACCCATTCTCCCCCCCCCCCCGCCTCTTTCTATTTGTCTCTGTCCATTGCTTTCAAATAAATAAATAAATAAATAAATAAAACAACAAAAAGAATGAAACCAGTGTTTAAAAAAAAAAAAGAATGAAGAAGTTTGTATCAGAAGAATTCAGGGTATGGGGACTTGGAAAGTCTGGAAGTAGTTGTACTGGTTTTCCATGAGTATATCTGGAAGTTCCTTGCAAGGGAGAGAGATGAGAAGACACCAGCCTGACACTGAGGTCTCTTTGGAGTCCAAAAGAGTATCTCCCTGTGAGTCAGTTTTGGTGTGTCTCCAGATAGAAGAAGAGATTGAAGTCAGAGATTGTTCCCTTGATGTGACTGAAAAGAAAGGAAGTTCATAAAATCCTCAAACTGAATGTATCACAGGAAGTAGAGAATAGCTTGTATGTTGGCTGTGTCTGCAGGAGTAAGGGGAAATCCAGCCAGGGGCATGTGGTTCACATCACCGCCTCATCTAGAACTCATGGACAGTGAAAGCAAGCATCACTAGCAGCAGCCTCACCCTTCTGCCATTCCAGTGGAGTGGAATTCTATTTTTAAGCCTGTTTACATATTTGTAAGCTGGGGAAACTGAAACTTGCAGATACTAAGTCACGGTCCAAGTAGACACCTGTTTCCTTCACATGGATTATTATTTTTCTGCTTTGTGTTATATATGGTTGTCCTAAACATTGATTTTAACATTTTATTTATATATTTATTTATTTGAGAAGAGAGAGTGAAAGAGAATGGGCATGCCAAGGCCTCCAGACCCGGCAAATGAACTCCAGACGCATGTGCTACCTTGTGTATCTGGTTTATGTGGGTCCTAGGGAATTGGACCTGGGTTCTTAGGCTTTGCAGGCAAGCACCTTAATGGTTAAGACATCTCTCCAAGCTTAGATGTTGTTTGTAAAATTGAAATCTTGGAAATCATGTCATACAGCAAATTAAATGGAAATCTCATTCCTCAAAGTAGGATGGTTTTAGAATTCACTTTGTTGAATGCAAATCCCTTTGCAAAAATCAAGTTGTCACGGTTTGTCCATACATTGAATACTATGTTGAAGTATGTAAAGGGCATATTATCTACCTATTCCTCTCTCCTCTCATCTCACAGGAAAACATAAGATCTCTCCAAAACTAACTTAAGCCCAAGTTGTTAATAGAAGCCTAAACCTGTGTATGAACTCCATCCCAAGAAAAGCATTCTCAAGATAAGGAATGCCCTTCCTCAGTAGCGTTTGCTTGACGGCTACTTTGAATTCAATTTCTTCTACAGCTATAATTTGCTGCAGACAATGTGTCACTTTAGGCTTTCACTTTGATCTTGACCCTTCACTCTTGCTACTATAGGGTTTAATGGAAAGTTCAGTCCTACATGCAATCCCCTTATCTGTGGTGAATACATCCCAAATAGAATATAGAACCTGTATGGATGACTTTTTGTTGTACACACAAGTCTGTGATTAATTTATAAATTAAACTAATCAGAAGAATAATTATAATTATATAATCTATGAAAACATTATGTGAATGTGCTCTCTCTCACACACACACAAACACTTTTCAAGGATTAAGGCCAACTAGTGGTGTTTTAACATTGTACTTGACTGAATTTAAAAATAAATACAGAAATCAAGTGTGGGTAATAGATTGACTTACTATATTTGCTACATATCATACTACTATAAGATTTAGTAGCTGTAGACAATTTTATTTCACCATGATGATGAAGGCCTACACAGGGTAAGCTGAAAAGCTCTTGCTGGAGTCTTCTGAAGGCTCAGCTGTGTGACCTTTTGAGGCGGCTCACACAGGGCCCTAGTGATGGTGCCTTCAGACTGGAGCTTTTTGGACTGTTGAGCAGAATACCCACATGTGTCTTCTTAAGTGTGACAGGTTCAAGTACTTTCACCTTCTTACTTGGTGGCTGGCTTCTCCAAGAGCAGACTCCCCAAGGGAACCGGATGGTGGACGTGTGTTCAGCATCCCTTCTGCTGGCAGCATGTGTCATTGAGCCGGGCTAGCCCAACTCTCAAAGTTGTTTCCAATATGTTTTTAATTTTCTTCATATGTGTTTACATGTATGAAGCCAAGGAGAAGGGGGAGAGAACCATAGGTGGGCTCCTTATATACCCATGTCTTTGCGCTATCATAAATTTTTGTACATACTTCCTTTCATGCTACTTCTGTCATGCAGGGAGCAATCTGCCATATTTAGGGAAGCATCTTCATGACTAGACCCAATGGAAGGTCTCTGAAGAAAGGAAGTTGGCTCCCTTTCCTTTCCTTCCTTTCTATTTTGTATCACTTGTGAAAAAAAAATACACTTATCATCACCCTGTAAATGGCTAGCATATCAGTCTCCTGAGCAATCACTCTGATGCTCTAAGAGAATCAGTTTGTACTTAGACGGCAGCACAGGCTGAATAGCAGCATGCCTTCTGTGAGTGTAATAGAGTGTGCTGAGTGGTTGTGTTCCTAGAGATAGACAGATTGGCTGACTATGGATTCAAGGTTGACACAGACAAGACCAGCAGAGGCCACGTCAGGAAGTTAAAGTGGCAGGCAGCCTTTCCCGTGCTTTTCTCTTGGCATTGCTGAGTAGCTATACTGAGCAATTCCTGTGTTACATCATTGTTCTGGGGAACTGCCATGTTTTCTGATACTGTAAGAAAAACATACATCACATTTCATCTAAGTCTTTTCATCCAATCTATGTCCAGTTCCCGAAAGCTCTGTCAAGATTTAGTTTTTCTTTAACAAAACTTAACATAATGTTCATCATTCTAGAATATGCATATATTTTAAAGTTTTTCAAGTCCTTCAATTCAAGATTTCTGTCATTCTCCTAACTTTGTACAAAATTTGAAGTCAGCATAAGGGAGTGGGAAGGTAGGTACAAGAGACCTGCTGCTTGGTGAGGACATTGTCCTTGAGGACATCTTCAAAGGTGTTCATTCACCTCTTGTCTTTAAATGTGATTCAAATGGCCTTGGCTTTGTTCTTGACTTACTCTTGGTAATTGCTTTAACTCCCAAAGCCTTAACTTACAAAATTATAATTCTTTTATTTTTCCTTAAGACATTTCTTTCTACTGACTGAACATGGTCAATGGCAAGGAAGCATAGGAGAGGAAGGTATATCTTAGTGAATATGACTCACTACTCATCATGTTTTCTGAGTTTTAAATACTACACATGCAGTCATGCAGATGTAACTTAAGAAAATAATTCATTATCTTTGTTATAAGCCTGTAGTTAATATGATTTCATTTATTAGGTAAGCTGACTAAATGCAGCTTGAGTTACATGTGAGAAAAAACATCTTAGCGACTTCTGTTAAAAATAGTGGAAATTAGAAAAAAAATAAAAATTATCATCCCAAATTTTTATTTTATTTATTTGAGAGAGAGAGAGAGAAGCAGACAGACACCAGGAGAAAATGTGTGCACTAGGGCCTCCAGCCTCTGCAAACGAAAGATGCATGTGCCACCTTGTGCATTTGGCTTAAGAGTCCTGGGGAATTGAACCCAGGTCCTTTGGCTTTGTAGGCAAATGCCTTAACCACTAAGCCATCTGCCCAGCACCATCCAAAGTTACTGTAACTGTGATGAGTTTCATTCTCTTAACAACTTGTATTACACTAAATGAGAGACTGCTGGGAAGGAGGGCTGAGGGCTGAGTGAAGTCTGATGTGCTATGCGACAAATGTGCTGTAGTTCCTTGAACAGGAAGACTGTCATGAATATCATTGATAATCATCTTTTTGTTCCTAGTGTGTATCAAATAGTTGTTGAGGAAGAGCGTCCTCGGAGAACAAAGAAGACAACAGAAATCTTAAAGTGCTACCCAGTTCCAATTCACTTCCAGAATGCTTCCATCCTGAATTCCCATTATTATTTTGCTGCTGAATTTCCCGCAGATAGCCTCCAAGCTGCTCAGCCTTTTACTATTGGTGATAATAAAACATATAATGGATACTGGAACACTCCTCTTCTCCCTCATAAAAGCTACAGAATTTATTTCCAAGCTGCTAGTCGAGCCAATGGGGTAAGTTTTGTAGATAACCATGTATTTAGGCCATGTGCTGGTTTTTATAAAAGAATAGATTAAGTATTATTAGAAGAAAAATGAAGTCATGCTTTTGTGTGTTTTCACATATAAACATATTTTTCATGTTTTTAGATATTGTTTTCATCTAGAGAAATTTATTTAAGAAATGAGGATACACATATTTTTGTTCTTAGGAAAAACATATGTCAGCATGATAGGTTTTATTTTCTGATTTTTCTCATTACCAAAAGTTGGTTGGTCATTCAGTAAAACAGTAGAGTCACAGCATATACATTCAGCTCATTTAAAGTTTTGTGAGATCCACAGCATCTGTCTCAGCAGATATCCTATCCCATTTCTTTAGATGCAACGACTTTATGCTTCCTATGGCTATGTCTCAATTAGATATTGTAAATAAATAGCTTTAGAAAGAGGAGATGGAAAAAAATACAAAGCTACTGTTGAGACACTGGTGAAAAATTTCCCCTTTTTCTATTCAAACCAACCCAGAACTCTGATGAGAGGTTTATCTCCTTACCAGAAGGAAACTTCTGCCTTGGTTTCCACCTTCACTGCTTAAGGCTCAGTATCTTGTCTATCTACCTGGTCTGTGTCAGTGCAAGGCAGAGAAACCTTAGATGCAGAATTTGGCTCACATCCTGTTTCCACATGTGAAGGACAGACCAGGAGCAGGAGTCAGGGACTACCCAGGCATGAACATTCCTGCTAGTCCTTTACTCTGCATCTGGCCTAGAAATCCCACACCTTCACCCTAGCAGCTGAAAGTATATATGAGCAAACTTCACTAACTGCTGTGTGGTGACAGCCATGTTTGGACTGGCAGAACCTTTCTTGTCAGTGTTATTTGACTAGAACTATATTTCTATCATTTAAAAAAACAAATAAGAAAATTTTCTTTCTTTATTTGATACAGGAAACCAAAATTGACTGTGTCCGAGTGGCCACAAAAGGTAAGTTGAAACTGCAGAGAGCCTCCTGGTTTATAGTTCTGAAATTTATTTTCCATTGTGTTTCAAAATGTCTGGAAATAAGCATGTGTAAATTATATGATGATAGATAATTAGATGAGTGGATGGGCAGAGGGATGGACATGCATCTATGTAAACATTAGAATCTTATCGTAGTTAACTTGAACTCTTTTCATGTAGATCATTTTTAAAATAAGATGCTGTCATATGCTGTGTTCTAAGAAATGTTTAATCTTTTTAAAAATTATTTAAGTAATAATCATTTTTATTTTATGTCAGTAAGTTTTTAACCATAGCATACCATACCTGGTAGAACTGTATTTGTTGAATACATAAAGGAATAAATTGTTATCTCCTATTGTTTTGAAGTAGATTTATCACTATGCTTCCCAATCTGGAGTCAAAACCCTAGGGGTTCAAGTGGTCCTCCCAGCTCAGCCCCCCAGGTTGCTGAGACTACCCATGTATATCACTGTTCCTGCCACACCTGCTATTGTTCAGCATTGAGGTAGTCATAGTGGCACTATAAAGTCAGGTCACTATTTTTTTTTTAATGATTATGCTCATCTCTAAACCTATTAGGCAGGTAATGTTACTGTGGAACTTGTTCTTCCTAGGCCTCATTAAAATTCTGACTGAGTAGATAAGGAATCTATACCTTGCCTCCTGAAGAAGGGCAGATGTGTGAATGCACATGCACAGTGATGTCTCCTGGAGCCTAAAGTCCAATGTTAATCAACACATACAGAAAAGAATGAGAAAATACTTTGAGGCATTCAAACACTGTATTTTTTTAAAAAAATTATTTATTTATTTATTTATTTATTTGACAGAGAGAGAGAGGCATGCCAAGGTCTCCAGCCACTGCAAACAAACTCCAGACACATGCGCCCCCTTGTGCATCTGGCTAACGTGGGTCCTGGAGAATCCAGCCTGGGTCCTTTGGCTTTGCAGGCAAACAAATGCCTTAACCTCTAAGCCATCCCTCTAGCCTTCAAATGCTATATTGAAAGGAGGCTTTATAAGTTAATATTTGTAGTTAAACATGCTCTTTCAACTATCAGAGTAACCAGGAACCTGCTGAAGAAGTTTTATGTGACTATTCAGAAATGAAGAGAGGGTGTCATTTGGGTCTGTGGTGTGAGATTTTACCAGGTCGTAGTGGATAAGTGCTGCCATTGTTTAGCTTTCATGAGACACTTTGGATATGCCAAGGGTGTATATGAATATTTCAAAATACTTATTGCATTGTTACTTCATGAACTCTGACATTTGAAATTTAGTGTTTGGTAAGCTTTGTGTGAGAGAATTACTTCATTAGTATTTCATTTGTCCTCAGGAACTCACAGTTCCTCAGAAACTAGATAGATTTTTTTTTTTTTCAGGAAAGGGGAACAAAACTTTACAAAACACATTTATAATTTCATAACATATGAAGGAAAAGTTAACAGAAGAGACAAAGCTGATTCTAAAATTAAAGTTGGAGGTTAAAACCCACATCTCAACAACTGATAGAAAAATAATGCAAAAATTATTAGCACATTTATAGACCCTAAATAAGACTTTCAAACCATTGTGACGTAAGTGATGTGTATAAAATATTATATTCAAATACTGAAGAATAAATATACTTTTCAAGTATCCATATGTTCATCAAAACACCATATGGTGAAGTAAGTATAATCTTCAATAATAAATAAAAATGAAATTATTCAGGTCATATTCTTTCACAGTGGAATTTAACTATAAATCACTTACAATAAAGTATCTGAAAACCCCAGTAATCTGTAAATTAAACATTTCTAAATAACATATAGACTTTATAAGTTAAAAGAAACAAATTAAGGAATATTTTAAACAAATAAAAGAAAGTATACATTACACAGAATTCATAGAGAACATGTTGATGCTTATAGGGGAATATATGACTTTAAATGCTTATGTTGTGTTGTATTTGTTTGTTAACATTTTCATACATATTTATTGTATTTTGATCACATGTATACCATATTACACTCCTGTATCCTTCTCATTATCACTGTACTCCTCATCACTTACCAGTGGTTTCACCATGGAAGAGAATGATTCCCCCTCCCCAACAACCATTAGCTGACTCTAGCTCCTGAGGTAGGGGAGCAACCTTCTCAGCCCCTCTCCTATTCATTAACAGAATGTTGACTTGCCCCATCATGTGCAGATTTTTGCAGGTAAATAGTGAGTATATAAATCTATAAAATTCTTGATACTTTATATCAAGCTGTATCTGATTAAGTGCTTCTACTTATCAGAATAAATAAGGTTTGTAAACTTCCATATGATATCAGTTGTTAATTAGTATGGTATTACAAAAACTTTAAACTAGTCATTTACCCAGTCTCTTACATGGCCCCTTAAGAGGAAGACTGAAATATTACACTATTACATTTAATTTACCAGCATGGTAAGAAAGAATATATATACCTCTAGACCTGATTTGTAATGCCCTACATTTAACATTATAGCTTAAAGTTTTGAAATCCTTTTTATACATGTTTTTTTTTTAATCACTTTCTTTAGCACTCCTATGAAAAAGGTGACCACTACTATTCCTTTTATCTTTAAGATGAAGTAAATGGGTAGGTTTGGATATAAAGTGACTAGGGTTACTCATCAAATAGCATGTGTGTCAAGGGTTGATCTCCAGCATTTGGACTCCTGCCCAGAATTTTTTCCACTAAAGCTCCTAATTTTTCACCTAACAGAGACTCTGTAGAGTCTAAGCATCTGATCTTCCCTTTATTAGAATTAAGTTACCGTCCAACTTACTGTGAAAGAAGGAAATCTGTCACCATGCTCATTTACACTGTAAAATGATTGTATAAATAGCATACTAGTAAATATGGAAACCTGACAACTTTGCTGCTTTCACAATAGATTGAATTAAATGGTGATTTGGATCATTTTTCTCACATCAGCTTGATTTCATCAATATTGTCATTTGTTTTTCAATTCACCAAAGGATTATTAGACAATCAGATGACCTGATTGACTAAATATTCCCCACTCCTATTTTCTGAGTCATTTATAAACATTTGCACAGCAACAAACTCTATCCACCAAAGGAAACACATTTTAATATTCGCTGCCTAACATTGTCATTTCAATCTCATAAAACCTTTGTACAGTGCAAAACCTTGGGAAAGAATCTCTCTCTAGGCAAATAGCCATTTGGTTCTACATGGAAAGATTCTGCAACTCCCCCTTAGAGCACAATGTAATATTTTACCACTTTTTAAAAATTTTTGTTTTTATTTTTATTTATTTGAGAGTGACAGACAGAGAAGGAAGGGAGGTAGGGAGAGAAGGAGGGAAGGAGGGAAGGAAGGCAGGAAGGAGAGAGAGAGATTGAGAGAGAGAGAGAATGGGCACACCAGGGCCTCCAGCCACTGCAAATGAACTCCAGGCACGTGTGCTCCCTTGTACATCTGGCTAACGTGGGTCCTGGGGAATCGAGCCTCAAACTGGGGTCCTTAGGCTTCACAGGCAAGCACTTAACCACTATGCCATCTCTCCAGCCCTATTTTACCACTTTTATAATGACAACTATTTCATTTCTTTGTGGGCAAAATATTTATTTATTTATTTTGTGCAGCACAAGTGGTCATTCCATCTAGAGTGTTTAGTCAAAACAGAGAAATGGGTAGATTTAATAACTGTGTTAGTGTCGTGTATTGAAGCATCCCGAGTGTATCTTGCCACATACTGCTGATCATGGTCAGCTTGAGCTTTGTGATGCTCAGCTGCTTTCCTAAGCAGCCTTGTAAGCATAGAGATCTTAGTGTTTATCTGAAACCACTGCTGACAAGTGTTTCTCTATAGAAGGAATGGAAGTCAGTTTGTTGTCACAAGAGGTAGTTTGTCATTTTAAGTAAAGTATGCCTCTTAAAACTATATTTCATATTGCTTATACATTTAATGTCATACTTATTTTAAATAAATTTCAAAGCTATATTTTGACAACTACTGTCTCAACTCTAAACCTCATAAAAATTAGATGTAAGGAAAACAAAATCTAAGTGAGTTTTACAGATCTTTACATGTGGTGGGTCACCTGCATATTTAAGTAAACTCCTTAATTTTTGACTTTAAAGAGTAATAGTCCCCTAGATTTGTATGGTCATGTTTAATTGTTAGTTATAGACAAATATCACAGAATGTTTTCTTTTGAATAAAAAGGTTCTTTATAATAAAGCATGTATGATTTTAATTGTAACCTTTCCAATTCAACCATGTAACATAGAGTAGTACAAGAGCATTTGGTCCAGCTTTGTCTAAGTAATTAATATATGTGTTTTTTTAAACTTTTATATTTTTCTTGACTCCCTTATATTAACTGTTAGGAAAATAACCCTTTAAATATAAGTTTTGGAAGGCTCTCTAGATGACCTTTTCTAAACTGACAAGGTATATTTAAAAATCAGCTTCTTATTAGCAAATTAACACATATTAAATGAGGCATAGACATTCTAATTGGTAAAACATTCACTTTGAACTGTATGTATTAATCTAAACGATAATATTTTCCAAAAATGGATGTCTTGTATGGCTCTGCCTGACAATATAACAACTGGGACTTTTCTGGTTTTCTTTATTTTAAAAATTATTTGAAGCCAACTATATATTGGGCTAGAATGATCTATAAATTTCAAAATACAGGAACATAGATATGGATTTTGAACTCATAAAAGTTTGGGGATTTTGGTTTAGGTGTCTGTGGAGGGTCATATATGTTAATTTCTTCCACTATTTCCTATACTTTGGCTAGCAGCAGGAAGTCAAAACAAAATCTACACTGTAAACACATGCTAAATGTATTCTTTCCAAAGTGTCACAAGAAGTCAGACTATAATTCTTAAGCATGAAGCAAACAAATTATAATTTCCATGTTAAAATTTTAAGGTAAATGTTTTATGAAAAACAATACTTCCTTATTTGTACATTTGGTATTTATTTGACTTAAAATTATACAGAATGTGACTCTGCTTTGGCAGAAGACCTTGAGGAAACTTCGAAGGATTTCTATTGTTCTGAGACTATTTCTAACTATTCAGAAATTTGAATGTTTCTTTTTTTAATCACTAGACTCTTGGAGAAGTTTCTGCACATTATTTTCCTTTCCACTCTTTTGTTCAAAAAAATACCATCCTTCCTAGGCCATAATGCTATAGAATGAAAGTACACTGACAAAGAACAGAAAAGAATGTCTTTTGAGATGTAAAACTAATTAAGATTACTTTTAATTACATCCAATACATGAGCACACTTTATATTGTGGGCCACTCACGCATGATAATCTACTATTGTTTAGGCTATGGATTTAGAAATAAGAGCATAGATTTTCAGCATTTGGTAGAGAAATGTTTTCTTTACTTGATCTAATATAATCTTTAGAATATAAATCTCAGAGAGAAGATCTTACAAAACAAGAAGTCTACATCACCCTATGTTGCCCAAATTTATTTGATACCAAATACATTTTGTTCATGAAACATCAGGGTCATACAAAACACATTTTGGGAAACACTGGTTCAACACATCTGGGAAGATCAGCTGACGTGTAACCCAATTTAGAAGATTGATGGGCTCCATTATAATTTCCTTTTCTATGCAAACCTTCCTACATGAAGCAGACCCTATGCTTATCACCCTATTTTACCTTCAAAGGATAGAATTGAGGTTTTTCTTTTTGGATTTATTTAGCCCAATTTTGTGATAATCTGTTTCATAATATAGTCTTACTGGTATTTTAAGGCAGGGGTTGGAAAAAACATAATTTTACATATCAAGGGCCAGGCAATAATATTTTGAACTGGGGATATAGCCCAGTGGTAAAGCATTTGCTCAGCATACAGCGGACTTTGAGTTCAATTCCCAGTACTACAAATAAATAAACAACTGTATTAGTTATTGATTCATTAATTTTAAATACATACTTTTTAGGGTTTGTGTAATATTGCTTCTGTCACAAGTTTTCTTAGTCTGCCTTAGTGAGCAAGAATTTCCATAAGAGACATCTAAATAATTAAGTCTAGCTGGGCCTGGGAAAGTTACTCAGTGGTTAAAGGCACTTGATTGCAAAGCTTGCTAGCCTAAGTTCAGTACCCAAGCCACCCTTATAATCAAGACATAGTGCAAACATCTGGCATTTGTTTGCAGTGGCAAAAGGACACATACACACAAATTGAAAAATTAAAAATATAGTAATAATTGAATTTGGCCATGTCTGATAAACTTTATGTATAAAAGCAAGTATATCAAAATAATATATAACATAATCAAGTGTTTTGTTGAACTAAAATAACAGCAAATACACTCAATGAAGCAGGAAGTATCTTATAGAGATGCTTCCTGATGATTTCAGTGTATATTTTACATGATAGGCTTTATATGAGATTATAGTTTGAATTCTTTTTTTTTTAATTTATGAATACCTGGCTACATTCAGCTATTTTCAAGTAATTTTTCATTCATAGTATTCACCTTTCTGGTATTAAATAAGTGCTCCCTTTTTCCTTAAGATAATATTATTCATTTTTTTCAAATATATAGTGGATTAGTTGTTCCTGTGAGTAATGCAGAACAGAAAAGTGCTAGAAGTCTATAACAAAATAACAACACTGTATGTAGAACCTGGCATGGGAGCCAAGTTTTCCACAAGGCTCAGGAATGACATTTTATTATATCAGTATGAAAATTTGTAGAATATGTCCTATCTGGAAAATTGTCTTGATAATACATTGGGAACTCTGACCAAAGTTTATTCAATCTCACTTAGCAAAACCAGAATGTTTTCATTAGTAATGTGCGAACAACTGGTATACCATTTTTCACCTTTGTTGTTGCTGTTGTCTACTTATAAGGAGCAACATTGTTTGAATGGTGCAGAGGGATATCTCACAATATTATGCAGTAGCAGTTTTGGGTTTAATTATCCACAGATGGTAGATGATCTATTTTCCTTACTCGCTGCCACATTTCTAATAGCACCCAGGCTGTTCTGTGTAAATTAGTAATCTTTCATGTAAGCCTACTCTTAATTTTCCAATATTTTTTCTTTGCATCATTTTCCAGCTGTACCATGTTAGAACTGATGTTTTAATTTTCTTTTTCTTTCCCACTATATGTGTGTCATAAATGTTAACCACTTAGACACAACTGCTAAGCTGTATAAACAAACAAAGAGGTCCTCCTGGCCTGCTCCAAAAATATTAATCATTTCTTTGGTCACATGTTAACTATAATAATTATAACAAAGGCAGCTGGTTATTTATAGTATATGCATCTTTGAGATGCATTTTTGTAAAATTCTCTTCATGTGAAAGAAGGTTTCTACATATTTAGTTACCACAGAAGTTACATATAGATGTTTTTAGTATTTTATCAGAAGGGAGTATTCTGCACAAATAGGTTTTTGCAACCTAATATAATTTTAACGCTTAAAGTTTGAGTCATCAAAATTAGCAATGAATCATTCTACATCATGCTCCCTTGGGATTGAAAGCACCATCAGCCTTCAGCTTCATGCAGGACAAACATTTTGGGTTTGTTTTACTTTTTCTATTCTTCTGTTTATCTATCCAAGATCTCAGCCAAAGCTTATAACTATGTCAGAGTTACCATACCTGACTATAGCTTAAGAGAAAAGAATTTAGAAGATTCAAACCTTGCTATGTTTTCTTTTTCCTTTCTCTCTCTTTTTCTTTTTCTTTTTCTTTCTTTCTTTCTTTTTTTTTTTTTTTTTTTTTTTTTGTTGTTGTTGTGGGAGCAAAGTTGAGAAGATTTGATATGCTGATGGGGATTCTTCTTGCTAGCCTAGCTTCAGTCTGGCTTTTTTTTCCCTCATGCATGCTGACCTGGAAATCCTCCTCTTTGCCTTAGCTGCGATAATCGTGACTCAGCTTACAACACCTTACATTCGCATCGCCCCTGCTGCAGGCGACGGCCAACTAACAGGTCAGATGTTCAAGTAAAGATGAGTCATCTTCCCCATTTCCTGCTCATTTTTCTCAGCTTTGTTTCTCCTCTACATTTCCTCCTTTGCTTAAGGCCTGTTTACAATGTGTCAGACCCTCAGTACAGATCTGTGCTCGCATTAAGTGACATGCTTGGCCTCTTCTGTGTGCACATTTCTATCCATGCATAAAGTACCACTCCACTGCATGCTTTCATTGTCTGTTTGATCTGTTGGTATGCTCCTTTTAGCCTAATGTTATGTAAAAATGAAATTTACTGGACTTGTAATGGCAATGGCATCAATTAATAGTATTTCAAGCAAAATGCTAAAAGTGTATTCCCATTTTTTTTTCAAATGAGTCTTTAGCAGGCATTGAAGTTGGACAGAGAAGTTTGTTTTGTTATCTTTCAGGGACTGGTTTGCACATGCATTAGCAATCTTATCTGCCAGTCTTATAAAGTGAAGCCACCCAGAGCTGTTTAGGGTGATGCTGTTCACGTGGCTCTTTGTGAACATATACTTGTTACTGCACTGATTGCCTTCTACATAAATGCTGCTTGCAAAGCAAAGCACAGTACTTACAGGAATAGTGGCATGTCTGCAAGTCACGTGCATTCAATCATTAAGGAAAGCTGGATAGCTTAGCGTTACATGGTGCTGAGTTGGGTGTAGATGTATACTGAGAGAAATTAGCAAGTTCATACTTACTACCTCTGAAGATGTATGGATAGCTTTCTATGTTCATATGTGAGTCCAATAAATACAAGGTGAGTGATTAGTGAATTCCACAATACTCTATTCTATAACAAAAGAATGCCATTGTCAGGATTTCTAATTGAATCACATGAGCAGGACCCCAAGATATGGCATAAGAAGGAGTCCATGGCCTTGTGACTATTGTTTATCATTTAAGCCTACTTAAAGCCAACTATAAAATGTACAACTGCTCCCCATAGAATCTCCACTTAGGGAAGATTTCTTAACATTTAAGAAAATGGCCAAACTGATGAGAAATAATAAATGCTTATTTTTTTCTATGTACTTATTTTTGAAAGTCAAACAGCTAAGAGTAACAAAAATTATAGACTGATAAAGAAATGTAGAATAATACTATGTCCTTCTTCACCAGAAATATGGACATATTTTCTGCTATTTCAGAGTTTTGGCACCATAAGTTTGCTGACATTTCTATTTTGTTTGCATTCAAGTTTCTTTTTAAACCTATTTCTTTCTCTGATTAAAGTTCTGCTTATTGGGACTAGAGATATGGCTCAGTGGTTAAGGCACTTGTCTCTAGAACCTAATGATCCAGGTTGATTCCCCAGTACCCACGGAAGCCAGATGCACAAAATGGTGCATTCATCTGGAGTTCATTTGCACTGGCAAGAGACCCTGGTGTGCCCATACACTCACACACTCTCTCTCTCTGTCTTTCTTTGTCTGACTGTCTCTCTCCCTCTCTCTCCCCGCCCCTGCTTCCAAATAAATAAAATATTTTTAAAGTTCTGCTTATTATAGATACTTCCTTGTCCTGAACTTCTGAGGAATTTCTCCCACCAGTAAAGTGTCTAAAGGATAGTATCTTTATTAACATGACTCCTTCTCTCTACAAACCCTCCATTTAGGAAGAGACTAGTACTAATCAGGTGTATATCAGGATTATTCTTTGGAGTCCTTCAGGAACTCTCACCCCTTTGCCCCATTATATCTGATCTGGCCCCAATCTTGTTAGCAAGACATTACTGATGTCTTATCTATCACCACCCCCAACCCTTATTTACAATCTTCTATCATGCTACTAGGCATGGAGTAAGTGAAACTTCCTCTGTAAAACATTTGATTAAGAAGATACCTCACAGTCTGGAGAAATTGTTTAGTGGTTAAAGAACTTTCCTGCAAAGCCTAAGAGCCCATTCGATTCTCACAATTCCTTAGTACCCACATAAGCCAGATGCACATGGTGGTGCATGTATCTGGAGTTTGTTTGCTGTGGCTAGAGTCCCTGACACACCCGTTCTCTAAGTCTGCCCCTCTCTCTCTCCCTCTCTCTCTCCATTCCCCCCCCCCTCATATTTATTTTTAAAGATGCCTCAGCCAGGTGTGGTTGCACACACCTTTAGTCCCGGCACTTAAGAGACTAAGGTAGGAGGATCTCTATTCAACACCAGCCTGGGCAACAAAGTGAGTTCTAGGTCAGCCTGAGACTGCCTCAAAAACAAAATGGTACCTCAGAACTCACCCTCTTTTGTAAGGCTTTATGAGCCAGACAGAGCATGCTCTTCTTTAGAACTAATTTGTAGAGCACACACATTACCACAGCATATAGCCACCATTCCTCTAAGAGCTACAGGTGGTCTGCCTCATTTATGTTGATTGATGAGGAGTAAAATAGTAAGACTTTCAAAAACCAGCTTTAAAAAGAAATTTCTATTCTTTCTTCCATATTTGCTGTTGTTTTAATGTTGGTTCATCTTTCCCAGATATATTCACATCCCTGGAACATTCCTTTTGTATTTTGCGTTTGAAGGGACCATCAACTTTGATAGAAAGCAATCCTGTTTTCTTCTGTAGATGTATGCCCAAATCATATTGCAAGCCCAGGTTATACGACAGTTACTGTGCACATTCTGGGTGCCAGGTATGCATCAATGAGACTTATATAGTCTTATTCTATGTGGTTGCCCAGGAATCTTGGCATCAGGGATTTGCATTAGCAACATCAGGATCAATCTACATGCATATTCTTATAAATGAAACATTAGTAACCGGTTTGTTATTTAGCAAAGGAAAGGCAGCATTGGGGAGAGTAGTTTCAAATCCTTCCCTGTAATTCTGAACAGTTTAGGAAAGGGTTTGGGAGCCACTCTCAACTTTTCATCCATCTGTAATCCATTGAGCACTGGAATTTTTTATTTCATCCATCTTGTCACTTCCAGAAGCCAACAAGAGTTACAAGTAGGATACACTCTGAAAGAACTTCACTTTTTTTTTATTATTCATTTTGTTCACCCTCATTCCTCTGGTACCATTGTGCACTGCATGCTGTTTAGGTGATCTTTGGTGTAGATGGAACCAGCCTTGTTCATGTTACACCAAAAAAAAAAAAAAAAAAAAAAAGCCCATTAGTGACCAGATTCTACAACACTGGACTATGATGGGAACAATAAAAGTACTCCTCAATTGAACATATTGACTGATTGCAGCCAGATGCCTTGGAGGGTCCAAAGAATGGGCTGAGGTTATAGATTGTGAACAATGGTCTTGGTGTTGCCCTGGGTGGGTAGTGTTCCTTATGCATTTGTCCTCAATCAGCCCTAAGGAATACATCAGTATCCAATATACAAGCATATACACCCACACAAATCCCACTGGAATGAATGGAAACTATTCCGCCAAAACCTATGGCTACCTAAGTTGCACTCACAGTTTTTTTGCTCTGTTCTATGCTATTTTTTCCATTTTGTAAATAAAGTAAAATTCTGGTACTACCTGCTAAATTAATTTTATTCCCCAGTAATTGGTTATAACCCACATTTTTATAAAACACTGTGACATAGTACTAGAATTAAGAGGTAGTTAAAAAATATAAGAATGTCTGTTGGCACTAAGATCCTACCTACCTTAAAATATCTATCCTGGACTTCACTCACAAAGTGATCTGTAGCAACTACACATGGTTCTGGTCTCTACAGAGCACTCTTTATTTTGGGATTCATTGTTTTCAATATAGCATGGCTTTAGCAAGAAAACAAAAGGTGACCATGCTAGAAAGTTCCTTAAAAAATTTAACAATTAATTATACAATTATGCTTAAGATTTATATGAATATATTTCTGCTTCTAATTTAATGACCTTCTCAATTCTGAGATGCTTTGAAGAATGATTTCCTTCATGAAATATTTATAATATACTTGTTTTATATATGTTTTATTTATTTGTTTGTTTGAGAGCAAGAGAGAAAAAGAGACAGAGAGAGAGATGGGCATGCCAGTGCCTCCAGACACTGCAAATAAACTCCACACACATATGCTACGTTGTGCCTCTGGATTTATGTGGGTACTGGAGAATCAAACCCAGGTCCCTAGGCGTTGCAGGCAAGCACCTTAACTGCTGAGCCACCTCTCCAGCCCCTCATCTATGTATTTAACTCACACATCTAATATGGTCAGACCTTTAGCCCTCCATATGCATTATTCACCACTGCTTCACCACAACCCTATAAGGGATAAGGAAGCTGAAAAAGATGACTCTCCCCTACACAGGTGCAAGAGGGGCCATACTCAGTCAGGTCAAAGGCTTTAATTTGACTACAGGCTTTGAGATTAGATCCCTCAGGTCCTTCCACCTCTGCCTGTGTTTGATAAACCTCTTGTCACCTAAAGTCTCCTCCTGAGTCCTTCAGGCTTCACTTTATTCTTCTGACACCCTAACATCTTGGGAACCACTTTCTGTTGGCTAGGTTCTCACTCTACCTGGCTGCGCTATGACTTCCTACCTCATCCTTTTGCTGCATAGCATGTTTATTCCCAGCTCTGAGGAACTCCTGTCAACTGATTTCTTTACTCTTTCTCTGTCCTTCCAAATATGACTGGAGAAATAACAGATAGATTTGTCATGTTCTTCCCTACATCCACCTACCATGTATGCTTTCTGCTGATTTGTTAATTTTAACTATATCTTCAGGGTAGAGTGTTGCCCCTATCCACACAAGACTCTGCTCACTGCCCAAGGGAATATGTGCAAGAACCCAGAAATGGCTTGGTTTGCTTCCTCTCATTTTTTTCTCTGCACCTTCTTCCAGGATTCCTCATTACACTGATCTCTCCTATTTCCCCTATGGGTTGGAAGCCATTAGGTCGCAGAAAAGTACATTTGTCCCTAAGAACAAAAACCATCATCATTGCAGTCCACTAGCTATAGGCCCTAGGAAAATTCTGGAATTGTTAGTGATGGATGTGTCCATATCAAATTTAAATTTTAATTTTGCTCTGGAGCCCTAACACTTGGCTCTATAGCACAATTCTGTCCAGAAAGATGAAGTTGAGAGCTAGATCTAATATGTTCATTGATTGCAGCCCCTCCCAAGAGCTGATACTAAGCAGGGAGGTGGTCTGGTACAACAGGGTAAAATAACCTTAAATCCTTTGTTCTACAATTGCATGAAGAAATTACCAAGATTGTAGTCCAGCAGAAAGATATCAGGAACTGCCTTTCAGCAGGAGTCCAGGCTAGGAGAAATATTACCATTTAGAATAGCTATAGTGAGTAGGATAGTCCATGAATTGGCTCTTTAAATCCCAGCTCTAACTCTTAACACCAGAGTGACTATAAGCAATTTACCTCACATCTTTGTCACTTACTCATTTGCTCATCTGTGAACTGGGGATTATCTAGTTTCCACTCAACAAGTCAGTGTCAGGACCAAACGAACAAATAAAATCTCAGTAAACACTCAGTAAATAGTAACTATCATTGATGTTCTGCCTTAACATGTTTTCTTTTAGAGAAAGGAAGAATACATAGTGTTTCTATTTCTTCACTTTTTTTGAGTACATATATCCTAAGCCTGCTACATGCTAGACACTATTATAGACTCTTGGATCATATCAGTCACCAAATAAAAATGCAGATATAATGAAAAAGACCATACCAGGTCTACATTAACCTCATCACTAACCCATGTATAGTTAGTGATTTTCAAACCTTTCATGGTGTTTCAGTTAACTTTCATTGCTGGGGCAAAACATCCAACCAGAAGAGTTTGTTTTAGCTTATAGTTTTGAGGCAAAGCTTCACTGAGATAGGGAAAGCATGGCGAAGTGTCACATATCTAGGTGCAAGTACTCGGCTTGGAGCTGGACTAATAAATTTCCAGGTCCATCCCCAGTGGCACACCTCCTCTAACAAGGTTCCACCTCCCAAATGCCATCAGCTTGGGATTAAGTATGGAGTTTAATGATAAACCCATGAGGCTGTAATGGACATTTCAAACTACTGCACATGCCCTTCAGTGTGTGAAAATAAAGGGTTTGTTTTTTAGTATTATTTATGTGCATAGCAGTATAACTAGACTTTCACTAAATGTGGCATATGTTTACTTTTAAGCCAGTATATCCATCTAAGATAGTCTTTTAAATACTTAATTGTTGTCTCTGCATAGAGATATATTATTTACTCAGTCCTTTATTAATGTTCATTCACATTTCTGTTTTGCTTTCTAATTATAATGTTTTTTTTTAAATCCACAATAAAGACCCTTCTACATATACTTTCTTTTTTTTTTAAAATTTGATTTATTAGTTTTTTTTTTCATCAAATACAGGCAGTTTGGTACCATTGTTTAGGCTTATCTATGATCTACCCCCTCCCATTAGACCCTCCTTGTTGATGTAAATGGGTCCTGCATTGTGGAGTTAGTCCCCAGTTATTGGTATGCTAAATGTCTCTGCAAATCATGACCCAACATGTGACTCTGACATTCTTTCCGCCCCCTCTTCCATAAAATTTCCCTGAGCCATGTTGGGTTCATTTTTGGTCTGCTTCAGTGCTGAGGTGTTGGGGGCCTCGGAGGCTCTGGCTCCCTGATTTGGTAGGAGTTGATTTTTCTCTGCTTTGGTCTCCGTCCCCTTTGTGCTGGTCTCTGGTTCACAGGAAAATATCACCCTTGCTTATTTCACCAATTGTCCTTAGTTTCAGTTGGGCCCCTTTTGAGGTATGTTGGGGCAGCTCTCTCCATAGGTTCTGCATCTATCTGAAAAAGAGAAGCAGATTCTCCAACGGAGAGTAAGTTAGCACCCAGAAAATTGAAATAACACTTACTTTTTTGATAGACAGATTGATAGGTATAGGCCCTCTTGTACCCCATGACTGATGATAGCTTGATATTGTAGAGTGGGCTTGTGTTTGGGTATGGTTCTGACTTGTTTCCCAGTACTTTCCATGATATAGGAATGGAAAAAGACTTCCTGAACAAAACCCCAGTGGCTCAAGTTCTTAAACAGTCACTCAACCAATGGGAACATATAAAACTAAAGAGTTTCTTTACAGCATATAATAAGCAAAGCCAATAGAATACCCACAGAGTGGGAGAAAATATTTGCAGGTTATCCAACTGATAGAGGCCTTATTTCTAGAATTTACAAAGAACTCAAAAGTCTAAACAATAAGAAGACAAATACCCCACTCACAAAATGGGGTGCAGAGTTGAACAGGCAATTCACAGAGGAAGAAATACAAATGGCAAACATACACTTAAGAAAATGTTCATCATCCCTAATCATCAGAGAAATGCAAATTAAAACAACTATGAGATTCCACCTTACCCCAATAAGGACAGCCAACATCAAAAAGTCAATTGAAAATAAATGCTGGCGAGGATGTGGAGAAGCAGGGACGCTCATTCACTGTTGGTGGGAATGCAGGATGGTACAACCACTCTGGAAAGCATTATGGAGACTCCTAAAAAAGCTGACTATAGAAATACCAACAGACCCAGTTATACCCTTACTGGGCATCTACCCTAAAACCTTCAAACCACAGGCCAGAGAGATTTGCTCAACCATGTTTGTAGCGGCTCAATTCGTAATAGCTAAAAGCTGGAATCAACACAGATGTCCATCATTAGAAGAATGGATAACAACGATGTGGTATTTTTACACAATGGAATTCTATACAGCAGTAAGAAAAAAAGACACAAAGAAATTTGAGGAAAAATGGTTGAACCTGGAACAGATCATTCTCAGTGAACTTACCCAATCACAGAAAAAAAAATCGACACACAGTCTCACTCATCTACAACACCTAACCTGAATCTACCCAAGATACCTTACATACTCAGCAAGCACCTCATGGACTAGACAATAGGATGGAAGGGAGGACGGGAAGGGCATCGAAGGATGGAAAACAGTAATCTGGACCCAAACGGCATTGGTACCATAAAATTCTACTTCCTAAAAGTCAAACCAAATAGCTGAACCTTCACTAGACCTTTACAGGAAACACCTGAACCACAAGACACTGGAGAGGGTAGGATCAAAACTAACCTAAATCTTCTACATCTTCCCTCTCTCCCTCTCTCCCTCTCCCCTCTATCTCTCTCCTCTCTAACTCTTGTATATTAGTTATGTTTTTCCTCAATTTATTAGTGGGCACTGGCCTGTAAACCCCACTCCCAGCTTGGGGCTACCATCCACAATGAACTTTTGATCAGAGAAACCTACAAGGTTTCCCAAAACAATGACAGACTTCTGTCAGAGTACTTGATGACCCACCAAAGGCCAGTGGTAAGACCCTATTGCTGAAGACTCCACATGCAGCTGATATGCAAAATCGAACGGCATGGCTGGAAGCCAGGAGAGAGTCAGTCCCCACACAGTCAGCGTGTCTAGTGCCAGAAGGTGCTACATGGGCGACTGGGGGAAATCACCAATATCTGTCCAAGCAACTCATTGTCTAATCTAATTAGCAACAAATAACCTGACATGATGCCCACACAAGTGCAATAGTGGCACACAGCCATGGTGAGGAACCAACTACTCTTGATTTGGCTAACTGATCCACTCAGTGGTACTAGACCCATAGCTGGAGCTGGGAAACAAGTCAGAACCATACCCAAACACAAGCCCACTCTACAGTATCAAGCTATATATACTTTCTATTCAGGTTTTATTTCTACATTGCTCATATATGTATCAAATGGCGTGTGTGTGTGTGTGTGTGTGTGTGTGTGTGTGTGTGTGTATACTCACATGTGTGCATATGTACATGTGCATGTGTGTGTACTGACAAGATTCCTTTGCTTCCCTGCTGTAGCAGGTGGCCCTAAGGCATAGTGTCCTACTGTCCCACTGCCTGTGGCTCCACTTTATTGCCTGAAAGAACCCTGTGCTTCAGAAGAAGGGCTGGAAACTATTTCTGTGACTTTTCTAGAACTCTGTATGTTTGCCTGTGCCTCTTGGACATTTGCATTTCTACTTCAAGTAGTTCTGTTGATGAAATTCTTATAAACAACTATGCTTTTGAGTTGCTTGTATTTTAGTATAAAGAAAATTCCATTTTTAGTTGGTCAAAGATATTTCCATGTTCCTTGGTTTCTCCAAGGTTTTGTTTTTTCTTGAGACCTTCCCATCTATCAAGTTACTCACCTATGAATTTTCTTATAACAGTTTAACTGCATTCCTTACATTATTCTTTGAATTCTTCTAGAAGTTATATTTGATGTAATATGAGGTATTTCTGGGGGATAGATCTAACTTTCTCCCAGATGAATAACTATACATCAGATCAGCACCTTCTATTAAATAAAGTTTTTTCTCAAAGAATCAAAATGCTATAGAGTCATGTATGAAATTTTCATATATACCTGGAATTCTCAGATTAGATTCCATAAGATCCTCTTGGTTCTTCCCTATGTTTTATCATCATCTTTGTTTTTATAGACATCTTAATGATATTTTGTTTTATGATAAAAGTAGAATTCTCTCCTTATCCTTGGTCAAAAGCCATCCCTGTTTACCTCCTGCTACTAATGTATTGGTTGGTTTTACAGTGGCCTGCCAGGCCTTACCTCAAGAGGCTCCTCTGACTTTTTGAACTCTTTTTATCTGCCCTCTCTCTGCTTCATTCCTCATTGCTCACACACATCTCCCATGAATCTTGGTGACTATAAGTTGTATATGTCGTCTTTCAGTCATTGTCATAAAATACCTGATATGTCTAGTCCCCTCACCTTGCCATAGCACCTTCCCTTCTGCCCTCTATCCTCACCCTGCTACTTTCCCCTTTTCTTAGCATCTCCCATACATATGCATTGTTTGCTGCTATCTTTTCTCCCTATTAAAAATATCAACTGCCTTAAGGCAAGAACCTCAGTTACTGAATTTTGTCCCTGAAGTGGCTTGCCAAGTACCCCCCTCCAAAAAATGTCCACAGAAATTCTATAGGAATCTTATTCTGGAACATACAACATTCTCCATTTACTTAGTTTTTTTTTTTTTTGTTTACTTCCTTTTGTTTGCTTGTTTATTTATTTATTTTATACTTTATTATTATTATTATTATTTTAAATTATTTATTTATTTATTTGAGAGCGACAGACACAGAGAGAAAGACAGGTAGAGGGAGAGAGAGAGAATGGGCGCGCCAGGGCCTCCAGCCTCTGCAAACGAACTCCAGACACGTGCGCCCCCTTGTGCATCTGGCTAACGTGGGACCTGGGGAACCGAGCCTCGAACCGAGGTCCTTAGGCTTCCCAGGCAAGCGCTTAACCGCTAAGCCATCTCTCCAGCCCATTATTATTATTATTAACAACTTCCATGGTTATAAAAAAAATACCCCATGGTAATACCCTCCCTCCCCCCACCTACTCCTTTGTTCGACACTGAGGAACAGAAAGTGATGCATGCTAGTACTCAGCTACTTTACTCCTTTTTGTCCATTTGAAGACCCCAAGCTGTGGGATGGTACTACCCACAGTTAAGTTGATCACCCCATTTCAATTTGCCCAATGAACATTCCCCAAAGGCTCATTCCTAAATGATTCTCAGTCCTGACAAGTTGGCAATCAATATAAACCATCACATAAGGTGTCCTTCCAAAATGTATTCAAGGGCCTCTCACCTTCTCGTACCCACCACCCTCAACTTACACCTCTGTCAAATGCAGTCACTTGCCCCAGAGCAGCTGGACTGGCTGTATCAAAATTAAAGTCTGCTCATCTTGCACTGCTGTCCTTCAGAAGTCCTCAGACAGCCTCCTCCTTTGTTTAAAATAATTTCCAAAGTTTCTATCACAGCCCTTCGGCCTCTCATGTCCTGGCAGGGGTGCCCATTTACCCTCCTCTGTGTCTCTCATTCTCCTCCTTGGGACCAATCTTCCTTCTGTTCCTTCGAAACACCAGCCTGTATCATGTGCCCACATTGTACTCTTACTTTTCCCAAGGTTTGCCTTGCAGATTAAACATCCCTGTTCCAAAATGCTTGGGGCCAGACATTTTAGATTTCAGATTTTTGTTAAATGGTGAAGTATTTTATATACATAATGAACTGTTGAGGAAAGGACCCAAGAATAATTAAGACATTCAGTTATTTTATATATACCATATGCATACATCCTAGAGGACATTTGATATCATGTTTATAAAAGTTTTCCACATACAACTAAGTTTTGTTGTATAGAACGTGTCATTTACGCTGCCATTTCAGTGCTCAAAAAGAGTCTGGCTTTGGAGATTTCTGATTTCTAACTTTCTGATTAGGGATGCTCAGTCTATACTAGATTCTCCCCTATTTTCAGGACCCAGCACTGTCTTCTTACTGCACAGAGGCCTCCCTGTACAGCTGACCTACTAGTGGTCAGTCATGCTTGCTTTCTTCATAGCTGGGTCTCCTTCCTAGCTCATGGATCCCAGAAGCCAAGCTTCATCTCTCTGTCCCCAGCCTAGCTCACAGGCACCCAGCTAGTGTTCCTGAATGACAACAAATCATTTGTGGCCTATCTTATTAAATTTATCCCTAAGTATTTTATAGCTTTCATCATTATGGGAGTGCATTCACAAATATGTTGACTGAGGGTAAGTATCTTGGAATTTGCTTATCTTACCAACTTTGGACCAATTTTATCTTACTCACATGAAAAGCACATCTCTTTTCATAGTGTATATGCTTTAATTCGGTATCTTTTTTCCATTGCTAACCAATGGTTTTCAACCCACTTATGAAATGACAATTTCAGTTACATATTTTTTTGGCAAGTGCAATAAAAAGTTTTGATTTAATTTCTTTTTCTTTTCTTTCTTTCTTTCTTTTCTTTTCTTTTTTTTTTTTTGAGAACAGAATGCCCACTTACAACATAATCATCTGCTTTCCTCCCACTCCCCAGTGTTAATCCCTCTGCCTATCAGACTTAGTTAAGCATCCTCGGTACTGATTATGAGCAGTAAACCACAGTACAACTAATATGCAAATGGATGATCTCTATCCTTCTGTGAACGCACATTTCTGTATTAGTAAGACAAAGATGGAACTGAAATTGGATCCTAGCCATAGTGAATAGCTATGTGAGGCTTGAAAATGATATAATTGTATGCTGAACTTTAGCGCTGTCCATGGCAGAGACAGCTGCTGCAAAGGGCCTGTGGGAAAGAAGGATAGCCATCTACGAAGAACTGCAGATACCATGTGGTTAGACAACAGGAGCAACATGGGTGTGTAGGGCTGGCTGTAAGTTTGCATACACAGCAGAAGCCAAGTGTGACCTTAGGTGTCACATTTCAGGATTTCGGTCTTTATCCTAGCAGTGGGAAATAATTAAGTATTTTTATGAGGGACAGACAGGATCAGGCACACTCCCATAGGCTCCAGCCTTTCTAGAAACGGCAGAGGAAAAAACAAAGCCACAAGTCAGAAAGTCAAACTATGAAGAAAGGAAAACTGGACAACAATCTAGAAAATAAAAGACAAGTGATTATTCTTGAGGGGAAGTGCTGGGTGGCAGGAAATTACTATGTGAGTACTGGTCAGGGATATTGATCATCTTTAGTTAGCATGAGAGAACACATGTCAGGAAAGTTAAGGAACAGAGCCAAAAAGATGAACAGAACTCTCAGATTCAGACTATGAAATGGTTTTAGTCAACCCACTGTCTGAGATGATCTGCTTCATATGAGCTGAGAGATCTTCACTGATGCACATGTAGGAAGCAGAACTGATAAAGAACACACACAGCCAAGCAAACAAACTCAGAATGATAAGCTGAATACTCTGGCTATGAGATAAGGCCTCACCGTTTGCTGCAATTCTATTTAGCCCTTGCAAAATTGCAAAGATTAGGGTCATGATACTCATTTGCAGTTGTATCAGGAGATTGTTAGTTACATTTAGCATAATAGGAATAGAAATACATAGACATATTTGTATCTGTATTACAGGATGCACATGTATCTCTCCGGCAAGTCCTGATTTACAGCCCTGGTTTTAGTCTCAAGATAGCTGTGAAAGTGGCCCAATGCATGTGTAGATAAGTGTCATATTGTAATATCAACAAGTTGGACACCTGAGTTTAAACCTTTTAAAAAATTGTCACTCAGTGTCAGGCACACAAGTGATACTCAGAGATCAGCTATACTTTTCTATTGTTACTGTTATGTAGAAATAGATATATATAAAGACAATTCCCTTGAAAGGAATGGGATATTTTGCAAAGTACCCTTAGGCTTCCAGCCATAATTATAATCAGAATATATGGGATTTCAGGAGGTGCCCTGGGCTAGCAGTTATGTAAGCCACCTCCATCTAGGCTTTTCAGCATTCTTGTGAATTGTATGCCATTTGGTTCAGAAGGAAGTCAAATTTAGAACCTCCAGTCCCTGAAATAGCTCTATGTGATAAGAACCACCCATATGAGTACATGTGCTCCTTGCTCTCACAGAACTTGTATTTGTGGTCTTTGTTAAGAGCAACATAAGCAGTTTAGTAAACACACTCCCAGGAATTTAGTGATAGATAGATAGAGCTATTTGTTAGTGGGGAATGAAATAAGTGACTATGTTCTTCAGTGGTATCAGAAAGTTCCATTTAACCTTCAGAAAATAATTCTGGGTAAAAATTAGAAGACTATGCCTCCTTTTAGCTTTCTGATAAATAAAAATAGCTGAACTCTTCATTCACATCAATAATCAACTGATTGGAAATAGTGGCTGAATTAAAACTATCATTTTCCAGTACTTTTTTTTTTCAAATACAGTATATAAATGTGGGTGGTTAACAGTCCTTACATACTGCCTGGGGCATTTTATATGAAATACTAAGTTGCTTTGTATTTGGCACAGACACTAGTGTGAAATGTGAGTTTAAGCAAGAAGTTTTCATTTCATCATCATTCACCAGGTCTTCTTGAGGATTCTGAAGTTTCCTTTTTAACTAGAAACATAAAATGAGGGGGAAATTTTTACTCTTTTCTCCAATACCAGCTGACCACATTTTAATGGAATGTGGTGTCACTGCTGATTTACCGCTCTTCTGTCCTCTTAGGTGTTATATGTGTCATTATGCAGTTTCATCTATAAAATAGTGTAGATATCAGAAAATGGGGAGAGGATACAAGGCATCATGAGAGACTTAGTTCCTTTGCTCCTTGTCAAGTTTTGGAGTCAAACATCAAGTATCCACTTTTCAGAAGTCATATATTTTAAGAGTTATAAACTGCACTAGAGTTGCCTTATTTCCATTGTCATTCCATAAAGTTCAGAATTTCTATGTAACGTATTTTCAATATAGGAAAATTAATTTTTCAATATCTGAGTATGTTCTTCCATTCCAGCAGCAGTATGATAAAGAACAAAGGAATAAACATTTATTTGATTACTGCAAAGCTTGCTGGCTTTAAAAGCATGCGTTGAAATTTTGCATTTTGGGAAACCTACTTTTCATGTTGATATTAACCTAGTAGTTTATGCTTTTTCATAAAGAAAGCTAAAAGGAAAGTTTGGAACTCACAGTAAGTTAGGTTTGGTTAAAAATAACAGAGTGTGAATGTTGTAGTAACCTTCATGTTGTTGGGATAAAACAACTGACCCACAGCAGCTAATGGGAGAAAATGGTTTATCTTAGCTTAAAGTCTTGAAGGAAAAAAGAAGGGAAAGAATGGTAGAGCAGAAACTGAACATGACTTCTTGCCACAGCAGCTGGCAGAAAGTAACAAGAGAGTGAGCTGAGCTCTGGCAAAGAGGCAGCTAGGTCCAACAACCCAAAACCTACCCCCAACAACACACCTCCTCTAGTAAGGTTCCATCTTCCAAATTGTCACCACCTGAGGGCTAAGCATTGAGTTTATGGAGACATGTGATTTAAACCACCACAACCATGAAAAAGGAAGAGCCTGTACTTTGGAGAAGTTGCTTTGCAAAACTTCATACTAATAGTTTCATTATTCTTGCCTTGTCTGAAAGAAAACATATCACTTCTATCTGATGGTAAAATTAAATTAATGCTTCCTTGATGAGATGGGACTACCAAATGGAAAGGGGAAGGGTAGTTTTTGAATAATGATTTAGGCTGAGTAACTATACTTTCTCTGTAGTTCTTTCCTTTTCTTCAGATGCCTGCTGCTGCAGACAGATATGATTGTGATATTTTGATTTTCATCCTACTACTTACTTTAGAAAAATTGTTAGTGTGATTTAAAATCTAAATGTTCAATGTTAACACAGACAGTTGAATATATGTGTATGTAAACCCTCATAAATTTCACTCAGAATTTGTAGGCCAAGGGTTATATTGGCCTGTTACATGATTAACTTTTGAGTTAACCTCAGCCTAACCCTAGTGTCTCTTATGAATAAATATTTTTAGATTACTGAAAAGCATCTCAAATTTGAGAAAGTACTTTGCTCATGACCTAGTATATTGAATCAGAATGGAATGTAAGTCAGAATTTCCTTTATAATCTTAAGATCGTAAGATGTAAAGGGTGCAACAAGTTAAAAAAAAACATCAAAGACAGATCTGGAGTTATCGATGTTCCTTTTTGAAGAAAAAATTAGTTTTTAAGCCTTCTTGGAGGGCTGGAGAGATGGCTTAGCAGTTAAGGAACTTGCCTGTGAAGTCTAAGGATCCATGTTCGATTATCCAGGTCCCATATAAGCCAGATGCACATGTAATACATGCATCTGTAGTTTGTTTGCAGTGTTAGATGCTCTGGTACACCCATTCTCTCTCTCTCTCTCTCTCTAATAAATTAATAAATTTACTAGAAGCTTACCAACTTATAAAAGTATGGGAGAAAAATACTCAGGCCTTGTGAATGAAAGAAGTAAAGCATTTTCATAGAATTCTACCCTTTTCATACTGTCAGTTAGTTACCTTGGGTGTGCTTGCCTGTAATCTCTCTGCTTAGGAGGCTGAAGCAGGAGAATTACTTGGAGTTTACGGCCAGCTTGGGCTCCATAGTAACTTCCAGGCTAGCCTGAACTATATACCTGTTCCAATTTAAACAAACCAAATAAATAAACAAATCTCTGATACATTCAGAGAGCTAGCAATAAGGCCCAAAGTCTTTTAAAGCATGACTTTAAAAATTATAGTATTTTAAAAATTACTTATCCCCCAGTCTACAATACACACACACACACACACACACACACACACACACACACACACACAGTTTATACCATTACCATTGTCTTTGTGTTTCTAATTGGAGAGGACTTTTGGGTTGGCTTTCATGTCTGATTCTTTCTCAAGGTGTGCTTTTCTCGGCATAGTTTCTGTGTTCTTCAACAAATAGCACTTCTTTATCTGCAGGGAACCATAAGGGAAAGGGGAGGAGAGTGCTTGCTGTCCACTGTTGAACTGCAACATTTGGTCAGCTACTCTCCAGTTTCAAATGTGTGTCAGCTGGAAAGCCAGGGTTTCATGGAATTTTAAGACGAAACCTATCTTCTTACAGCATCAGTTTCCCTGGTGATAAATGCTTAAAATATTATTTTATGAGAATTAATATAGAGTAAAAGTGCAACTTTGCCATGCTTTATTTGAAAACATAAAAGAACATATTTATTTAAATGAAATTTCAAGCTTGGGGTGGGCCTTGGTGGCTTCTTGCCCTTCCTTCTCATCCCCCTGGGATGCATGATTGAAAAGTGGACAATCACTGTCTCTCTCTTCCAGTTGTTGAAGTGTCCTTGTGTCTAATGTGTACTATTTCCAAACATCCGTGGCCCGTTTCTATAAAAGGTTCTAGGCATCTAGACCTATGATTCTCTCCTTGGTTTTATTTGTTGTTGTTATTTTTTGGTAATATTGGGCATCAACCTTGGAGCCTTATGACATGTACCCAAGCCCTTGGATTTTTGAAACAGAGTCTCACTATGTCTCCCTAAGAGGCCTCAAACTTGTGAGCCTCCTGCTTCCACTTCCTAAGTGTTGGAATCACAGAGCTGTCTCACCCACCCAGTCTTGTCTCTGACTTTAATTGGGTCAGTCACTCTGGAAGTCTAGAATATGACAACATATAACGCATAAAACCTTCACTTTAAATAAAATACAATATATTCAAGTTCAAGCTCCTGGGCCAATCTCTTAATTTTTCCAAAATCTCAGCTTCCATACAGGGAGAATATTGCATCATGCCCTGTAGGACAATGAGTTCCCTAATACATAGAAGGCTGATCCCATAACTAGCTGAGTAAAGGCAGAAAGCATGGCAGGGACTGCTTTTGTAACTTCTATGTTGTTATTCTAATGTAGGATTGTTTCATGGCCCTTGAGTCTTCTGTGAGACTTATTAGTCCCCAGTTTGACCCAGAAGCCCTTCAGAGAGGTACAAAATTGAGCATCTGGGGAAATGAATAGGTTTTTGATGGTCTTGGGATATTGCTTACAGGAACACTGTGTATGTGCTGTGATCTTTAGGAGCACTGGAGTGTGAGAGCAACATTATTTTCTATCATATGTCAAGGCTGTAATGAGTGTCCTACAGTTGATGCTTCTCATTTGCCCATCTTTGGGCTATAAACAGCAGCACATTACCCTGGCTATCATGCTGCTGGTGGCAATGATAGTGATGATGACAGTGATGAAAATGTTCCTGCATTTTCAAAAGCATCTACTTTATTTGAAGCAGCCATAGCCCAGAGCACTGGATAATCTTTCCGTACTTCCCGTAGCCAGCATGCTAAATAAAACCCCAGGCTCCCTTTCTAGTCCTGGCCATTGGGATTCCTTTGTCCCTTTGGTGTCCTTGGCTTAAATAAGGACACTTTTGTGTTTGTCTTTCGGTTGCATCAATTCTCAGGAACATGAGAGGACACACTTTGATAGAATTTCATACAGATGGACTATAGAATATCACATTCAATGGCTTTTTCAGAGGTTGAGTTTGAGGTTGAAGAAATGGAAGGTAGTTTGTAAGAGCATGAGAAGCATTACTTAGAGGGAACCACATATTCTCTTCAACTTGTTTACATTTTTGGAGTGTAAACACCTAGAGAGATAATATTTGAAAGAAAGCCTGGATGGTACCTGCCTCACAGTTAATAAGTGGCACCTACTCAGCATATCAATCAGTAGCCACAGTGAGCTCACTCATTGTCTCAGGTAAATATCTAAGCAATGACAGTGTTGCCCACTTTAATGTGGATGGGTATATGTACTCTGGTTACTAGTGTGGTAATTATGAGCCATGGTTTCTTATTCATCAATACATTGGATCTCTTGGTCAAAATGAAGCAAGATAGACAGGAAAAAATTGCCTATGAATTGTGGGTGTTTCGGTCTGTGTGTGTGCTATTGTGTGATGTTTGTGTACACATTTGGCATATACATGTCTGTATATGTGCAGATATATGCTCTGTGAGCACATATGTGGAAACCACAGGAAGACACCAGTTATAATACTTTAATGTTCTTCCACATTATTTCCATAAGACAGAACTTCTCACTGAATATGGATCTCAGGATTTTCAGTAGCCCCAGTGACCAATGATCTCCTATATCTGCCTTCCACACACTGGAGTCACCAACATGCAGGGCCTTACCCAGCTTGTGTGTGTGTGTGTTCACACATGTGTGCATGTGTGCACATGCATGGGTGTATGTAGAGTAAATCTATGGTAGAGTATGTGCAGTATATGAAATGAATGTGTACATGCCTATACTGAGCTGGGCTCACCTGGGGCAAGATAACCACTCAGCTGTGGCAGGGTGTGCTCACCTAAGTGCAGTGATGTGTCCCATTCCATCATTAATCCACCTATTCTTTCATTCTTTCTTTCCTTCCTTCTTTCTTTCTTTCCTTCTTTCTGTCTTTCTTCCCTTCTTTCCTTCTATTTTTTTTTTGAGATAAAAAGGCAGATAGATAATGGGCACATCAAGGCCTTCAGCTACTGCAGATGAACTCCAGATGCATGTGCCGCCTTGTGCATCTGGCTTATGTGGTTCCTAAGGAATCAAACCTGGGCCATTTGGCTTTGCAGGTAAGTGTCTTAACTGCTGAGCCATCTTTCCAGCCCATCTTCCACCTATTCTTACTTGAGCTTGCTTCTCATAGTGATCCAGAGCTAGGCCTTTCATAATTGTGAGCTCCCAACAATTCTCTAGTTTCTGTTCTCCATAGGACTAGGGTTACAAATGCCTATGTCTATGCCTAACTGTTCTACTGGGTCCTGGGAATCAAACTCCAGCAAACTTTCAGTGCTTGCACAGGAAGTTCATTTAACTAAGAGCCATCACTCCAGCCCTCATGTCCAAGTTTTAACATGCTTGCTTGGTATTGAACTCAGGTCCTCATGCCTGCAAGGCAAGAAGTCTTACCTACTGAGTTATCTCATCATCTTTGAAAGCAGGACAATGAAAAGGATATATGAAGGGAATAAAGCCCCTCACCCTGTTATATGACTACACTAGAACAACCAGTGAATCCTATAGAGTACCTGCCTTCCTAAAGACATCTGAAGTAAGGATGTTTTTAAAAAAAAAAAAAAAAAACACAGTGGGACTGGAGAGATGGCTTAGCAGTTAAGGCACTTGACTGCAAAACCAAAGGACCTAGGTTCGATTCCCCAGGACCTATGCATGCCAGATGCACAACGTGGCACATGCATCTGCCATCCATTTGCAATGGCTGGAGGCCCTGGCATGCCCATTCTCTCTCTCTCTCTCTCTCTCTCCCTTTCTCTCCTTCTCTCTCTTCCTCTATCTCCCTCTCTCTGCCTCTTTCTCTTTGAAATAAATAAATAAAATATGTTTTAAAAAACGCACAGTGCTTACTTAGAGCCAGAATGTCTGTAGCCATAAAGTTACCTATATTATCACTCCTCTCTCATCCCCAAATCTAAGCAATATACTTCATAAAACTATCTTTCAGTTTCTTTATATTTTTACACATGTATGTGTGAAAGGTGTGCATGTATGTTTATATGTCTGTGTCTATATGGGTAATGTGTGTACAATGTGTACATGTATGTGTGGAGACAAGAGTACAACTTTAGGTGTCTTTCTTAGGAACACTGTCCATCTCTTTTTGAAATGGAGTGTCATTGGCTTAGAATTCACCAAGCTAAACTACCTGGCCAATTAATCTGCCTCTCTCTGCCTCCTAAGCTCCAGGATTATAAACATGTGGCACCATGATCACAATCTACGTCGGGTGCTGGAGGTCAAACTCCAGTCCTTATTCTTGAAAGATAAGCACTTTAGAAACTCAACTATCTCCTCATCTCTCTATCTTATAGTCTCATTTACAAAAGATAAGTAAGTAAACCAGTTCATATATTTTTATTTTAAACTTCATTTAACATTTTAAGTTTTGCTTAATTTTTGAATCTTTGAGCAATGTAACTAAAAATGCCACAAAATCATATGTGTGAGTTTATAGCCCTTATAGAGACACCACACTGTGACTTTCTCTCTTAAGAAGCCCATGCCCATATCTTAGATGTATGTCCTCCTCCTCCTCTCTCTCTCCCTCTCTCCCTCTCTCTCACAGTCTCTCTCTCTCTGCCAG
This sequence comes from Jaculus jaculus, assembly GCF_020740685.1. Lineage (NCBI taxonomy): Eukaryota > Metazoa > Chordata > Mammalia > Rodentia > Dipodidae > Jaculus > Jaculus jaculus. Next base: position 28,602,362 of record NC_059103.1, read on the forward strand.
CATTTAGATCCAAACTGTATATGATTCCTTATTTCCACTTAATAAACTTGATAACTTCTTTTTGTGCTGACTTGCCCTGAAACTCTTTCCTGCAGCATGAATGAGTGGGAGTCCCCAAGGTGGTACACCTCAAGCTGTGGAAGGCAGTGCCGGCCTGACTCTCCTTGCCACAACTGACAAAAGCACATGGGCACACAGGCTTTTCTCAGAGCTTTTGTGGAGGTGTCGCCATTTCATTTTGACTTTCTTACCCCAGATTTTTTCTACCTGTGCATGTATCTTTAAGAACAAGACTGTATTTTTTTTTAATTTTTATTTATTTATTTGAGAGCGACAGACACAGAGAGAAAGACAGATAGAGGCAGAGAGAGAGAATGGGCACGCCAGGGCTTCCAGCCTCTGCAAATGAACTCCAGACGCGTGCGCCCCCTTGTGCATCTGGCTAACGTGGGACCTGGGGAACCGAGTCTCGAACCGGGGTCCTTAGGCTTCACAGGCAAGCGCTTAACTGCTACGCCGTCTCTCCAGCCCAAGACTGTATTTTTGATATCACCAATGTGTTGGATTCTCCCTGTGTGTCTGAATTATGCCTTGACTGATGATATATGCACAATGACAATGCAATCATGCACACTATTAAAGACCATGACAACATGGGCATGGGCATCCTGTGCCTGCCAGCCAGTGTAGGGGTTTAATAAAGAGAATGTTCATATTTCTTCCTGTTTCTTATATGATTGTTAAAAAACTTGCTTCCTGTCATGGTAGAATGATAGAAGGTAACAATTTTATTAAGTAAAGTTATTATTAATAGGTTGCCTCCTACTATCATTATTTTATCAGATGTTTGTTTCTCTGTTTTTTGTTTTGTTTTGTTTTGTTTTCCTTTCCAGAGAACCTCAGGCCATTGCAATTACAATGGAAATGAAATTTTGGCCAGTTTACTTCTGAAACAAATTTCATAGATAAGCATGAAAAATGGCCTGTGTCTACTTTGTCATTACCAATATTGAGTTCATAGCACTTTATTCCTGACAGCTACTCATTTCCTATCTCTCTAAATGAACCCAGTTAAGTCTCTCCTCAAAGTTTGAGATTGTATATATATATCTTTCAGTTTCTTTATATTTTTGCACATGTATGTGTGAAAGGTGTGCATGTATGTTTATATGTCTGTTTCTATATGGGTACATGTATGTGTATACAATGTGTACATGTATGTGTGGAGACAAGAGTACAACTTCAGGTGATATATATATACACACACACACATATATATATATATACACATATAAGGAATCCATGTTTAGACACTGCTTCTTGCATGTTATCTTGATGTCCATGGAAGGTCATCCAAAGGTGAGGCATGTGCCTCTCTTCTTAATAAGAATTCCCTTTCTAAATCCTGGGGAATCTTGAATGAAAGAATAGGAAGCAACACTTACTGTGGTCTTTAATTACCTCTTCTCTTCTTTCCTCCTTTATATTTCCTTATATGCCCATTGCTCACTGTCTGGTGAGTTTAATGTAAATAGTAAAAAGAACAATTAAGCAGTGAAAAGAAGGCAAATAGGAAAACAGGTAATGAAAGTGTGGTTTATCATGTCAGAGCTTTGATTCTGCAAAGATGGCCCTTGCGTGTAAGATGTACACATGGCAAGATGTGGAACTTGTTATGTGAAGGGATCAAAGATGACTGTAACAGGGGCTACAGATCTAGATCAGTGGGCAAGAGTACTTGCCACACAAGCATGAGAGCCTGAAGGGACTGGAGTTCAATCATCAGCACCCATGTAAAAAGTTAGCATACCCACTGTGGTGGTTTGAATCAAGTGCCCCATAAACTTATGCATACTGAATGCTTGCTCTCTAGCTGGTAGCAGTTTGGGAGGTGGAGCCTCGCTGGAGGTGTGTCAGCAACACCTCAAGGGTGGACCTTGAGATCTATTAGTCCCCAGCTTGCCAGCATTAGTCATCTCACTCTCTGGCTGCTGTTTTCCACCTGTTGTGGCAGAGGTGATGTCCAACCTTTGCTCATGCCATGTTTTACTCTGCTACCATGAAGCTTCCCCTCAAGACTATAAGCCAAAGTAAATCCTTTCCTCCCATCAGCTGCTTCTTGTCAAGTGTTTGTTCCTCAATGTGATGGTACCACAACTGTTATGCATAGCTATAACCACAATCTTATGGGAGACAGAGACAGGAGAATATCTAGGGCTCACCAGTCTGACCAGCCAGGTTCAGTGAGAAACTCCCTCTGAAGGAAAAAATGTGAAAGAGAAACTCACTGGCTATCTAGACTAGCTCAACCAGTGAGCTCTGGGTTCAGCGAGACATTGTCTCAATAAATAAGGTGGAGAAGCAATAGAGAATGACATTTGACCTGAACCTCTAGCCTCCACACATATGCACACATACCCATGAACATATGTGTGCCCAAATGCATGCAAACACATGCATGTTTGAAGAGGAATGAAGCATTGGGAAGTTCTTGGTTTTATGGCTTTGGTTTTTTAAATGAGAGAGTGACCCAATTAGAGCTGCTTTATTTTTTTTTAGGTTGATATGGTTGCAGCATGTGTCTATTTGGAACACAAAAGTCGAGCAAATGAGATAAACCAGGGACATGGTTGTGGGAAGTAACAGTGAAGAAAGAAAGATGTGGCACTGTCTGGCTTGTTAGAGACTGGGAAGGAGTATGAACACTGTGTAATATCATGTCATTACTTTTCAGCCCAAGGTCAGAATAAGCCTCTTTTATAACTTATTTCAGTCTTGTGTGCTGAAGGTCAAAACACCCTTTCTGTATAGCCAAAATTCATTTACTTGCTTTGAATTTGATTGGATACCCTAGGCATAGAGAGGGATAAACATCTCTCGGACTTTCTCTCTAAGACTCTGAACTCCTAATTTATGGATATATATTTAAAGGTATTTTTTCCAGACTAGAGGTGTAGCTCAGTAGTGGAGTACCTGCAAAGTCTCTTCTGTATTTTAAGCTATTTATTCAGCAAGGACCTGAATAAACACTACATAACAGACATTATACTAACTACTAAGAGTGAAAGTTGGTAAGGAATGGGCCCTACTCTCATCTAACTCCATTGGAGACAGTGTCTGGACACTTGCTCAGCCTCTGCTCAACAGGGCAAATGACATAATTTCTTTCTCCTTTATACCAATTTTCTGTAACCTGTCCTTCACTTATATTTTCTTCAATTCCTTTACAGGATCTCTGACTTGACTGACAGTATGCATTGTAGAAGGATCTTATGCATGTCATTCCTCATACTAATTGTAGTAAAGTATCTTTCTTTTTTTGTATCTTGCAAAGGAAATTCCAGATACTCATAATTATTATTTTTTTATTTTTTACTTATTGTCCTGTTCTAGGATTTTATTGTTCTTTCTTGTGTTAAACTGTCATTTTTACAATGAATCAAGATAATTTTAGACTTGAGTCTTCAGATTTTATAATCGTCTCTTGAGTTTTCTATTTGAAACTGGTACCACTGAGGTACAATAAAGCCAGAGTGGATTATACAGTCAGACCACCAGATGCACAGGATAACTGATATCTTACCTTCTCAGGGACTTGGGACCAGTCATTGATCCTGATGGCTTCAGTCTTCAGCTTCCTCATTTCTCAAGTAGTAGTAACAATACTTCATAGTATTTATATAAAGGTGTCTGGCTCATAGGTCTTCAAAAGGGTTAGCTTTCTTCCTTTCTACATTATCAGCACTTGAACAAATGACAGTGAACAATTAAAAAATGATAAATATACTTATAAAATTCTTTTATAATTCAGTGTATAAGTCAGTTACTAATACCATGTTTACCTCAAAGTTCTATTTAAGAATCTTTACATATAGTGCATTAATGATAATTGGTTGACAAAGAAATATATTACATCAGGAGTGGCTTTAAAAATAATAGTCCAGGGGCTGGAGAGATGGCTTAGAGGACCAAGGTTCAACCTCCAGGACCCAAATAAAGCCAGATGCACAAGGTGGGTGTGACCATATTCATTCATTCTCTCTCTAGTAAGATAGCAAAAACACTTTTTGATAAGAGAATAAAAAACAAATTTTAGGAACATTAACATGTCTGAGGGAATTTTGTAGGTAGTGAATACTTTCTGCAGGAAACTTTGGTATTCTCTTTCCCACAGAAATAATAAGCTAGACCATAATCCAAAAGCACAAATTCTAACAGTAAATTTGAGTGACAATAGATTGTGATTTTAGTACCTTCAATTATCGGTTTCAAACAAATTCTTGTAAACTTCCACTCTTCACTAACTCAGAAATCAGAAGCAGCCACTCACATCCCTTTTATTGATTACTCAATTTATATTAGAGGTGCACGCAATGGGTAATTTAGTATTGACAAGTTCTTTCCTCATTTTATTACTTGCCCATGATTCAAGAAACTCAAATGGGAAAAAGAAAGTATTTCATCAGAATATTAATAGCACTAATAACTCCCTTAAAACTTTTGGAATCCAACTAGTAAGTGGATAGGTTTTGATAGAGCATCTTATCTACAGAGTGTCAACCACATCAATAAAGGAGAGCAATAACTGTCATAAAATTAGAACAAAACAAGAAAGTAGATTAATTTTTAGAGAATTCATATATCTCAGGCAATTGAGCATCTCAATTTTGTATGAAAAACTACATTTTTGAATATGAGTTGAAAGTTGTACATGCTCCATTTGCCCTGCAGTGGAAATGAGGGGCAAGGAAGAGTTATAAATTCAAAAACATAATCAGGTTATGAACAATACATAGAGTGTGTATGCAGATTACTCTAGAAGCAGTGATTGACTGCATTCCCAGAGAGGAAAACAATAACATATAATTTAAATGAAAAATCTTTGAGGTGTTTTGCGATTATATCTAATGTTAAGGTAAAACTAAAATTAAGTAAATAAGACTGCTAGGAATTTTAAATCTCTGAACAACAAGACATGAATGCTCTTTTCACAAGAATCTTTAAAACCAGAGTGTTGTTTCTAAGAAAAAGAGCACAAAGACCTCTGCAAAGATGAAAAAAAAACTAAAAATTAATAAGATTTTTACTTCCATGAAATTCATAAAAATGCTAATACCAAGTGAATAAGGCTTTCTTGGTTGAATTTTTCAACTATTCTTTTAGATCAATGCTCTTTAATAAATGCTTGGAGGCTAAGAATGTAGCTGAAATGCCAGATTGCCTGCCTGGCATGCATAAAGCCCCAGTTTTCATCCCCATCAGCACATAACCCAGGCATGGTGATAAAAGCCTACACTCTTAGCACTTGGGAGCTGGAGGCTAGAGAATCTGGAATTCAGGGTTATTGTCAGCTGTATAACAAATTCAAGGCCAGCCTACAATGCATGGGACACATCTAAAAAATAAACACACACACACACATACACACACACACACACACACACCTGGATAATTCATATTCTTTTCATATATTCCATTTTATTTCTGTCTTTTACTCCCAGTGTCCTACCATCAGGTTTCTCAACCTAGTCAAGTTTTCCTTTCAGGATTCCCATTGTTCCTACCCTGTACTATCCTCTTTTCTGCACTAAGTATCAGGAAGGATGCTGTGGTATGAGTTTTCCAATGAATAATCCTGTGCATGGCATGTTATGACATAGGTATAGTTTCTTACATGGGTTTAGTTTAAATGTTGAACCCAAACACACTTATCTACCAGGAGTAAGCTAGACACCATTCCCATAAACAGTACTACCCACCCTAGCCCACCTAGTTCAACCATGCCCCCAACACTTTAACATCCAGGCAACACATGCAATAAGGTGCTTCAACTTTGAATGTCATTATCCCAAGCCTACGTGGTCCTAACTCAACTCCCTCCAGCCTGTCCCTCTCACAATGTGTTCATTTTAGTCAGTCATAACTTCATGTCCCCAGCAACTCCTGCTGGAAACCTGAGTGTTGACACATTCTACATCTAGTTCATTGGCAAGTAAATACCTGTCACTCCAACATTAAAACATATGAAGTTGGACTGGGTCTCATCACCTTCACTGCTGTCACCTTGTCTCAACCATCATAGAGTCATGCTTGGATTAATGTGATAGCCTCCTTGATCTCCCTGTCTCTACTATAGACATCTTACTGTCTACTGTGCACCATGCTACCAGGATGATGCTGTGAAGTATAAGCCAGGTTTCATACCTCCTCCACTTAGAATCTTCATCTGGTTCCCATCTTAAGCAGAGAAGCAGAAAACTTCCCACCGTTGACAAAAGTGGCCCCTAATGTTGCATCACTTTCACAGTTGATTCTCTTCCATTCCCACCTGTGTTCTAGTCTCATCCTGCATCTCTCAGTTTCTTCACACTGCCTGCATGTCTTCTTCGTGGCTATGGACCTATTTTCTGTTACACATCTCTGCTCAAATGTTCTTTTCTCAGTAATTCCAACTCTGATCTCCTCACTTAGTCATCACCTAATCTTTGTCTGCCCCGTGTCAGTCTGCCTCACATTAACCTGCAGACAGACCAGGACATAATGCCAGTCGATGTTTTTGTTTACCTGTGTGTTTCTTTCTGCATCAGAATGTAAGTTCTAGGAGGACAAAGAGCTTTGTTTTGCCAACTTGCTCACTGCTGTGTTCCTGAAATAGTATATGGCATTTTTTTAGTTAGTCAGATAAATATCTGTTAGATAGATGAGAAATTTTGATAATATTTTCCTTCATGCTGAAGGTCAACTAAGTATACCAGCAATGAGCAGAAGATACCTTTTAGCCCTTCCCAACCTCGCCTCCACCCTTCCTGTAATCACACCAAGTGGTGAAAACTGTGATCAGGAGCTCCAGAAATCAACGCCTTCTGGAGAAATGAGTACAGTTGGTTCCACAGTCAAAATTGGGTCCAGACCCCAAGACAATGGCTGAGTACATTGTGTTCTCAGCCCAGCTTGCTGCTATTATTTAATTTAACATTGAGAACTGGGCCAAAATTGTTTTCTGCCAACTTGAAAATCAACCATGCACTACATTGGACAACCCTTCTCTTCTTTCTGAGGTGTTTTTCTTTTCCCACACTAGATATTGTATCAGAAACTTTGAATAATTGGAACTTGGCTAGGAAGCCACCCTTGTTTATTTTCTTGGTTATTAAAAAACAGTAGCCAGAGCTGATAGTAGGAGGCAGTAGTTGGAGCATCTGGGACAATCATACCCCCTGATTTTAGCACCCTGGTCCCCAGTCTCTGTCATGCTTAGTGGCTTCATCATCCTGGCATGCACACTTAAGCCTAGCCAGGGCCCAATGTGCAACACACACATCAAAGTATTCTCTTTAATGAAAGAAAAGTGAGTGTTTAAGCAGATACACACAGGAGAGAAAAACTTGCCTTTCCATGGAAAAAAAGAATATATGTGTGTATATACATACATACATACATACATACATGTTTATACCATTAGAAACCTAGCAAAAAAGCAACAATGCAGAGGGAATGATATTACCAAAACAGCTCTTGGGCAAGCAGCTTGTAAATTGTACAATTAACTTTGTAGGCATGTTCAAGGAGGGAAAAGATATCAATTACAACCAAATTCTGTCACAGATTATCTTCTGCCCAAGGCTGATTGACAGCTCCAAATTCTCTAAGCACATATTTCCAAAGAAATGAGGGTAAGGGGAAGAACATCCTGTGTGAGCAGTTCCCTGTACCCCCATTTCTGGAATGAGGAGAGGGCCTACCACATGCGATCTAGGCAGGTGCTGCCTGTACTAAGAGGAGCCCCCCAAATAAAAGGCCCCCTCCCATCAGGCTATCTGACACTGGGGTTGTTTCATCCTAGTTTTGTGTTTGTTACTGCTTCTCTAGAGAAGCCCCAAATCAAATACTGGCATCTGTCAGAAGGTCGGTCACTCCTTGCTGTTGCTTGAGTCACTGTCCCATTTTGCATGATTGCTACCATAATCACATCGTAACTGTGCCATGCAGAGTTAGAGAACATTTCATTTTCTTGACCTGAAATGAGCTAAAAGTGAGACCCAAAGAATGATAATTCCGAGTTTACACTGGCTGCATGACAATCTTCTTCCTTGCCTCCCTAAGAGGACAAAGAATGATCACCTTGCCTTGTTGCAAAATGAAACACTCATTCACAGTTCTGAAAAAGCCTAAGCAAAATGCTGAAGTCAAAATAACTACTTGTCTGACAGAAGCAAATATAACTACTAAGAGGGCATATTCTTTTTGTAATATTTACATTATACATGTTATAGCATACATTTAATTTTTTAAAATATCTTTATTTATTTGTAAGCAGAGAGAGATAGAAGACAGACAGAGAGGATGGACATGTCAGGGCCTCCAGCCAATGTAAATAGCCTCCAGATGCATGTGCCAATTTGTGCATCAGTCTTTACATGGGCCATGGGGAACTGAACTTGAGTCTGTTGGCTCTGCATTTAAGTGCCTTAATGGCTGAGCCATCTCTGCAGCCCCTGATTAATTTTTTTAACTGAAAACATTTTATTTCCTAATTATTACATTTACTTGCATAATTTATTAAGAATTTAAAATATTCTTCAAATGGTTTATACTTTATATTTGGAGAACTGATAACCTTAGGCTAATGAAATCAACTGAATGGCTTCCAGTATTTCACTATTTAGAAGAACATAGATTTATTTATAACAAGTTTCATTTTAAAAATTGAATACAGAATCAAAATAGAAAATTGTTGGACTTAAATTTCTATATTTGCAATATTACTCTTTGTCTGTTTAATTTTTCATCTCTGAACCACATCCTTGTTTCATTTTTGATTTTTTAGCAATTTGTTTAATGTAATAACTTCCTCCATATCCACTGCCTGGTTCTGTGTTCCACGTGGGTGATTGAGTAGTATATGTGAGCCGTAATCATTGTAAAATACTTACCATTCACACTTTGAGCATTTGGTTTGCGCACTATTCATTGGAGCAAAATAGCAGGACATCCTCTGGACATGGTCAGAAATTAGTGGTCTGGAAAGCCTCCTCCTGAAGGATTTTACCCAATACATAAGACTGATGAGTGATGGCGCTTGAGTGGAAGGTCTTGCTTCTTTATTCTCTTGGCTAGGACCCAGCAAGAGCCAAGCAGACACTTGGATCTAGTACATAGATTGCCTGGGACACTTATGCTACCAAATTGTGCATCTTCCATAGAAACAGAAGTTGGTATGTCCTTAGATCTTCCACCTCTTATCTTGTCTAGCCTCTTCACCTCAGCCATAGTCATGCCCAGAATGCAAGGTCTCTCAGATTAAATCTTAATATGAGTTTAGTAGAAAGGAAACATTGTTTGTTCCCAGAGCAATGAACACATGAACAGTTACAACCTACCACTGATCATATCCCATGATGAGTCATTTAAAAATTTTCACAGTGTGCTATGCATAGGAACACAGATGAAGTGACAGCTCAGATATCCAAGTACTAAGGAATGTATTGATAGAAACCCAATGGGGATGGGGGGAAATGGCTGCTACAAGCATTCCTTCACCATTACATTTTGACCAAGAAAGCTATAAAGAGAGAACAACCTTGGGCAAAAAGTTTACCTATGGAACTCCTTTGTCTGCCTCGTAAGGGTGGCATGGTGGCTCTGACACTTGCCATCATGTTAGGCAAAGAAAAGCCCTGAAAATGGATTCTACTTGCTGAATTGAACATTATACTTGTAATTTTTTTTCATCCTGAATTCATTTAGCAGAGGAAATGGATATTTCATCAGACATAGATTTGATATTCCATCACATTATATCATAAGCAGGACAAACAGTGTGTGAGAAATGGGCAGACAAGAGAGCTGAGACATGGCTGCCACTCAGAGGTCCTGGTTATCTCATTTAAACAGATATTAAATGTGGGTGCCAATGGTATGATCACCAGCTGCTTCCCACTTTGTGAATAAATTGCTTAGAAGGAGCCTTTTGCCTACCAGATGTGACCTAGATTCAGATTTCCAAGGCAGGGGGGTAACTCTATTGTGTTGAAAACAACAACAAAAAAAAAAAGGAACACAATTGCTGGTAAAATGCGTGGTAAATGAGCTTATCTCACTTTTCCAGGTGTTTGGGCTAATATGTTATGGAATTATTGCTTCACTTATGAAAAATAATTGAGGAAACTGTTCCAGCAAATCAAATTTGGATAAATGCTTAAGGATTGCTATTGTGTTGTTAGCAAGTTCTTAAGTGGAAGAAAGAGCAAGAGCTAAAAGAGATAAAAATATTTAAAAACTGTATTTGAGAAGAGTCTCTTATAAAGGGGTCAGGCATGGGTGTGCTGTGGTTTCATGAAATGTTGAAGATCAACGTGAACAATTATGGTCCTTTCAGTGCATATGAAAGCTGTTCAAAAAAAACTAAAGCTTGTCTGTCTGCTGGCTCTGATAAGTCTTATTATTCTGTTAAATGCAGCAAAAAATTTTTAAATGTAACATCTTTATTCTCTCTTACCTCCCCCTCTCCTGTTTTGTTTCCTCTAATCTTCAGGAGCTGCCACTCCAAAACCAGTCCCAGAACCCGAAAAACAAACCGATCACACGGTTAAAATTGCTGGTGTCATAGCTGGCATCTTGCTGTTTGTAATCATATTTCTTGGAGTTGTGCTGGTCATGAAGAAGAGGTGAGTTTCTAGCTAGTTGCTAAAATGTAGTTCCATACATTGTTTTCCAGGTTATTTGCATGTGTGAAAATATCCCTTAACTGGGTTGGCCCTGATGGCCAAGAGACATCGTTGGCTCTGTGATGGTAAATGTGTTTCATCATGTAACAGTTAAGGTTAGGGTACAGAAATTTCGATTAAATGGCTGGAGCTTTCTATGAATATGTGAAAATATTATGCATCACCATGTAAGAATGATGCATCTTCTGATAGCATGGTAGAAAAGCTCTGTCAAATCCTAAACACTTATTCACCAATAAGTGTTTAGAATTTAGACTCACGTGATCTCATATTTGATGTTCTCGAGGATGTGAGGAAGACTCTCCTTTGCAGTATAATGAAGATGATGATGAGAACAGAATTTATGGAGACCATCTTACTTGTAGGTATCGTCATGCTGGGGCAATTAACAGAATGACCCATGAGAAAGCAATTTCAAAGATCACCGTCAAAAAATAATACAGGGACCTCATGTGTAAAAGGACAAGTCATTGGAGCAAGTTCAGTATTATAATATGACTCTGCCTAGTGGAGAAATTGTTGGCAGGAGAAATCATTAGCTCTAGCTATAAAAGTGATTCTTTCCTTCCATTCTTAAAAAAAAAAAAAATCACTGTTTTGTGAAAACAAGTAAAAAGCAAACTTAAGGGCTGGAGAGATGGCTTAGCGGTTAAACACTTGCCTGTGAAGCCTAAGGACCCCGGTTCGAGGCTTGATTCCCCAGGACCCATGTTAGCCAGATGCACAAGGGGGCACACGCGTCTGGAGTTCCTTTGCAGTGGCTGGAGGCCCTGGTGTGCCCATTCTCTCTCTCACTCTCTCTCTCTCTCTCTCTCTCTCTCTCTCTCTCTCTCTCTCTCTCTCTCTGCCTGTTTCTCTCTCTGTCTGTCACTTTCAAATAAATAAATAAATAAAATAATTTTTAAAAAGCAAACTTAATAATAAAGTCTTCAATTTATATAAAATGTACAACATTTTTAAAATATGATAAGAAGCAATATGACAGATGTTTTCAAAAAGAGGAAATACATAGCTCTCGCTGTTTTTCTTTATAGTTTAAAAGCAGTTATTACAGCCCTGGAACAGGAATGAGGTCATGCAAGGAGGAGGTGGAGGAGGAAAGTTTGGCAGAGTAAGGTCTTGAAGGTTGTTCTAGCCATGTAAGGAGGTTGGACTGGGTCATGAAATATGCTGATATCCTTAGGCAATTAATAACATCAGCTAATTTTTTAACATTTTATTTTTATTTATGAGAGAAAGAATGGACATACCAGGCTTCCTAGCCACTGAACATGAACTCCAGATGTATGTGCCACTTTCTGCATCTGGCTTACATGGCTACTGGGGAATCAAACATGGGTCCTTAAGCTTCACAGACAATACCTTAACCACTAAGCCATCTCTCCAGCCCTGACATTAGCTAATTTTAACCTAGGATGTTGAGGCAATGAGCAAGTTGTAGTATGTAGTAGAATGTATCTGTAGTACAATGTAGAGGGGGCAAGTAAGGGGTAAATTTTAATAGCCATTTGTGATAAAGGAAAGTCTCAGAAGAACCAGGTCCCCAGCTGGGCAAGTAATGCTAGCACTGTCCACCGAATATGGAGTAAAGAAGGAACAAGACATATCTGAAGAGCAGAAATGGAGAGCTCAGCTCTGCACATTTTAAAATTGAACATTTATTAGCTTGGCATGTTCTCTGGCATTTAGAATATACTGTTGTGGGCTAGGAATAAAAATGCCATAGTCTTAAAATCTTCAGCATAGGTTGGATGATTTCTGTCTCTCAGAGTTACTATAGAGTGAGATGAAGGCCAGGAATGGGTTACAGCAATATTTAAGTGAGCTCATATCCAAATTATGTACCTACCCATGCTCCTGTCTTTATCCTCAGTCTGTGTGTTCTTTATCTCTCATAGCCTTTATCACTTTTTTTCCTTTTTATACATAATTTCTCCCTTCACCTTTATTTCTTTTATGTTTTATTACACAGTGTCTCACTATGCCCAGGCTGGCCTTGAACTCAAGATCCTCCTCTGCTTCCTAGCTATGGAGACTATTGTCATGAGTCACCATGCCTGGCTTCATTTATTTTTCTTTAATTTCTTCTTGCATATGCCTCATATTTTGTATTTTCTGGCTCGCTCTTTCTTTCTTTCTTTATTTCTTTCTTTCTTTCCTTCTTTATTTATTTTAGTTTTTCGAGGTAGGGTCTCATTCTAGCCCATACCAACCTGGAATTCACTATGTAGTTTCAGGGTGGCCTCGAACTCACAGAGGTCCTCCTACCTCTGACTCCCAAGTGCTGGGATTAAAGACGTGCACCACCATGCCCAGCTATTTTCTTTCTTCTTTTTTTCTCATTACTCATCTCTTATATTTTCCCCTGGATGACTTTTATTTGATTCTTACCACACTGTTTATGTAAATACCTGATTTAGGTCATTGATGATTTTTTTCTATTGTTCTTGATATGAAACATCAAAATCCTGAGCAACAGTAGACTTTTTATACCCCAATACTAAAACTGAAAATTTCAGAGACTTATTTCAAATTCCAGAAATATATTAGATCTTTGTGTCATCCAGCAAGCTCTCTTTGAGGAATAGCTTGAAAGTTGAAAGTAGTAATCCAGTTGCCCTTATGACCTTAGCTAAATGTTAACTAATCCTCCAAGGGTCTTTTTCTGCTGGATTAATTCATTTTTCTACCTCGGTCTCTCAGGTAGTCACTGATATTAGGTTATAAATTATGCATTTGAAGAGATTGCCTATCGTAACATATGGCCTTGATATAACTTTAGACTGAAGACCCATAAGTCACGTCAGATTATACATGATTATTTGCTACACAATAACCTTAAAATGCTTGTCTTCACAGCAAGTGTCATTTCTGTATCTGCTTTTGCTAAAATGTAGAATATGTTCTCCCTAAGACAAATTAGCCAATATATGGTGCCTATAAATGCACTTGCAAAATTTAGATTTGTGATATAGTCAATGTAAGACAAATTTTGAAAACTTTGAATTGTTCAGGATTTCTCACCAAAATTGAAGTCTAAATTTCACAAGTAGTGTTTTTAGACAGAATAGCTAAAACTTAGCATACATAAGTTTTTGGATTGTTATTGATGTGCAACAAGAGTGTTAGTGTGTTTTATTACTTAAACTGCCTAGTAGGCCTTCCAGATGCCGTTTTTTGTTCAGATACTTCAAACCCAGAAATGTTGGTTGGTAAGCACTTAGTCTTTCATCCACATTTCCCACTACTCAACAAGAGACCCTTGATTGAAAAGAAGCCAGTGGGGTGAATATAAATTAGAAGAGAGTAAAACATAGGAAAGGAAAGGAACTGCATCAGGCATGGATTTCTACCTATAATTAGTCATTTTTTATAATGGATAGAACATAATGCTATCAAATTTTGAGCTCATTTCTATATTAATTGGTTAGCCGGGTTTTTGTTTTTGTTTGTTTGTTTGGTTGGTTTTCCCCTGTACTCATAGCAGATGGAGTCAGCCAACTGAAATATATGCCCTGGATCACAAGGACAGACTGGGACCAAGAAAAGTTGGAGTAAACCAAATATAGCCATATTTCTGAAAATGCCACTGGAAGTCTGTCCTGCTGTTAATATCTATGCTTCCCAGCATGCCAAGCATGGATCTTGGCAGGTGGATTGCAGACTTTATCTTTGGAGATTACTTGGCATTTTATTGGGAGATATTATCAATTATTAGCTTAACTAACATTATTTTATGTTCTGAAAGATAGTCCTTCTATAAATACTATTTTGCTCAAAATGGACATGTGAGAGAAATTGGAAATCTTTTAGCTCATACTAACCCATGGAATTCTTTAGCAAAATCACATGTAGCCATCAGGAGCTCTTCTTATACTGTCCCATCAACCTCTCACAACTCCATTTGGCATTTGGACTAACACAATATGAAATCTTTTCTTTAAAATAAAAACAACTTCTGTTAAGACCAATATATTTACTTTGATTTTATTCTGTAGGCAAGGCTGTTTCTTCTTTCTATATACTAAATGGCTTGCTCTTTTAAGAGAGCAGTGTTTTGATGCAGCTGATGTTGAGGTAGAATGAGAAGAAAATACCTAAAAGTTTCATACAGCCACATAGCATAGCAGTAGATTCTCAAAATTAACATATAATAATGTTAGTCATAGATATTTATTTTTATCATTTTACCCATGGGTAATTAAGTGTATTTGTGTAAATGAAAATATCTGCATTCTCAGCATTTTTCAGAGGTGATAGATAATTTATCTCAATAGCATGTTTGACAGAATTTAGTATGTAACCATCATCAATTTTATGATGATTAATTATATTTACTATTGTTCTAAAATTGCTGTAGATCTTTCATAAGTTTGAGAACATTTATATTAATTAAAATTATATTCCTATCTTAGCCATCATGGTACATAGAAATCCCAGAAGTTACCACTATCAAAAAATAATTAAAGATAGCATTTAGGAGGATAAGGTAAAAGGATTGCCATGAGTTCATGGCCAGTCTGCCCTACAGAGTGAACTGGCTTTGAAGTCATGACAATCTTCTTGTTTCTAAAATAAATAATAATTAAAGAGGTAAGTAAATGAATTAGACAATAAATTATTGCCTATACCAAATGGTAGTTAAGCTATTACATAAACACCTGCTATCAGTATACATAACTGAATCCTGAAACACCTTACCCTATCACCTTTGTATAATGCCTTTTGACAAACATGCATTTTATAAATGAGGCATATTAAGCACCTATTCTATTATGTTTAGACAATACCTAAAGAAATTCGCAATGAAAATGGAAATATTTCTGAAGACATCATAAAACAAAAAACAATAAGAGAGAAAATTTGATGAAAGCCCTATTTTCAAAGAGATGCCTCAAGTGTCTAGCTAGAGGCAAGCTGACATTAAATCTAGTTTCCTTGTTTTGTTTGCTTACATAGGAGAGAAAACTTTCCCTGACTATAGGTAAATGTGACTTGTGTACCATGAACATCCTATGTCTGATGTTTAATTCAAACTCTGGTTCCAAAATCACACTTTGCAAACCTACATGGAGAAAGTCATATGTAGATGCTTCTTTCTCCATGTTATATAACGTGTGTGTGTGTGTGTGTGTGTGTGTGTGTGTGTGTGTGTATACACACATATATATATATACATATATATATATATGATTAACATATATGTATGTTTAACATTCAATGGGGTAAATAAGAACCTAATAGCAGGACATTTTTATCCCAGCAGTGCAATAGCTTGCATAACACAGGATATATGTGCACACAGATGTGTAGATACTTATCTGTTGATCACTACCTGTCCTTCAGGAATCTGGGATAGCTGAGCAAGGCTGCAAAAGTTGAACAAATTAACATGTGTAATGGTTTCTCTAACCCAGATTTATGAGGTGATCCTAGCCACCTATGTTAATTTCCATTTCTGTGCTAAGCCTAATGGTTTATTTAATTGAACATTTTTCTACTGGAGGTTCCTTGTGAACTGTTTTGACAGTGTCTTACTATATAACCTGTGCTTCCCTAAAGCTCAAATTCTTCTGCCTTTGCTTCTCTGGCACTGGAACTACAGGTGTTAACCACCATGCCAGGCTTGTGGGACCTATTTTGATTTTATTTAAAAATAAAAAAGATGTCAAATCTATGTATCAATCTTCCGTATAATTAGAGGGAATTATATGGAAATGATATGGGGCATGACCTTAGAGTCTTGCAAACCTGTGTTCAAACTCACCCCTCTTTTTGAAAATAGTATAAATTTAAATGCACCACCTCCCTTTGGTATACGTGAGATAGGGTGATGACAATGCTGTGTAGACAGTAGAACAGTACAGATTATGGGGAATAGTTAATGTGCATAATTTGTGTTTTATAACTAACAACTGAAGGACCCCGAAGTTCAGGGGCTGTGCCTTCAGCACATGGGTGATAGGTAGCAGAGGTTAGACCAAGTAAAAATGTGTCCAGCTTTTAACTATCCCACTCCAGTGAGCGTGACATTCATCTTGCTCTGTGAAACTTGGGTTCTGTTTATAACCATTGCCTTATAGCACAGTTCCATCATCAACTAATAATTCACCATTTCTTTAAGACCTGAAATATTTGAAACATTAACCACACACCTTCATCTTGTTTGTGAGCCATCAATACAAAATATTTAAATAGAATCCTGTTGCCAGTCCTGCTGTTACAGAAATGCCTTAAAAATCTCTTTGTGAGCCTAGAGAGATAGCTCAGTTAGTTAAGTGCTTCTCTTGCAAGCATGAAGACCTGAGTTTGATATCCAAAACCAATTTAAGAATTCTGTGCATAGTGGTGCATGCTTGTAATCGTAGTGCTGGAAAGGTGAAGGCAGGCATATCTCTGGGGCTCACAGGCCATCCAGTCAAACCTAATTGGTGAGCTCCAGGCCAGTGGGAAACCTTGTCTCAAAATAAAAGAATAAAGGTAGATGGCATGTCTGAAGAACAATTGAGGTTTTTCTTTAGCCTGTACCAATACACACACATGCACACATACATGCATGCATGCATTCATGCATGCATGCACACATACACACATGTGCACCCACATGCATGAACATTCACATTCATACACATATGCATTTAAAATTGCTTTGAGGGCTGGAGAGAATGCTTAGCAGTTAAGATGCTTGCTTGCAAAGCCTAAGAACCCATATTTGACTCTCCAGGTCCCACATAAGCCAGACACACAAAGTGACACAAGCCTACAATGTCGCACATGGGCACAAGGTGGCAGAAGCATCTAAAGTTCTATGGAAGAAGCTAGAAGCCCTCATGCACCAATTCTCTCTTTCTCTCTCCCACATAAAAAAGGCCAGTCTGTTGGACTTGCCTCAAAAAAATGCTTTGGATATGCATATTTTGTGTCATTTGTTG
Source organism: Jaculus jaculus (assembly GCF_020740685.1). Classification (NCBI taxonomy): domain Eukaryota; kingdom Metazoa; phylum Chordata; class Mammalia; order Rodentia; family Dipodidae; genus Jaculus; species Jaculus jaculus. The sequence goes on from NC_059103.1 coordinate 28,620,021, forward strand.
ATCTGAAAGTTCTGGTAACAAAATTAAGAGGATACCATGCACTTTTGTGTGGCTTAGTAAATGAGAGAATTGTGCTGAGTTTTATAGCAGCTATGAAGCAAAGAAGTGTTAACCACTGCCTCAGAGGCAACACATTATCTAGTTTTATCAAGCTATGGAGGGAAGAACTCATATCTGAAAACAAATATATGGGCTCACATGTTGCTTCAGAGGCCCCCCTTCTCTTTGACCTTTGGGAAACCACCTCATGTTGTGCCTTTTAATTTGCCTTTGCCATACCAAAGGTATGAAATAGAACTTCCTTCATAAAGCATTAGAATAAAATAAATGAGCATCTTCAAAGTGCTGGTCTTCATAAGTATTGACTATATTAAAAATGTCTATAAAGTGCTACTGCACAAACTATCACTACTTCTCTAGTTCATGCATACATGCCTCAAGTTGTGGTTTCCAAATCAGGAGAAGAGCAAGCATACACAGGATTACATGATGTAGCTGTAATTATCAAGATGGCCAGCTCATGTCACCTTGGTGAAAGTGGTCTTCCTGAAAACCACATCCACCCACTGAGATTCCCTACTCAGTCAATGGGAGGACTGGGTTATGGAATATTGCCCTTTGCAGAGAAGCATGTGGGAGGTGCTAAAGTGACAGTGTTGTAGAGGGGTGCCTATACCATCACACACAATACCTTGAAGATCAAAAGGTGTCCAAACAGACCCCTCTAATTGCTCAAAGGTCTTCCTACTAAGGAGGGGACACAGGATAGCATTTCTGTCATCAGTGTGTTTTTGCACTGTGGCTCCAGCTTGTTTTCATTCCTACTCTAGCAATCATCACAATCCCAGGAGGTTAGGATGGACTCCTTAGACATCTTGCTGAGTTCTCAAGACAGCATGGGACTAGGAGGTAGCCCTGGGCTTCTACAACATTCAGCAGTGAGAATTCTCACCAGCCATCTCAGGGCACAGCTGTCCCTACTGATTCCTAATGTTAAGGTCTGGATGTGTTCCAGCATAGTTCCATTTTTATTCTCCATCCATTATTATAGCTAATGAAAACATGTTGTTCCTGTGGATCTTACCTCTAAAGCTCTAGCCAAGGGTATTAAGTGAGGGATGAATGTGTTACTAAAACTGACCATTCTTCCTAGTACCATGTGTTTCAGTTTGTGCTATGACCTCATCTCTGTGTAGAGTGGGGCATACCAACGACATGGAAACTAAGGTTATTTTACTTGGGATGACTCTTGAAACTTGTACCTCAGAGTCCAGTAAATCAAATTGCCTAATTCTGTGTCTTCAGTTCTTTTCCATTTTATCTGGTATTATTAAGTAATAACAACAATTACCAATACTTAAAATAAAAGGAAAAACTATGTGTATACTAAGAAAAAACTGGCCAGTTTCAAATCTGACTTCTTGGAGTAAGATTCCTGATCTCTATAACACAAATTTACAAGCAAGTACCTTTAACCAGTAAACCTCTCCAGCCCTGTTTAACATAATTTTGTAGCCTAATTCTAAATTTATTTTTAGTTGGAACCAGTTCTTTTGATAATCATTTATAAAAAAATTACATAGAATTAATGTTAAAAATGGCAAAGAGGACAAAGTGTTAACATAAATTTTTGTTATTGTTTTGAACTTTTTTGACAATGTCAACTTTATAAGACATGAAAAAATGTTAAGTAATATATTTAGGCAAATAAGAAAATAAAGTACATTTCAAAATTATTTACATTCATATATTTATTTGTACATCTTAAATATATTATTTATTTGTGTGTGATTTTTATATATTCTATTTCCTTTTAAATATTGCTGAGGTGAAAAACTTTATGAACTTTTCAAGTTCCAACATGCTTCTAATTTGTAAAAAAGGCAAAATATTGACAAAAATGTAGGTGAAGCTATCTTAACTAATAGTGGTTATTTTGTCTTTCCTGTATACTCACAGGCCCAAGTGTAGCTTTCGCACATTGTCTTCATCTCTGTAGCACTTGCTTGAATGCCCAAATTCCAAGTTGAAAACCCGAACTATGGTACTTTCCTCTCTTCTCCCCTGATTCAACACCAGTGGTCCTCTCCATGCATCCACCCTCTGGATGATAGTGCCTACAGATTTGTATGAGCCCTAAGAAGCCCTCGAGCAGTTAAACTGACCTGCAGCCTACTTTATGCCCATTTGAAGACACAGGACTTCACTGTCATGTATGCTGCCAATGATGGGGTCAGTTGGTCAGGAACACAGGAGCCTACTGTGACAGTCATCACTCAGCCCTGCATTCTGCTCTTGGCATGGCTGTGGACTCCTGAATCTCTCTAATCCAACCTGGATGCTCAAACCTCTGACAGTTCATTTTAGAGCTCTTTCCCTTGTGAGACTCAATTTCTCACTCTACATTCATATGAATCATCTTTCTAGTCACTGAAAATAATCTCCCAAGTGTAGAAGAGGGCAGACTGTCACTGGCAATGATATTGCTAGCCCGTGCCTGTTGATTTGTTGATTTTTTTTTTAAACTGGGAACTTTAATATAGGAACATAATGTAATTTAGTTGTGTTCCCATCACATTATCCTCTTCTGTCCTCTCCCTGTCCCCATTCCACTGAGGACCTTCTTCTTTCAAGTCCTCTATGTTGTTGTCTCAAAAATTCCTTTTGTCCACATCCATCCTTTATGTCAAAATGTTGATGGACTCAAAACAGTAAAGGTCCTGTGGGAGTGTCAGTAATCACTGTGGCCTCATGAATGCACCAGTTGGTTTGTGTTGGGAGGACAGCACCTCACAGTATGCCTACTCACCCTGTGGCTTCTACATTCTCTCAACCTACTCTCCCACAGTGTTTCCTGAGCCTTGGAGAGCATGCTAGATTTTCATAGGTACTCTTTTCCTCAGATTAAGAAGAAATCAAGCTGGTGTCTTCTACGGATAAATTAATAGTGTATTTTCTTACACAGTTACCTGTTATATTTATAGCCTTCAAATATATGAAGTCAACAAACTGCAGATTGAAAATATGACAAGAAAATTCTTCTATAATGAACAAATACTTTTTTCCCAGTGATGTCTCCCAAACACTGCAATATAACAACTATCAGACATTTGTATGGTATTAGGTATTATTCTTCATCCAAGCTGTGTAAAGATGGAAATAGGTTATATGCAGATACTAGGCCCAATGTGACAGACTTGAGCAGCCATGAATTTTGGTATTTACATTGACTTGCAATCTTCTTTGGATAACTTAGGGACAACTGTGTATCCATTACTCTCCTGCCTCCTCCCATCTTTATGACATTTCATGCCAATTTTGGAAGTATTGCATATTATTGGACATAGCACCACCACCTACCCTCAATGGCTCCTGCTCCTCCCGCCCTACTTATTGTGTCCGTGTGGCATTAACACACACAGTGTGCTTTTGAGGCCAGGCCAGGCAAGGCCAACCTACTCATCTCCTTTAGGCATCTTCTTCTATGCCTGAGCTGAACAAACTTAACTCTAGGATCAACTTAATTTTCTACTATCCTGACTGTTGGCCTTGACTTCAATGACTTCAATGACTTCAATGACTATCCATTTGTATTTTCAATTAACCTCTATTTCTTATTGCCAAACATCTTGAAGTCAAAATTTGTGGGGGGTTTTGTTTTATTTTATTTTATTTTCATAACTTTTTAGCATGGCAATTCAGGATGCCACCCTGATTTTATGAACTTTTCCTCTCTCAAGATGAAGTACAGCTTGGTGAATGTTCCTTCAAGATATAATGGATTCGTTATCCCTCAGCTGGCCAGTGGTGAGGACCAGGCTACATCAGCCTGTAATCAGTTCCGAGTGTCCTTTGCCCTTCACTGCTATGATGCCAAGTTTGTTAAAGAAGCTCTTTCAGGGAGAGCAAATAAGTGTGGACACTACCACCCCCAAAGAAGGCAGCATGAATAACCCATTCATATCATCTTTACCTTCATGATTAACCATAACTTTAAGAGCAAAGCATCAGCATGCAAATATAGCTCATTGTAAGCATATGAGTAAAAGAACAATTCATTGTGTGGAGGGAGATGCTGTGCAGGGAAAGTGTGGTTGATGAATGAGGACCATTAACAAGTTCACAGTTTCAAAGATCAGAAGAATAGATCTGATTCTGTATGGTATACCAGTCTTCTGTGATTTTTCAGGTCCTTTTCTTAACACAAGACATAAAGACATTGTTTACAGTTTTTTTAATACCATGTATTCTGTGATTTATAAAATTCTGAACTCTCAAAAGCATCTTTAATTACTGTCCTGACCCATGCATCAGCTTTAGCAGTTTTTAGTTCAGTCAAGGGCACTCAGCAATCATTTCTCTTTCAGATGTTGCATTGGCAATTTTGGTGATAATAGGTGAAGAATTTTCAACAATCTAACTGGAGCTCTGAATAAATAACAAATCAAATTAAATGAAGTTTAATGAAATAGCTCTAATGAAAGGGCCATAAATTAAGAGGGAAAGTAAGTGGAATATAGAAAAACAAATTAAAATAGATTTTTGGATTCTAAAATGTTTATCAGTGTGACTTAAGTACTCTACTGGATGAGGCTGTTAGCCAAGAAGTCTCTTCCCTAGTTAATTTTTGTGACTTGACCAGATAGTCTATTGAACTAGTCCCTCTAGCAGAAACCCACCTTTCAGGTTTGTTTTTCCCATTTGCATGTAATGAAAAAGATAGTACATCTGGGGCCCAACATCTTTCTAGTTGCATGTGAATATAATTTGCACACCAGTATTCACAGCACACTTAGCAGGCACACAAGGGTCCTCTGATTGACAAGTAGAGAAACAGAATATGGTAGAATAGTATTCCGGCTTAGAAAGGAAGCACAGGTTGGCATTAAAAACATCAGAACAATCTGTGACATATTTTGTGATCCATGTTCCCCTACTTCTCACCCTAAACATTTAGAGAAAAAGAGAGAAGCTGGTGCCCCAGGTCCAGATATACAGTCTTGAAGCTTGGCTTAGACAAGGGCCATGCTCGCTGACACACAGGAGACCTGGGTGCCTATAGAAGCCTTTGTCCTGTAAAGCATCTGAATAGTCTGGAAATATGCCAGTAACAAATGAAAACCAGATCATAGCTAGAGTGTAGAGGCTCAACTCTTTCTCTTAAATGTACTTTTACAATGCAATGGTGCTCATATCATAAAATCCAAATGCCCCTGGCAGCCTCCCTTACCACAGAGTGACAACCTCTAGGTCCCTTGAAATCATGAAGGTCCTCCACCTCCTGCTGTCATGCTCCATAGCCATAGATTCTGCCACCCAGATTACTCTTCCTGTGGGTGCCTCCATTGTCCAAAGGGACCCTGCTCAGCTCTTTTAAGCATGATCCTTAGCCTCACTTACTTTGATGACCCAGTTGTGTTCCTCTTATTCCTTACACACTCACTTGTTAGCACCTGCTATAGGAAGGTGAGGCCACAAGTCTGGGTGGAGACAGCTGATGCAGCCTCAGTCACCACTGTGCCTCCATAGAGTGGTGACAAGGAAGCTCTTGCTTGTGGGTATGGCAGCATTTGGTGTCAGGTAGGAGTGAAAAGATGCCATGCAAAGTGAGGGTTGAATTTCACTAATGAGTGCTTGTGGGCCCCATCTTTAGACAGTTAGCATGTGGTTCTAATAAGAAAAATGTTGGGAAAAGTGAATATGGAATAGCCACTGCTAGGTTTTGCCCTGATGACACAATAGAATAGCTGATATGAGATAACATTGCCTTCCCAGAGAGATATGGGAGAAAGCAATTTAGAGCCCTTAGAGTGATTTGTACATTACTGTTTTGGCTGGCACTATGACTCTGATCTCCCTATCCTTGCATGCTTAGTCCAGTTGTAAGTATTTTCCCCTAGTATTAACTTCTGCCAAGCAGGAAATTGGTCTCAGTTTCTCAACTCTGGACAGCACAGTGAATCTAGCACATGGTTAAAAATATTTATTGGCATTCATATGAGTTTTGCTATATATCTCAATAGTATTTTATAGGATTGTTTTGCCAAGTATATCCTAAAAGCTACTAAAATATTTGGAAATACTTTTGACAAGAACACATTTTCATTTTTGATCACAGTTAATCTCAATTTTATACCAGACCATTTGGTTTTCTCATTAAACCTTACAACCTTATACCACTATATAGCCAGGACTAAGTAACAGGAAAACTACAGTTAGGTCTTTGCAACATCTTTTTAGAATTCTTAAAAAAATATATAATTTGAAGTTTCATTATAAATATATAAAAGTCAACTAGCCACGCAAATGCACAGTCTGGCCTCAGTACTTATGGTAGCCTTACTTTTAGTATTTTCCTTCTCACTAAAAAACTTTCTAAATTTCAGGCTGATTCTTCATTACTTAGAAAAATAAGTCAGTTCTGTATTAATATTTTTATATATCTACAAGTTTTCTTTGTCAGAATTAACACTCACTTATGTGTGCTATTAGAGGAGGAAAAAGAAGATCCTGCCTAAGCTGTAGAATAATCTTAAGTTACTAATACAGTGGAAAAGTGAAAAGTTTTATGAAACAAGGTAATCTGATGGGCCACTGAACCCTCCAACTAATTTTATGATGTGGGATTTAACCTGTGCAAATCTACACAATGAGAAGTGTACATGCAATGGAGTTCCCCACACTGGGTCTTACCATCATACCCACTACACCACTGGGGCCATGGACTGACTGTCAAGTTGAAATTTATAAAAGTAGCATTTGCTCACCCATCTGGATTCACAATCATATCATTCATATTTAGTTCTGCCTAGACTCAGCAGAAGTTAAATAAAATATATTGCCTTCCTGTTTGACTTTGGAATTAAATCTGTCTATAAATATCATGTCAACCCACTAAGATATAGTTTCCTTGGGTAAAGAAATTCTGAGAATTTAGAAGGAAAATGAAGACTAAGAAGGACATGTGTCATTAGCATATCACAGTGAGAAGCTCTCATCACCAAGGCTCCTATTTTCTCCTGTCATTTTCTGTTCATTTTCTTTCTCTTCACCTTGAAAGTGAATTTATGGAGAAGTCCTATTATGCAAAAATGTGTTATCAGAAACTGCCCCAAATACTGCTTCTTCAAAAATATAGTAAATCTGGAAAAAAATAACTACTCTAGCAAATTAACATTCTAAAATCTTTGGGTTTTGTGGGGAGGTAAGAAGTAAGTAAAAGTAACAGATCCATTTCAAACAACTGCTTTCTTATCTGAGTGCATGCTTCCTAAAGTGAGCTTCCATGCAACTCTTTCATATAGCAGTGATTTAGAACTTTATTTAAAAGAAGAAAAAACAAAAACAAAAATGTCTATTTTTTTGCTATCATTAGATTCTATATAATTTATAGACTTGAAAGGATTTTGCTTAAGGCATGATATATGTATATATGTCTATACATTTATTTAGTATTCCGGAATCACATGGACTGGATTCTGATGTGATTTTGGTCTATGGCCATACCACCCTGAAGACTCCCAGTCTCATCTAACCAAAAATATATATTCATAAAGCCTGGATGGATACTAGTTTTCTAAAAATGTGATTTTTATCATGTTGGGTCCATTTTTTTTGTTCTGTAATTACTTTTTCATAAAACAATGGTGTAATTTGAAAACTTGACTTAGCATTTTACATTTCTATGTTGTGGAAAGCATTTCAAGAGCAAGGAAGAATCTTGGAAGAGTCCCTTTCTAACCTTTCTTTTCATAGAGGGAAAAAAAGCACACACCCAGTTAAGTAAAGTGTTTGGTCTGCAGAGAGGAATCCACAGCTGGTTTCTAGTTTCTGTGTAAATCACTGTCTTGTGCATTTTCTGATGCCTGCTTAAATGAGTGATGTAAGTACTTGACATCAGTGTCCAAGTGGTATCGGTAGCCAAGTGGTGATATCAGTAACTGAGTGAAGACACTGGTATCTGAGTGATGTCAGAAACCAAGTGATGCAGTAACACTAACTCCATGACACAAAAGTAACATTGCATTTTTCTGGTGCAGCTAGGTGAGCTCCACTAAGCAAGAAGTCTTCACCTGTGATAGGCCTAGAGAAAGTCTTCAGCCCCAAATAGACTGTGGTGTGATGGATGGCTCTGTCAGCCGCACAGTTACACTGAGTTATGCTCTGTGGCTCCTGCAAACCACTAAATGTATAAATGAGCTGAACATTGGCTGTTATGAAAGCTTCATTTTATTGTTCTCTATACAACAAACACCTAATGCTATAGTCATTCAAAAAAACAAAAAGCTTCTCTCGGGTTACCTAAAGGCAGTCTGAGGCTAATAGTTAATCTTTTTGGAGCCCTTTAAGTGATGCAGAAAGATTTGCCTATCTTTCTGATGATGATGATGATGATGATGATGATGATGATGATGATGATGATGATTGGTAAAAGATTTAGATTCATTATTGGGGGGAGAGCTCATTAAAACAGAAAATGGCAGGGAGATTCCTGAGGAATTGGGGATCTGAGCTCTCCAGGCACTTTAATTGCACCAAGCCCTGACACTGTCATTGTCACTGAGTGGAAGGCACGGAGATCATAGCCTCTCCTGCCCTCTCCTCCTGTTGCCATAAAAAGTACCAGGCTTCCAGAATTTGACAACTATATTTGAAGGTAGAATAGATTGACCACTGTTGATCAGAATGGGTCCAAAATGAAAATGTACATTCATACCTCTGCACATAACTCACAGACACCCTGCAGCAAAATAAAAATAAAATTAATTCTAAATCCTCTGTTTCACACAGCCTTTTGTAGGGCTTTCTTGTGAATGTCCTTCTGCCATTTGCTAAGGGCCAAGAGAAAAGTAGAAAACCTGCAGGCTATGGGAATGGCTGCACACAAAAGTATTCCCATGAAAAGAATCTGGAATCAGTACATTGATAATTAAGGAAAACCATAGAAATAATTAATTCTACACCTAAATAACCTTTTTTATTTTTCCAAGGAACTTTCTTATTTTTTTTCTTTTTTTATTTTTCAATTTTTGTGTTTACTGTCTGAAGAAAGCTTGTTAAGCTTATGCCTTCTGCATCCAGAATGTGCAGAAACTAGCTACAAATGTCTCCACAGCAAATGGCCTGTGTGGTGTGCTACACAACAGCCTGCAAGGTAATTTCTGTTGCTCAGGGCCTGTAGTTTTCTAATAGATTGAACTGTTAGTTTCAGGGGGATTTAATGAAATATTGAACCAGATGCCACTGGCCTGCCATAGACATGGAACTATGAGAAATGAGGAAATGCTGCTTGTGTAAATAGCTGGGACCTTTGCAGGCAAAGAAACTGCTGAGGTCTTAGTGAAATAGAATCAGAGCTGAGAGAAAACATGGCAGGTCTGCTGTAGCACTTGCTCCTGTGTTCTGTGTGCATGTGACATGGGGGTTAAGGTGCAGCCTAGTGCCCTGTGTTCACCCACAATAACTCTCTAGACCTGGAAGTAGTTTAGAGGGACTGAGGCTTCACTGGGCCATCATTTTGTTATTCAGTGTGATTCCTCTGACTGTCCCTGTAGTTCCATCAGGTGTACAATATTGTATGCCTGACTCAATAATATCACCAGGAAAAGGGATATCAGGATTGATCTAGATTTTTCATCATATTCAGAATAAAATTCTTACATATCATTTTGAGAGACAATAAAACTCCTGTCTAACATTAAGGCTAGATCTTTTTAAAAAAAATGGATCAGAGCTAGAGAGATGACCCAATGGTTAAGGTGCTTGCCTGAGAAGCCTAAGAACCTGGGTTCAGTTCCCAATGCTCATGGTCTGGAGTTTGTTTGAAGTGGCAGAAGGCCCTACCACACCCATTCTCTCCCTTCCTCCTCCTCCTCCTTCTTCTCCCTCTTTCTCTCTCTCTCTTATAAATAAACAAAATATTTTTTAAAAATTGGATCAGAACAAGCCATTTATAAAATAATAATTTTAACATTTTTTAGGAAAGAAATGTATCACGGAGAACGGAGATAGTTCCTATTCTCCTAACAATTTTGTTATTTTCATACAGGTATATGATGTATACCTCTCATGGAGTGGGCCTTGTATCCAATCAGAGAGCACTAGGTTATCCCCATAACAGACATGCCACTATTGCACTAGTGGGCACATCTTTCTTGCTGGCAAGTTGTATAGCTCCTTAAAGGACTCTTCAGGTCAGGATTAGGAGAAGTAGGAAGAAACATAAATTCATTCCATGAATATTTGAGTTGTCTCCTCCTGTACCCTAAGCTTGGTGCTGAAGAGACAAAAAATACCAAACTAACCCAGAACTCTACAGCATATGAGACAGTCTAGTAGAAAACATGGGCCATGGCCATTGTTATAGTTCAAGAACAATAGTACCAAGAGGCATGGGTGGAGACTTACTTCACAGGGAAACTCGCTTTTAGTTAGAGAAATCAAGAGACCTTCAAAGAGGAAGGCAAGTGTGTCAAAGGTTTCAGATGGGAAAAATGTAAAACAGGTAACAGTGACCTGTGGGCTGTTGAAGTACTCCCATTACTAGTAATTACCATTTGCATAACAACTCGTAATACTTGATGTAAGCAGAGCTCCCAATCTGTACTAAGTGGCATAAACAGACTGGTCAAAAAACTACTGCTTTCAGACAAAGGGTATTGGTTTATCTACAAAGGAAATAAAAGTTTAAGTATGTTTGTGGAAGTAAACTTAAAGGCTCAAGCAAGATAGCTGGGTTTAGAGTTTCCCAACAGAATTTATAAGATGTTATAGTTAATTGGATGAAAGAAATTATCAGCCCAATAGTATAAGCACTGTATGACAACATGTGGAGGAGTATTTACTTCAGAAATCATAACTCAATAAGCAGAGGGGGGTAATAAACTCTGGAGAAAATGCAATCTGCTCTCTCTTATTAAAATAAAAAATGGCTTGCTACCTGAGGAAGTAGGAAGAAACATACTTTCTTATTAAAAGTATCTTTGTCTTATGATTGCCTGTTACCATTTGAATCATAACTTCCACTGCTGCCTTCATTCAAAGAAAACCCATTAAAATCACATCGTTCCTGAATGTGCCCAGTGTGTGAAAGCTTTAATTAAATCTACAAGTACAGCCTTAAAAGAACAAGAATCAAATTAATTGCAACATGGGCCACACATTTGTTTCACTGGCAGACCCAGCGCTTTGGAGGAAAGGCAATCTATGCACCCTTATCCGAATTAGTAAACTCAATATCACTTTCCATTAGCATGGCCAGCAGAGCCATGCGTCTTCCCCCTGACACTGTTTACATGCTAATGCCCTCACAAATAGAGTCTGTTCCAGCTGGTTTACTATAGGACTCCTGAGCAGTAAATCCAGGCCACAGAATCCGCTGTCTTCTGCTTTCTGCCTCACTGGCTTTTGTGAGTTCTCTGGCTTGAGCTCCATCATTAGACTGCAGAGTAATTAAGGAAAATTCTGCTCATGCAAACAGAGCTGGAGGATTTGCTGCTAATTATGGTCGTTATACCATAGTAGAGAAAAATTAATTTGCAATGTTATTATTCAACATTTTAGTGTCCTGCAGTCATCTAAAGTAAAGAAGTGGTACTTCTGCTTTTGACCTAAGTTATCTACTATGGGAGCTAATAAACATTTGTCTACATTGCAAGAGATTGCAAGAAATAAGGCTGTATATTTAGTTTGTTTTGTTGTTGTTGTTATTGTTTAAGGAGATGAAAATGAGGGACTCTTAAAACTCCTGTAGAAGTTTTAGTGTATAATTGCTTTGTTTTGGTTTCATTCACAGAAGGTACATTTTTAAAATATACAAGTGCTGTACTATATCTCACGGACAATCGATAGAACACTGTTTCCTAACCTTTAGGGTTTAAAACTGGGAATTTAATTAGTATGTAAGTTTCTTATTTTAAGGATCTCACCAATGAGTGCCTTAGGCCATGTGTTGAACACCAAGGAAAGTTAACTTGGAATATTTAGCTCATGTGAAGGAAATCGCCTTGAGCAAGGTGGCCTGCCTTACCACATATAGGCAAATGGTTTCTCAGAGGTGCTGCTGTTGGTTGCTTCTCAGAATTAGAATCAAAGGATTTCTATTTTGAAACATTCATGTTTTGCATGAAGATGATCTCCCAGACAGAACTGAGTTTTCTCACTGAAAATGGAGACCAGACCTATCTGTGACCTGGTGTACGATTTGCTGCTCTGTTTTCTTCATCTCTCATTTTAGACACTGAAAAACAAACATGTGTTCCTCATGTAAGAATACAAGCAGCAGTTGGGCTGGAGAGATGGCTTAGCAGTTAAGGTGCTTGACTGAGAAGCCTAAAGACCCAGGTTCAATTCCCCAATACCCACCCACCTAAGCCAGATGCACAAGGAAGTGCATGCATCTGGAGTTTGTTTGCAATGGTTAGAAGACTGACACACCCATTCTCTCTCTCTATCTGCCTCTTTGTCTCTCTCTATCTAATAAATAAATAAATGAAATTTAAAAAGAGAAAGAAAAATATATAAGCAACATTTTAAGCACTAAAGACTTTGCTTGCATATTAGTTAAGAGAACCAGTAGTCACTAAGTACTAAATACTGAAGATTTAGTCCATCTGGGTCAAATTAGAAAAACTAAAGTTTTATGAGGTTATATGAGTAAGGGTTTCCTGTGGGGCATTTATCCTGTATTTTTGAGCAATTGATGAATTGCCTATTGTGTGATAGTATAATAAAGAGGAGACTACAGTTAAACCCTGTCTGCAAATTCTGTTTGCAATCAAGTTAACAGGGATACTTGTGTAGTCTGTCTCTATTGCAACTGCTAAAAATAGGTCGAAGAATCCTCTATCTTTGCTGATCTCCAAAAGATGTGCCTGGAAGCAGGGAGCTGGATTGGGTACTCCTAAAGTCCCTTACACATCTCTCATTACAATAATTATTCATGAAATTATTCAGAAAATGAGATTTCCTTTATTCAAAAGTTTACTGTGTGAAACATGTGTGTGTGTGTGTTTCAGCGCTTACATTACATAGAGCATTGCTATCAATTATTAGCTTAACCCCAAAGCACTATCTCTATTATTAAAGGAAGCCAAAGTGCCCATCATCATGGGCAGGATGGTAATTTGTGATGTAGTTTGGACATCCAAATGACTGTTGAAAGAAGGGGAAGAGAAAGGTCATGAGAAGATGAGCTTTGGAGTACCAAATAGTTACTCATGAAGGACTTTGTTCTGATTAGCACAGGATTAACAGCCAGTCGGGGGAAAAGATCAAGATCAATCACCTTCCAGAATAGAATTCAACCTAAATTTTAAGCATAGACTGCCATTCTCTATCAACGCACTAGATCCATTCACACTTGGCTAATAATATCCTACACTGTGTCTTCAAAGCTTTGATGATGTTAGTCCTGATTATCTGTGGATCTGTTTGAACAGAAATCTATCTGCTGCTTTTCAGTGTTTTATATTATTCTTTATTGAAAAAATACATAAATGAACATAATGTAATTTGATCATTATCCCCTCACAATACCCTCTTTTGTCCCCTGCTTGGCTCTTCCCCTCTATACTGAAATTCTTCAAGTAGATCTTCATTAGCTAATTTAAGAGGTTGTATGAAAAGAGTATGTTTGAGCACTTTTTTAAAGAACATATTTTAACATGGTCAGAGAGGCCCCTGAAGCTTGCAAAACATTACAAATTATTGCCAAGACTCTTTGTTGCCCATCAGAACTAGATGGTAAGACTCTTATTACCAAAGAGACCACACACTTTGATTGTAGGTTATTGAGAAATCAACCTAGAGCTGAGCTAGAAGTGTCCTCCTTATTGAGTAATGGTCACCATACTAGAAAGCATAAACTATGAAACTGGCAAGCTAAGCAAGCTATGTCCACTAGTGCAATAGTGGCATGTTTATATGGGGGCAACCAACACCTCTCAGATTGTATTTGAGGCCTACTTCATAGAAGAGAATTCATGCCTGATACTGAGAACCTAGTCAAAAGCCTATGACTGGAAAGGCTTCAGGGGCCTCTCTGACCAAAAAGTCATTGGGAGGAATGCTACCCCTGGGAATGGGATTTTCCTGTAACATCTTATGGTTTCGCAATATAGCATTATAGACTCCCACAATGTAATTCTACCCAAACTCTTTCTTTTTTTTAATTATATTTTTAATTAACTAAAAAACAGGTTTCCATATGGCTTCTTTGTAACATATCACGTTTGGGTTTTTCCTCCCCTTCTTCCATTCTCTCCTCCATCTGCCTGCTCTGACTCCACCCAGACCTTTGCTTTACTTTTTCTTTTATACTTCATTTCGTTTTTGTAGATAGTCACCTTTGTGTAGCCCAAGATGGTCTTGAACTTGTTCTTCGTGTGCCTCCCAAATGCTGGGATTATAAGTATGTATCACCATGCCTAGTTTCTACCCATTTTCAATGCCCACTGGTTTCATTTTTATTCTTTACTTCTTTTCATGTTTCTTCTAACACCCTCAGTTTCTCCTACCTTTTTGAGTGGATGTATTTTCTTATTACTCACTTAAATACTGATATATTTCAGAACATGTTAAAGTGATACACAATTTAAGTAGAAGTAGCATTTCTCAGAGTCTCAATGCATACTTTTCTTAGCCCATCATCCAAGTGATAAAATAGTTCTTTAGTAACTCCATACAAAGTTTTCTATGCCTCTGTTTATTCATCCATTCAACTGATGTTTGAGAACCTCCTGCAAAAATAGAAACTTTACACTAAATTTAGCAGAGTTTAATTGAGCAAAGGATGATTCATGAATCAAGCACCCCTGAGAAGCAGCAGGGACTCAAAGAGTTCTGTGTTGCCACATCCATGGATAGAAAACCAAAATGAGAAACAAGACAGCCTGATTGGCTGCAGCTGGGTTTGTTTTATTTGAATGTAGTCTGATCACTTGGCTGCCTAGGGTCGAGTGGGGGGTCAGCTATACCCCTTAAAGTAGGAGTTGGACTTTCAGTTAGTTAGCACACTAAATTTTTGCTGCTCTAATTACAATACCTGACTGCATTATTTATAAAGAACTGAGATTTTTTTCCATTCCAGATACTGGAAAATTCATGATACAGAGGTCCATAACTGGCATAGATGTTTATTTTGTTTCTTCCTGCAGCAAAAGGGAAGGAAAGAATCCAAATACCTGGTTAGGGAGAGACCAAATTCATCTGTTTTCAGAAACCTACTCCTATGGTAATGGTATGAATTCCTTCATGAAAGCAGAGGCCCCAGGACTGAATCAACTCTTGAAGGCCCTATTGTGAGTGCTGTTGTCATGGTGACTAAATTTCTAAGGCATGACCTTTGGGGAACACAACAAAGCTGGTGATTAGTTTGTAGTTGTGACCTAAAGACTCAAAGGACAGGCACATACTAGGGCCAGAGGTAGTTTAATTTAACACTGTATGCCGGACACTGTTCTAGATGTAGTGGATACATCAGTAAGCAAAATAAACATAGAACTTCACCCTGCAGTTCGGGGAGGTGGGTGGGGCGTGGTGGTGAAAGTTCCATCTGAAGGTGTGCTCAGTGAGCAATGGCAGCACTGCAGTTTCAGGAAGCAAAGATGTGCTAGCCTTCTTCAGGACTGCGGACAAAAGAAAATGGGGAACTGCATTCAATGTGCACAGGCTCCTGGGCTAAGCCTACTGACAAGGCAGTAATAGCCGGATATAACTCAGAATAGTTGACTATAGAACACTTGCATAGCATACATGAAGACTTCAGGTCAGTCCTACAAAAATAAATAAATAAATGGCAGTAGCCACTGTGAGCCGAGTGCAGCAGAGCAGAGTATAGCAGCTGGCCTTCTCCAGACCACAGGGATGAGAGGAAATGAGGCTGAGCTGGACACTACAGAGAAAGCAATGACAGAGAACAAAAGGCAGCCTGTCTTAAGCAACTGAGCCTTTGCCTGTGTCTATAACATTCTCTGCCATTGCATCCTAGAAAAGAAATTTTGTATCCTGATATATCTGCCCTGTGTTTTCTTGTGAAATATTTTGAAGCAGACACTGTGGGTCCCTGAGGGAAGAATGTACCTGTTCCTGGATTCCCTGGGCCAGGAATCTGGGACCCACTTTCTTTCATCAGTGCCAGTATCAAACTAGCTCAGTGCTGTTGTAACTTAAAATACTCAGTCTCATAATATTTCTTTACAAGAAAGATGTGAAACTCAAAAGGGAACCTATCTCCCTAGTCTTGATCTTGTTTTCAGAAGAGGAGCCTGAGTGGCCCTCATTCAGGGGACCTGCCTTTTATACTTTTAAGTCCTATTCTAATTTAACTATAGTTCTGTTTATTCTAATTTAGCTACTCTGATCTGCCATGACTATATCGTGAAAGAACACCTCCTGAAAAAACAACCATATTATTCACTGTGGATCAGGGTTAAACAGTGACATTAATATACTTTTAGTTGCTGGATATTTTAAAGGAATAATAAGTGAATGTATCTCTTCTATTTTAATGTTGTTAAGATACTCTATACCCAAACTTTAGTGTGACAGAATGCCCAATATAGCCAACTTTTAAGCAGGAAAGTGCTTTTTATTTGTTTGTTTTTAATTTTATTTTTATTTATTTATGAGAGAAAGAGAGAGAATGGGTACACCACCATGAGCCTCTGACATACATGAGTTCTGGGGAATTGAACCTGGGTTCTTAGGCTTTGCAGACACATGCCTTAACTGCTGAATCATCTCTCCAGCCCTTTTTAAATTTTGACTTAAAGGGGTTTTTTTGTTTATTTTTATTTATTTATTTGAGAACTACAGACACAGAGAGAAAGAGGCAGAGAGAGAGAGAGAGAGAGAGAGAGAGAGAGAGAGAGAGAGAGAAATGGGCACACCAGGGCCTCCAGCCACTGCAAATGAACTCCAGACATGTGTGCCCCCTTGTGCATCTGGCTAATGTGGGTCCTGGGGAAATGAGACTCAAGTCAGGGTCCTTAGGCTTTACAGGCAAGCACGTAACCATTAAGCCATCTCTCCAGCCCCCTTTTTAAATATTTTTTTTAATTTGATACAGAGAGGGATAAAGAAAGAAAGAGTGAAAGAATGGGTGTGCCAGGGACTCTAGCCACTGCAAACAAAATCCAGATGCATGTGTAACTTGGTACATCTGGTTTATGTGGGTACTGGGGAGTTGCAGGCAAGCACCTTAACCACTAAGCCATCATTACAGCTCAATTTTTTCCAATTTTTATTAACAACTTCCATGATTTTAAAAAGTACCCCATAGTAATACCCTCAGTGGTGGTTTGATTCAGGTGTCCCCCATAAACTTAGGTGTTCTGAATACTAGGTTCCCAGCTGATGGAGATTTGGGAATTAACACCTCCTGGAGGCAGCATATTATTGGAGGCAGGCTTATGGGTTTCATAGCCAGTTTCCCCATGCCAGTGTTTGGCACACCCTCCTGTTGCTGTGGTCCACCTTATGTTGGCCAGGGGTTGATGTCCACCCTCTGCTCATGCCATCGTTTTCCCCTGTCATCGTGGAGCTTCCCCTTGAGCCTGTAAGCCAAAATAAATCTCTTTGTCCCAGAAGCTGCTTTTGGTTGGGTGATTTCTACCAGCAATGCGAACCGGACTGCAACACCCTCCCTCCCCACACTTTCCCCTTTGAAACTCCATTCTCCATCATATCCCCTCCCCATCTCAATCAGTCTCTCTTTTAATTTTGATGTCATGATCTATTCCTCCTCTTATGACGGTCTTGTGTAGGTAGTGTCAGGCACTGTGAGGTCATGGATATCCAGGCCATTTTGTGTCTGGAGGGAGCACATTGTATGGAGTCCTACCCTTCCTTTGGCTCTTATATTCTTTCCGCCACCTCTTCCTCATTAGACCCTGAGCCTTGGCAGGTGTGATAAAGATATTGCAGTACTGAGCACTGCGGTCCCTTCTTTCCAGCGCTGTGATACCTTCTGAGTTATCCCAAAGTCACTGCCATATGAAAAGAGAAGATTCTCTACCAAAAGTGAGAGTAGCATTAATATAAGGGTGTGAACATTAGCAGAAGTGCTTACTGAACAGCCCATTTTTTTAATGCTCGTAGTTTCAAAGGTTTCAACACATGATCAGTTGTCAAAATATCATACGTTGGGAGGAGTTCCAGGTGGTACAAAGCCAACTACCTATGGAGTCCAGATAGCAGAGTAAGGGGCTCAAATTCCAGTTTTCAAGCATACCTCCTCACAAGACTGCTACAAGATGTGGACAAAACAGAACATTTTTACCCAAACTGTAGCAAACATAGAGTGCTTCACTTGATCTGAATACTGCTACTTGTTATAATACCTTTCAAGATAAATGTAATTTCTCTCGAAATTTCTTGTTGTCAAACTTCAGTCAGAATTGTCAAAGGAGCTTTTTAGATATGTAGATGGCCAACCCTCACTGTTAATTCTCCAGATATAATTTGATTTGGTTTGGTTTGGGTTCTGCAAATTAACTACCATCTTGCATAAAAACTAAAGATGCAGTATACCACCTAACTGTACCTCCAGCCCTAGGAAAATTCACTTGGAAAAGCAAGTCAGTTCTTACCCAAGAACAATTATTGCCCTTCATAGTGTGTTCTTATGGCTATGCAACCCTATAAATTCAGTGATATCTTTGATTGCTATCTTGTCTTCATGAGTATATATGAGCATCTAAAGTCATAAAAGAAAAGTGATAAGAAAAATGTGAAATGGCCTAAGATCTCCCCTCAGCTCTGAGCTCTGAAGGAAACCCTTGTTCAGGCATGCCCATGCAAATAGACCTGTGGTGTGTTTTTCTGTGTATATGTATGTTCTTTGTGAAGGATAATGATGCTCACTGTGTTCCTGCCATGTTGTGGGTCACACTCAACTGTCCATATAAATAAATAATTTCTACAAGCTTGGGTTTATCAGAAAATTTGAATCTGTAAGTATATAATCCTTACAGTAAGCTTTACTTCCTTCAAAAATTGTTTTATCAGATTTTAAATGATAGCTTATAAATGGTTGTAAACATTGAAACTGTTCTAAAATGTATAGCTTTCCTTTAATTTTTTTTTAATTGACAAATCCTAAATCCTGATAAGGCTCCAGACATTATTATTTTTATTTCTAATAGTGTGATACTGTAGTTTTTTACCAAAGTCACTGTTATCCTAAACAATGAGAGGTGAGAAGGTGGAGGACAATTGGAGTTGTGCTAAAATGCAAGAAAAATATCTGAGCATCCTGGGTAGCTTTTCATGGCATCTGTGTTTAATTTTGTACTTAGTAATCGTCTTCCATTTTCCCCTCTCCCTTTCCCCTACTCTGCCTGCCTTCTTCTAGGCCTATTAGGAATAGTATAGACAATGACACCTTCCTTCTGGGGCTCTCAGGTTGGAGGATATTGAGTGAAAACAAGCAAACACAGTGTGTTATGTCTTCTGGCATCCTCATCCTCAAAAGTGATCTGTCCCAGGTCTCATGGAACCAGCTGACTCCCTGGGCCTTGGTATAGGAAATCTAAATGTGAGAAACACCTTCAGATGCCTTTGACTTCTACTGGTCCCCAAGAATGGAAGTCCATTCTGGGTTAGTTTGCTTCCTGCTTTGTTATAGGTTACAAAGCATGAGGTAGATGTCCCTCCTATGCCTTTGTTTATGCTTGTCTTTCAAGACTGGTTGATCAAGAGTAAACTATAGTGTTCCCATACCTGCTCCTTACCTTACAGCATAGCCACCCTATATGTGCTATTCACCTGCTAGTCAGTTGGTAGCTATAAAACATTTTCACATGTTTTATTATGTAGTTTGTTATGATTATTTGATTCTATTATTAGGTGTTGTTGCTAATCTCTTAGTGTTCATACTATACATTAAACTTTGTCATAGGCATATGTGTATAGAAATAAATAACATAGTGATTTAGGAGTTTGTGGTATCCATGGTTTCAGCTATCTACTGGGGGTCTTGGAATAGATCCTTCAGATAATGAAAGACTTTGTATTGTATTTTTAAATTATTTGTATTGAAGATTTTAATACAGGAATGTTTTATAACTTGATCATATTTTTTCTTTATAGTTCTGTCTTTTGTACCCTTCCCCACCTCTATTACTCTGAGACACCTCCTTCTCTCCATCTTGCTCTCTCACATTTGACTTTGGAGATATTTTTGCAGGTGGTAAAATCTAAAGCTTATATTTAGTGTCTTTTTATGTGTTTCTTTCCAGCCATTCTTAAAAGTGTATAATCTTTTTTGTTCCATGAGCTAAAATTATACTTCATTCCATAGGCAGAGAAAAGTGTGTCAGAAATTTTATATTCCTAAATCCAAAAAATGCATTTGCATATGTTAATAAGTTCTCAGTTATTTATGAAGAGGTAGAAAGGAAATGTTTAACATAGTTTCTCATTTTTGAAAAGATGAAACAAAATTTAAACAAATTCATAGGCACATAGTTCCACATAAAACTAGCCATGGTTATGCATAAAATTTATTGCTGTGTAGTCAGAGGGAGGAGCCCACTTGCACTTTAAACAAAGATGGGCACAGCTGGAATTGCTTATTTTTCACTGTGGCAGCAACCAACATTGCTATGCATTCTAGAATGCTGTACCAACCCATAATTTTGAAGCCAACAATGTAAGAAAGATTTAAGTGAGTAGTGCTGTTCTAAAATGAAGCAGGTGCCACAAGCTTTCCGTATAACAGGCAACACATCACAACGATGTTAGTGCAAATATCTACCTTAAATAATTTACATATATTGCTTATTTTCATCCCTGCAAAGACCATGGCTAAATAACACTCTGTTTAAATTTGGTAAGCAGCAGATGACTGAATAGGAAACAGCATTAATTTGATAGTGATCATTGTGAAATTTCTCTTCGTTTCACTATAATTAGCTTAATGAACAAAAACAAATATTGTAATGAGAGGATGCACATAAGAAATCCCTAGAAAGCTTTTTTTCCTATTTTGGTTTTTAATACCAAAAATATCAGACTATACTCCAGACCTATGGAGTATCTTCAGTGATGGCATACAGGTATAGGTACTCTAAAAGCTTATTGCATAAATAAAAGATATAACTTCTAACTTAAAAGCCCTAGTTCAAAAAGACAACAGTGGCCATGCTCAATCCACTTTTTCCTTTTCAAAAAATACCTATTCCAAAACTTTTTGTCCCTAAATTATTTTTGTGTGATACTCATTCATTTTGATATCCTAATGATTAAAGATAAATGAGATCATTGTATTAACTGAGAGCTCCGAAGTTCTTTGCCATAACTTCTGTGTGGTCCTCCATAACGTGTTCCAAGTCTCCTGTCAGCTCTACTTTGTGAGAACAGGAGCCACACCATTGCTTTCCTCCTTAGGGAAGCAAAAGTGTTCCTCCTTCTAACTAAATCCAGAAATTATTTCTCCCAACTAAAGTCTTAGATCTTTTGACCATACCTTCCCAGATGTCCCCCTCATCTACCTCCTAGAAACATTTGTATTTACTATTTCTATAAGTTCTACATTGTAGATGTAGAAAAATGATTTGTCATGGCATCTTCTTTATGATATAATTAGATTGAATTCTTCTTTTAAAAATGTTTGTAGGATGATGTCAAACCTTAATAGTCATAGGCATGCATAAATTTAATCAGTATCTCATTAACTGGGTGTCTATAAAAGACACAATTATGAAATCAGATAGCTCACTGGCAGTTTCTCTGTTTTCCCAAGAAGGAGTTACTAGGAAGAAATGAGTGGGTGAATGGAGTGGGAAGGAGGAGAAGGCATAGGGAGGTTGGCATTCAGAAAGAACCTGTTTCACAGTTTGGCCTGTCCATTAAGAAAGAGACACCAACCCAGAGCTTACCTGTGCCCTGTCCCTTGGGTGTTAACTCTGAATGCAGGCAATATTTTGTGGTGCTGAATGGCTATGCCTGGTAATTAAGTAAGCATGTCTGAATGGTCCATCTTACTACAAAGTCATCAAAATTACAGAATTCACAAAAAATACAGTACAGCTAAAGAAGAGAGGATAAGGACTTCTCTGACCAGAAGTAGAGTGATTTGTAGAAGGGAGGGTAGGTAGAAGAATATCTCTTCCTTAGAGTAGGAGGCCAGCAAAGAAGTGGGACAATGAGACATTAAAGACACCATTTTGGAAAAGCCTCTGAAATACAAGGTGCCAGTGCCTACATATGGCGTGAGACCAGTTGTGTAAGAAAGAAGGGGAGATAATGTCATGTAGCAGTTACCTTCTCACTGCTGCAACAGAATGCCTGAACAGAAGCAGCTAATGGAGGAAAGAGCTTATTTTGGCCTGTAGTTTGCAGGAAAAGTTTCTACATGATACAGAAATCATGGCAGAGCAGACAGCTGGAGCTATTTGTCACATCATCTGGGAGGAAGCAGTAACAGTGAACTAGCTAATTCTGGCAAGAAGGGCTGGCCTACAAATCCCAAGGCCAGCTTCCAGCGACACACCTCCTTCAGCAAGCCTCTACTTCTCAAAGGGTCCAGGAACTTAGAATTGATTATGAGACTGAATCACAAAAATATAAGGAGGTTATGGGGGTGATTTTATAGTTAAACAACCACAGTAAGTATGTATGTGTTTATAATACCACACACATTATTTTTGCAAAGGGAATCCAAGGGGAATGAACCCCAACCATCTGAAATAACTACCTGTATAGAGGATAATTGGGGCAAATGTAGAAGCAAGAGTGTGGTAAGAGATGAACGAGAGTATAGTCAGAGTAGAAAACAATGAGCTTCGACTATTAAGCTATCTATATGTTTTACTTATCTAAAAATAAAATGATGGTAAAAATATGAAACAAAGTAGCCCTGAGATACAGTACAGATGGGAACAGAAGAATCTATGCAAAAAATTGAAAGTATTCCCACCTAGAAAATGTCCAAGTTGGTGAATATGCCAGTTTCCGTGGTCTGATGACACATAGTACCCATGTACTGGAATGTCACAGTGTTCTTCATTATCTACGTTTAATTATAATGTCAATCCAAAAATATTTTCACTTTGAAAGTTACTACCCAGAGGAAAAAATGATTTCCACAGCTTCAGGACCCAGCTATTTGAATCTATATTCTTGGTGGGATATATCCTCTGCACAAAAGAATTAAATTGAAGGGCTGAAAGATTGTTCAGTGTTTAGAGACACTGGTTTACAAAGCTAACCTGGGTTCAACTCCACAATGCCCATGTATGGCCTGATGCACAAAGTGGCACATGTATCTGGAGAGTTCATTTGTGGCACTCTTTCAAATAAATAAATAAAAATAAAAATAAAATAAACAAAATAAGATGAGGTTTGAAACATTATCTGGTAGATTTAATGTTAGTAATATTGGTGTTACTATTTTAAAAGAATTTTACATATACTAGGATGAAACAAATAAGCAACTTTTAATGTAATTGGGAATCAGAGTTCTCACTGTAAGGGAAGAGATATAAATACTTTTTTTTGCAAAAAAGTATGAAGGTAAGAAAATATTTATAATCTTAAATTTGAATTGGAAAATCAGTACAAGTCCTATCAGGAGGAAGCCATAATTAAATATATGTGTATAAAATTTCCTAAGCTCTGTGCATGAGAATGAGCAGGCAACAAAGACATTCCCATTGAAATGAGAATATATTAGGCCACATCAAGCTTTCTATATGCTATTCCTTCATATAAGAAATCAGGGCCTAACTCCAGATAAGGATCAGAGAAAAAAAAAAAAAAAACCCAGGTGAGCCTCCCACAGCCTGTGCCAGCAACCAAGGTTGTACTTAAAAATAAGTGACAAAAGGACACATAAACCACCTAGAAAAAACTCCCACAGAGCAAATTGGAGATAAATTTGATCATCCAAGCCATCATGGAAATGATGATGATCAATCACACTGATTTTTAAACTTCTTGTATTTATAGTGAACTTTTGAAAATCCATAGTAATAAAAAGACATACTGAGCATGGTAGTGTATGCCTTATTCCTAGCACTCAGGAGATTGAAGCAGAGTACATTATCAATTCCAAACAGTCTGGGATACATAGTAAGACCCTGTCTCAAAAGCATAAAAAAAAAAAATAGGTTTAGGGGACACTTTTCCTTACAGAATAGGAAGATTAGAAAAATTATTATTTCACATTATTAGACCAAAAAAGAGCTAATTATAAGAATAATCAGTGTGTACAAAACAACTTTATTTCAGGAGTCTGACCATAAGATATTACCTGTATTTTCTGTAGCAGTAACCTTCTCAGTGCTGGGAAAAATCAACTAGAAGCATCTTATGGGATTAAAAAGTTTATTTAAGGCTTGCAGTTTTAAGAGAATTCTCCATCGTGGCAGAGAAAGCATGACAGAATAGGTAGCCAGGGTGTCACATCTTGTCACTACAACATAATGAGGTAACTATGAACAACCAATGGGCTTGGCTAGACTAATAAAACCACAAGGGCCATTCACAGTGACACTCTTCTAGCAATGCTCCACTTAAGTGAGTAATCTAGAAACAATAAGAAATATATAGAATATGGGAGATTCTGTAATGTAACCATCCTGGCCTCTGCAAAAAAAAAAAAAAAATTATCATTAAAGGAAGGGGGAAAGTAAGTAGACAATTCTAGATTAAAGGAGTTTGGGAGACATGGGATTCAGTATTTGAACTTGGTCATGAAAATGAAAAATAGAAAGCAGGTTAAATCATTTGGGAGATCAGTTTGTCTTTTCAGACTACAAATAACACAAATCAATACCCCCAAGCGTCTGCAAGAGGAAATGGAGCTGTCTTACTGCACTCTTCTCAAGCTTCCTTCCCACACTTTCCATCTTCTTGAAAATTCGACTCTATGATGAAGAGAAAGGTGTATCCATTTGCTTCCCCTTACCTATACTTACCCACTGAGAATTTGCTTCTCTCACTCTTCACATATGTCTTTATATCTGTCATTTCCCTAAACCACATGGAATTTAGTTTTACATATTGTTACTATCTTATGTAATTAAAGTATTGATTGAGCTGCTCTAATCTAGAATACCAAAATACAAAATGTTCCATTGTCTGAAATGTACTGGGTGTCAACTTGATGCTCAAAAAGTTCCGCCTTTGAAGTATTCAGGACTTGGAAATTTTACAGTACAGAAGCTCACCAGTACAGTCTGTTCAAAACGTTCGAAATATCCTTGTTCTCTAAACCCACTGACAGTCTCAAGAGTTTCCAAAGGAAAAATATACAAACTGTAATATTATCACAAATGAGAAAAATAACTTTATAACAACATTTCATATTACATCTATATTAAATATAACCAATTGATCTCCTAAATGTTTTTTAATCTGCTTTCTATTTTTCATTTTCATGTCCAAGTTAAAATACTGAATGCCATGTCTCCTACACTCCTTTAATCTAGAATCATCTACTTCCCCCCCACACTTTTTTTTTATGATAATGATGTTTTGAAGAGGCCAGGATATTTACATTGCAGAACCTCCCAAAGGACTTGAAAGCACTGGTCAGGATTTTCTTGCCCCTGTGAGTTGTGTTCAGCTGGAATGAATATAAGCTGCCCTGCACCCCAGATGCCCTCCCCAGAAGATCTTCTTGTATAGATTCAAGGAGGGCTCATGGTCGGGCCCCTACTTATGGGTCAGAGAGGCCAGGAATAGCAGCACTACATAGCTGACAACATCTTGCTGTGACTCACATGCAGACTGGAGCAGAGGGACCTGAGCTTCCTGGGTGAGGGAGCTCACCACTGCCCTATCTCCATGACAAACACAATGCCTGGAAAGGGGCACCCTAAGCATGCCACATGTCACGGTGCTTTGGCCTGTCTTCCTACAATGCTATGTATTTGCCACATCATTTCAGACATACAAAATCCTAAGTTTTATGTTCACATGAAACCCTATTTCTGTAGAGACTCATAACTGGTCAAACCGCTAGGAATAAGTGGTGGGTGGGGGCTCAGCCCTAAGTGAAACATCACTATCACTTCCTCCAAGGAGCAGGGAACATTGTTGAAGAGGGATGGAAAGTATTCAAGAGTCAGAGAATGGGAAAGAATGCTGTCTTCTGGACATAACATGGATGTTGTACTCATGAACTCACAGAAACAGTAGTTACCTTCAAAAGATTGTGACATCAACACTCAGCCATAAGTGGGGGTGACATCACCCCACCCAAGAAGTAATGGCATTTAATGGTTTCTGGGGGAAAGGGAATCATTTTCTACAGTGGTGTGACCACTAAGTTTCCCATACTCCAGTAAATAACACCTACTCATACTCATGCAAGAAAACTTAATTAAACTCTATATATTACCAAAAAGAAAACTGGAAGTAGGTTAGTGGGATTTGGACAAAATAAAGTAATAGTGGGTAAATGTGGTCAAAATACAGCATATACATGTATAAAATTGTGACAGTAATGTAATGTAAGTTAGTAAAAATAATGAAAAAGAGAAACACCAGGTCATGTTAATCTTATACGAATAAGTTGTCTTAACATAGAATGGTTTATTGTAATGACACTACGTTATATCATACTCTTAAGAAAATTTTTTCACCGATTTTCATTTCTATCCTTTGCCCTCCACCTTTTCTCTTTGTGTGTTCAATATATATTTAAAATCTTTGACTTGATACTAAAAGTTCTGGGCCATCTACTCTTCCTATTATTTCTAGTTACTATTCCATCTGCTTTAGCAGTGTCCCTCTTCCATATAAGAGTCATT
This sequence comes from Jaculus jaculus, assembly GCF_020740685.1. Taxonomy (NCBI): domain Eukaryota; kingdom Metazoa; phylum Chordata; class Mammalia; order Rodentia; family Dipodidae; genus Jaculus; species Jaculus jaculus. The sequence continues at coordinate 28,646,783 of NC_059103.1, forward strand.
CTCTGACCATTCCAGCTGATTTTCTGTCTTTCTACTTGTACCTATGATGGGCTACATAGTAAACATGATAATCTATGCCAAATATGCCATGTGACTCAACAAGCAGACTTTTGATTTTGGCAGGAGAACAACTATGAGAAAGATGATCATGGTAAAGAGATATCATGTGGAAAAAGTAAAAACACTAAAAACATAATCATTTTTCCAGCAAGTTCTATGCATGAACATTTATCTACCAAGTAACCTTGCTGTTAGGGCTTTGCAATGAAATTTGGGGACATGCAATACCCTAAATTGGAGATAGTAAGCTGGCTCCATTATACACAAGAAGTTTCTTCCCCATCCCTGCTAGCTGTAGGAGTTTATTCATAAGGCCTTATTTACTTGCTGTGATTGTAGATCATAGTGATTTATGGCTAAGGCAGTCTGGAAGTAATGTGAGCGGGCAACAGTAAAACCATGGCTATTTCCATATAACATATCCTGTCTGTTCAAAAATGTAGAAAGCCACATCTCAGTGACATTTTTGTGTTGTTTTATTTTTTTCATTTCATGCTTTTGAAATTCTACATTGTTCTGCACATTCCTGTTTGGGGTGCCCTATTTATAGAGTGATTTAGTGTTCACCAGCCCAAAGCATTGGTTGTTTTCTGTCTTGTTGGATCTAAGATATAGAAGCCCTTTCTACTTTTGTAAGAATTACAAAATATTTCCCATCTTAGGAATCCAAGAAGGATCTTTTGAGAAACTGTTTCTTTTTTTTTTTTTTTAAAGTTTTTATTTATTTATTTGAGAGCGACAGACACAGAGAGAAGGACAGAGAGAGGGAGAGAGAGAGAATGGGCGCGCCACGGCTACCAGCCTCTGCAAACGAACTCCAGACGCGTGCGCCCCTTGTGCATCTGGCTAACGTGGGACCTGGGGAACCGAGCCTCGAACCGGGGTCCTTAGGCTTCACAGGCAAGCGCTTAACCGCTAAGCCATCTCTCCAGCCCGAGAAACTGTTTCTCTCATTCACCTGAGAACCCTTAATACAGGATTCCACCATGGAACAGACTTACCCTTGACGAGGACATTTTTTGTACAAAAAGCTCTCCAGATCTGAAATATGCTTTGGCAAAAGGTCCTAGCCAAATTCATTTCACTTAATTTAATTTTTTCTTCAGTCACAGAAGCATTTCACATGGGCTTCATGAGCAAATTCTGACATTTGGCTCTGGATTTATTTACTTTGTGGCTGCCTCACACATGAGATCAGTAAAAGGTTATTTCAGTCATGGCTGCCTTCAAAAAGCTTAGCAACTATTAGAATGTGTAGACAGTTTTAACCAGCACCCTGGTGGTCATCCTTTAGAATAGGCAAAAGAAAAAAATAAAATAAAATGAAACATAAAATCATCCTGACATATTAAGAGAACAAGATAAAAAGTACCTACATGACTCCTTACTGAAGCTTGGTTAGCATGTTCGTTAGTGTTAGGCTGAGCCTTACCCAAAATACTTTAGTAAGAAATATTTGTATTTTAGATTTTCACAGTACTATTATATAGATATTGAGCAGTCTCAAGGATGGGACTAAAGTCTAAATAGGAAATTCAGTTATGTTTTATATCCACTGTATGCATGTATTTATGAGATTTTTAGTGCCTTTTTAACTGTAGCCTATCACCGGACTTGTGGGAAGCTTGATGCTTATAGCATAATGAACACTCAAAAATTTTGGATTCTGTAGCATATTAGGAATTTTTTAAATTATATATCTATCTATATCTATATCTATCTATATCTATATCTATCTATCTATATCTATCTATATACACACACACACACACACACATATATGGTGTGGGGGGGGGTGCGCCAGAGCCTCTTATCACTCCATAAGAACCTAGACACTTACACCACTTTTTGCATCTGGCTTATGTGAGTTCCTTGTGAATAGAATCTTGCTGGCAGGCTTTGCAATAATTTCTTCAACTACTGAGACATCTTCCCAGCCCATTTTAAATATATTTTAGCGGTTAAGATGGCGGCGTAGGTACCACGCCAAAGCAGCCTCGGGGGGAAAAAAGACCAAAAAAACTCAGTAAAATACACACTTTTACTAAAAAGTGAGGTGTATAGGAAATTGAAGTGGCAGCAGAGAAGTAGAAGAGTTCCAAAGCATCCAGAGCCTGCACAGGTGGGAAAAGTGGCTCCGGCAGCTCGGCCAACCGCCACGGCTGCGGCGCACCAGAAAGCCGCCAGACTCGGCTCCAGCCACAGGAAAAGCCAGGTATGGGCGCTTCCCCTCACACCGCGCTCTCCGCAACTCGGGAAACGTGAGGGGAGAGCGGCAGCGAGCAACGGAGGAGCAGACCACGAGGTAGAAGAATGCTTGGAGCAGCGAGAGAACCAGAGCAGCTGTGGCTCCCTCCCCTCCCCCACCGCCTGAGCTCAGCTCCAGCGAACAGAGCAGCGGCCTGGGACCCGGCCATGCCAACTTGGGCTGACAGCGGGACCCAAGCAGGAACACAGTTCGGCAGCAACATCAGCGGCTCCAGCACCGGTAACAGCGGCCCCAGCAGCAGCAGACCCAGGAGTGGCAGCAGCAGCAGACTCAGCAGTAGCAGCTTCAGGGGGAGCAGCGGCAGTGGACACAGCAGCAGCAGCATCAGCAGCAGTGGTGGCTCCAGCAGTGGCAGCTACAGCAGCAGCAGAGGCAGCAGCAGCGGTGGGTCCAGCAGCAACACCTTCAGCAGCAGTGGCTACAGCCCAGCAGGGGCAGCTTGAGCAGCAGCAGTTCCAGCAGCAGGAGTGCTGATCTGCAGGGCCACACTGGCCAGGCTCGGTTGGCCCCGCAGGAGAAGCAAGTGCCTAGCTCCAGAAATCAGAACAGCAGCCCGACGACCCAGGCAGCAACTTCACTGAGACCAAAATCATCCAAGGTAACTGGGATTGCACCAGGGAAGGGTCTCACTTGGTCGCAAACTGACTTGGATCCCTCATCAGACCAGAAATCTTAGCCTTTTTGTTGATAGAGGATCTGGTCGTTATAATAACTACTCTTGCATACATACTCGGGGCTGTTTTTGATTGAATGTGTACAGTTTTAGTTAAATTTTAGAATCTACCTGTATTTTATTGCACTTAGCCTGCTTGAATACTCCTATAGCAGGGAAACTCAACCCCTAACAACATCTTTGTAGATACTCTGAGAGTCTTAAGAGCCACACCTAACACCTTAAGGTCCTACCCTGAAAATATATTACATCAAGTCAATTGATACAGCTAAGAATACACAGCTAGCTGGAAAAACCAAGCATTAACTTAATCCAAGATGCAAAAATATATACATTATAACACAAGAAACACTAAAAAGCAAGACGATATAAATCCACCTAAAAGTATTAATGCATCAGAAATGTCCTCCAGTGAGAAAGAGTTAGAGGAAATGCCTGGGAAAGAGTTCAAAAGAATGATTATAAATATGTTCAAAGAGGTCAAAGAACACATGAAAACAATGAAAGAAGAAATCAAAGAGGAAATCAAAGGAATCAAAGAACATGCAGGACACCAATTTAATGAAATAAAGAAGGCAATACAAGATATAAATAAGGAAATAGAAATAATAAAGAAAAACCAGTCAGAATTACTAGCAATGAAGAACACAGTTAATGAAATAAAAAACTCTGTAGAAAACGTCACCAGTATGATGGATGAGGGAGAGAACAGAATATCTAAGCTAGAAGACCAGGTGGCAGACCTAATACAGTCCAACAAAGAGAAAGACAAACTTATAGAAAAGTATGAGTGGGAATTTCAAGATATTTGGGACACTATGAAAAGATCCAATATAAGAATTCAGGGCATAGTAGAAGGAGAAGAACTCCAATCCAAAGGCATAGTAGGCGTCTTCAACAAAATCATAGAAGAAAATTTCCCGCAAATTGGGAAAGAGGTGCCAATGCAGATACAGGAAGCCTTTAGAAGCCCAGCCAGACAAAACCCAGAAAGAATCTCTCCTTGCAATATTATAATCAAACTTCCAAACACACACACAAAAGAAAAAATATTGAAAGCAGTTAGAGAGAAAAAGCAAGTTACCTACAAAAGCAAGCCCATCAGGATTACAGCAGATTATTCAACACAAACTTTTAAAGCCAGAAGGGCTTGGAGTGATATATTCCAAGTTCTGAAAGATAACAACTGTCAACAAAGGTTATTTTATCCTGCAAAGTTACCCATTCAAATAGATGGAGAAATAAAGACATTCCATGACAAAAGCAGGTTAAAGGAGTATTTGAAGACAAAACCAGCTCTACAGAAAATACTTGATAGAATCCTCCATGCTGAAGAAAAGGAAAAGCACACATATAAGGAACCGAGAAAAAACAAGCAATACTCAAATACTAGGTAACAGAAGAGAGCACAGGTAGAACCAGAAACACACACACACACAAAAAAATGGCAAACATAAATACACACCTTTCAATAGTATCTCTTAATATCAACGGCCTCAATGCCCCAATGAAAAGACATACATTTGCAGACTGGGTTAAAAAGCAGGATCCTACAATTTGTTGTCTCCAAGAAACTCACCTTTCTACAAAGGATAGACATTATCTTAGGGTGAAAGGTTGGCAGACGGTGTTTCAAGCAAATGGGCCTAGAAAACAAGCAGGGGTGGCTATCCTAATATCAGACAGGGTAGACTTTAGTCTGACGTTAGTCAAGAAAGATAAGGGAGGTCATTTTATATTGATTAAGGGCACATTCCAACAGGAGGACATTACAATCCTAAACATATATGCAGCTAACATGGGGGCTCCCAAATTCGTCAAACAAACACTATTAGAACTAAGGTCACAGATAACACCAAACACAGTGGTGGTGGGTGACTTTAACACCCCACTCTCATCAATTGACAGGTCATCCCGGGAAAAATAAACAGAGAGGCATCTGGACTAAATGAGGTCATAGAAGGAATGGACTTAACAGATATATACAGGACATTTCATCCAAAGGCTGCAGAATATACATTCTTTTCAGCAGCACATGGAACATTCTCTAAAATAGACCATATATTAGGACACAAAGCAAATCTTAACAAATTCAGGAAAATTGAAATAATTCCTTGCATTCTATCTGACCACAATGGAATTAAACTACAAATCAGTAGCAAGAAAGGCTATAGAGCATACACAAAATCATGGAAACTAAACAATACACTACTAAATGATGAATGGGTCAATGAAGAAATCAAAAAGGAAATCAAAAAATTTATAGAGTCAAATGATAATGAGAACACAACATACCAAAATCTCTGGGACACAATGAAGGCAGTTCTAAGAGGTAAATTTATAGCCTTAAGTGCCTATATTAAGAAATTAGAAAGGTCGCAAGTAAACGACCTAATGCTTCGCCTTAAAGCCTTGGAAAAAGAAGAACAAGGCAAACCAAAAATCAGTACATGGGAAGAAATAATAAAGATTAGGGCAGAAATTAATGAAATAGAAACAAAAAGAACAATCCAAAGAATTAATGAAACAAAGAGTTGGTTCTTTGAAAGGATAAACAAGATTGATAAACCCTTAGCAAATCTGACCAAAAGAAAGAGAGAAGAGACACAAATTAATAAAATCAGAGATGAACAAGGTAACATCACAACAGATTCCAGAGAAATTAAAAAAATCATAGGGACATACTATAAAAGCATATACTCCACAAAGTATGAAAATCTGAAAGAAATGGATGATTTCCTTGATCTATATGACCTACCTAAATTAAATCAAAATGAGATTAATCACTTAAATAGACTATAACAAACATGGATATCCGAACAGTTATCAATAATCTCCCAACTAAAAAAAGCCCAGGCCTGGATGGATTCACTGCTGAATTTTACCAGACTTTTAAGGAAGAGCTAACACCATTGCTTCTTAAGCTTTTCCAGGAAATAGGAAAAGAAGGAATTCTACCAAACTCCTTCTATGAGGCCAGCATCACCGTGATACCAAAACCAGGCAAAGATAGAACAAAAAAAGAAAATTACAGACCAATCTCCCTCATGAACATAGATGCAAAAATTCTCAACAAAATATTGGCAAACAGAATACAAGAGTATATCAAAAAGATCATTCACCCTGACCAAGTAGGCTTTATCCCAGAGATGCAGGGATGGTTCAACATACCCAAATCTATAAATGTAATACATTACATAAACGGGTTGAAGGACAAAAATCACATGATCATCTCATTAGACGCAGAGAAAGCATTTGACAAAATCCAACCTCCCTTCATGATAAAAGTCCTACAGAGACTGGGAATAGAAGGAACATATCTCAGTATAATAAAGGCTATTTATGACAAGCCTACAGCCAACATATTAATAAATGGGGAAAAACTGGAAGCTTTTCCACTAAAATCAGGAACAAGACAAGGGTGTCCACTGTCCCCACTTTTATTTAATATAGTTTTGGAAGTCTTAGCCATAGCAATAAGGCAAGAGACACACATAAAAGGGATAAAAATTGGAAAGGAAGAAATCAAGTTATCATTATTTGCAGAGGACATGATTCTATACATAAAGGACCCTAAAGACTCTACTAGCAAGCTGTTAGAACTGATCAAAACCTACAGCCATGTAGCAGGATACAAAATAAATACACAGAAATCAGTAGCCTTCATATATGCTAACAACAAACACACAGAGGATGAAATCAGAGAATCACTCCCATTCACAATTGCATCAAAAAAAATAAAGTACCTTGGAATAAACCTAACCAAGGAAGTAAAGAATCTATACAATGAGAACTTTAAAACACTCAAGCGAGAAATTGCAGAAGACACTAGAAAGTGGAGAAACATCCCTTGTTCCTGGATTGGAAGAATCAATATTGTGAAAATGGCAATCTTACCTAAAGCAATCTACACATTTAATGCAATCCCTATCAAAATTCCAAAGGCTTTCTTCATGGAAATAGAAAAAACAATCCAAAAATTCATTTGGAATCACCAAAAACCTGGAATATCTAAAATAATACTGAGCAACAAAAAAGAGGCTGGTGGTATCACCATACTTGATTTTAACCTATACTACAGAGCCATAGTAACAAAAACAGCATGGTACTGGCACAAAAACAGACATGTAGATCAGTGGAACAGAATAGAGGACCCAGATGTAAGCCCAAGTAGCTATAGCCACCTGATATTCGATAAAAATGCCAAAAATACTCATTGGAGAAGAGACAGCCTCTTCAGCAAATGGCGTTTTGAAAACTGGATATATATCTGCAGAAGGATGAAAATAGATTCTTCTCTCTCTCCATGCACAAGAATTAAGTCCAAATGGATTAAAGACCTTAACATCAGACCAGAAACTCTGAAACTGCTAGAGGAAAAAGTAGGGGAAACCCTTCAACATATTGGTCTTGGCAAAGACTTTCTGAATACAACCCCAATTGCTCAGGCAATAAAACCACAAATTAACCACTGGGACCTAATGAAATTACAAAGATTTTGCACTGCAAAGGACACAGTGAAAAAAGCAAAGAGGCAACCTACAGAATAGGAAAAAATCTTCGCTAGCTATATATCTGATAGAGGATTAATATGTAGGATATACAAAGAACTCAAAAAGTTAAATAATAAGGAATCAAACAAGCCAATCAAAAAATGGGCTATGGAGCTAAATAGAGAGTTCTCAAAGGAAGAAATACAAATGGCATATAAACATCTAAAAAAATGTTCTACATCACTAGTCATCAGGGAAATGCAGATTAAAACTACATTGAGATTCCATCTCACTCCTGTCAGATTGGCCACCATCATGAAAACAAATGATCATAAATGTTGGTGGGGATGTGGAAAAAAAGGAACCCTTCTGCACTGCTGGTGGGAATGCAATCTGGTCCAGCCATTGTGGAAAACAGTGTGGAGGTTCCTAAAACAGCTAGAGATTGATCTACCATATGACCCAGCTATAGCACTCCTAGGCATATATCCAAAGGACTCATCTCATTTCCTTAGAAGTACATGCTCAACCATGTTTATTGCTGCTCAATTTATAATAGCTGGGAAATGGAACCAGCCTAGATGTCCCTCAACTAATGAGTGGATAATGAAGATGTGGCACATTTATACAATGGAGTTCTACTCAGCGGTAAAGAAAAATGAAGTTATGAAATTTGCAGAAAAATGGATGGACCTGGAAAGTATTATATTTAGTGAGGTAACCCAGGCCCAGAAAGCCAAGTGCCACATGTTCTCTCTCATATGTGGATCCTAGCTACAGATGATTGGGCTTCTGCTTGAGAATGAAAATACTTAGTAGCAGAGGCCAGTAAGTTAAAGAGGAGACATAAAGGGTAGAGAAAGGAAGGGAAGAGGATACTTAATAGGTTGATATTGTACATATGTAATTACAATGAATGTAATGGGGAGGTAATGTGATGGAGAATGGAATTTCAAATGGGAAAGTGTGGGGGTGGGGAGGGAGGGAATTACCATGGGATATATTTTATAATCATGGAAAATGTTAATAAAAATTTAAAAAATAAAAATTAAATAAATAAATAAATAAATACAAAAAAAATAAATAGATAAATATATTTTAAAACATTTGTGTTGTTTTGTTTTTGTGTGTATAAGAGAGAGAGAGAGAGAGAGAATGAGGGCAAGTGAGACAGGGCCTCTTAGTGTTACAAACATTGGCTTTACATGGGTACTGGGGACTCAGACCTGAACCAGCAGAATTTTAAGCAAGTGCTTTTAACCACTGAGTCATCTTCCCAGCACCACATTTTAGATGTTTGATTTTCAGAATAAGCATGCCAAGTGTTGACTTGGTTAATGATCTTTGGTTGAACATTTGGACCTTCCAATGGCCATCTTTGTGGAAGGTCTTCCATGACCAACCTATGGCTGTGAAGTTTGAAGCCCACCAGAGCATGAGCTATACTTTGGAATGCATATCTCTGGCAAACCTGCAGGCTTTGGAGTTTATACTGAATCAGCATTTCTTTGCAACTCTGGGTATCGGTCCTGTCATGACTAGTCCCTTCAAGCAGAGTGAAGGTAAACATCCACAGAATCCCTAGGAGGATATCTTTTTACTGGAGTTATAACCAGAGCTGTCAGATGTCTTCTTTCATCCAGGCAAATTTATGCGCTGTGTCCTAGTGCTGTTGTTTTAGAGAGCTGGGAACAGCAGAGTGGAATGGCTGTGTCAATGTAAGGAAACATTCAGGGAGACATCCATCAGCATATTGTTTTTGCAAAGTTCAGAAACTGTATTGTTTGTTGTTTGCATGCAACATCAGCCCACAGTGGTCAGCTCTCCATGACAAGGGCCAGCAGTGGTATCGGTGGGAAAAGCCTCATCACTGGTTTTCAAATTGCTTTTCATGTGGAAAGCAACTACCTTTTATTTAATAAAAGACCATTATATTGTACCTAAAAGCAGTTTGGTATAACACACCAAATATACTGACAGGCCTAAACATATGAGATATTTACAGGTTAACATCCCTTCCATGAACTCAGGTTCTGAGCCTTGATGTCACTTCAGGACAGTCTAGAGCACTCCAAAATTCAAAACTGAATGCAATGTGTAGTGGGCTGGAAATAGTCCTTGTATGTTGATGTACTTTGAACAAATTCCTGACCAGAAGGTACATAGGCAGGCCCTCTGGAGAGTCATTAGCCACTCTCAGTTTTAATTGCCTCTGAGTGGTCCATTGGGAATGCATTTTTGAAAAGTCAAAAAAACAAGTGTTCATTGTAAGTACTTCAAGGTAAGAAAAAATATATTTGATTTTGGTTTGTTTCAAAGACGAGAATAGTTCATGCATATAGTTAGTGTTCAGAAATATTTGTTGATTTACTTCAGTCAGCAACAAAGCTTTAAATAATTTTATGATCAATGTCTCTTATGAATTTAAGTCCAATTCTCTCTGTAATAAGGTTAATTATCTAAGACACTAATAACATTTTAAGTGATAAAGTTACCACCTTCTCAGTACATTTTTAGGAAAATTGCATATTAAAAAATTGTGTATAGACTGGAGAGATTGTTTAGCAGTTAGGGCACTTTCCTGCAAAGCCTAAGGACCCACGTTCCACTCCCCAGACTCCATGTAAGCCAGACACACTAAGGTGATGCACGCATAATGTTACACATGCACATAGGTTGGCACACAGATCTGGAGTTTGATTACAGTGCCTGGAGGCCCTGGTGTGCCAATTTTCTCTCTCTTGCTCACTCTTGATCTCTCTCATAATAAAAAAAACAAGTCTGTTGGGCTTGCCACAAAACAAATATTGTGTCACTAAACAACTGTAAAATATCACTGGAAGTAAGTCAGTTTATTATTACAGATAGATTTCCATTTGTTCTTTAAGACTGAAATTGTAGGAAAGACTTATTTATAATGAAAATATAGGGAAATTGGGAAAACAACGTTGCTTTTCATCACTGTGCAATTTTGAGTTATCAGTTTGAACTTTAGTTTCTGTTCCTAGGAAGAAGCTATAATGAATAGAATGAAGAAGTTGCTTATGAAGAAGGTTTTCTGCTTAGTGGGAGAGAGTCAGTGCTGTACATTCATAAATATATGATCTGCATTATGTTTCAGCAATATGTTAATGCTGAGTTCATAAGATTAATCAGGCCACATGCTGTCCTGTGGCTCCACTAATACTGTTCTCTGGAACATCAGCACTTTCTATCCCATCACACATAAAAAGCCTTACAGAGCTGTATGTAAGCAGTCCATCCAGGCAAATGTTCAGACACAGTGAAAGATGAAGTTGAGCTGCTCTGTTCTGCCTGATGAACACGGTAATGTTCTCTAACCATGTGATAAGAAAACAGTGTCAAGGCATTTGGCTGCCAACTCCTTCTCATTAACTTCACTAGTTACTGGAAGCTGATTCCAGGAATTCCATCCTCCAAGGGCTCACCATCACAGCCTGGTAGGAAGAAGGTACTTAATCCAGTAGGTAGACTCAGTCACACTTGCCTGTTGCCACATTTCCCTCAGTGTACACTCTGCTTCTGGAATGTTCTACAAGTGGGTATGTGTTGGAAGACTGATTTCTTTGGCTAGACTGGACTGGAAGCACATGTGCATTTATGTCACTGCATTAAAGCTTCACCATTGGATACTAGATTTGGTCATAATTTAAAACTGAAGTTGGGTCTTTTACTAAAGACATGACTCCATATTTATGTCAGATGCAGTATCATTTCAACAGGTATTTACTGGTCTTCTACTTATGTTTGTCACTATGCTCAGGGCTGTTCTGTAGGAAGGAAAGACTTATTCTAAATGTAAATAAATGTGAAAGTTTGTTGTTCTGTGCTTTCCACCTTATCCTATCACTGCCAGGTAGACTCCTCTGTCCTTCCAAACTGTTCATGTCGATATGTGGAACATGATGTTACCCACTTAGGCTGAAATCCTGAGAGCCCTGAAAATACCAGGTGTGATAGTGAAAGTAAATAAAATATGCAGGGTCTGACAATCACTGGGATACAGTGGACTGACTGGTAAGTAATTGACAAACCAAAGTTGTGTTGTAATGGTAGCAAAAGGGTATTTGGAGTCAATGCTCCCTGAGGTGCCTCAAGGAATAGGAGACTAGCTCCACACTCCTTCAGATAAACAGCCATCAGATCCCACCTAGTTGTAGTGAGCTCCTCTTCTCCCTCCACCTGCATGGTCCTCTTCTTTCATTTTATGTAGTACTAATAATAACACCACAAATTTCTTGAGGGCTAACATTTTTTCTAAGTGTAAATAATGTGTGTCATTTAAATGCCTTTATAGAATTGATCCTTACTACTCAGTAACATTATTGACTGGTGGAGCAGATCCCAACCAAAATATCCAAAAGGCAAACTATTCCAAATTCCTACAGTTTCTGAGTACCAACATGACAAGTGAAAAATTTCACACCATCGAATCATTACATCATTTTCAAATTCATTAAGCATATTTTATTAAAATTATCCTCAAGCTAACTATATCAGCTGTATATATGAAACAAACTTCGTTTAAGGTATCATCCTTCAGGTAGATATATATAAGATATATCTATGTATCTATCTATCTATAGATACATAGATAGATAGATATAGATATATGTATATATATATATGTATATATATATATTCTAGAATCCAAAGCAAATCAAAGCACTGTCTTTCCAGTTCAGTCTCAACACTATTCAGAAGTTCAAAGTCTCATCTGAGACTCAAGGCAGTCTCTTAACTGTGAGCCTGTGAAATCCAAACACAGGTTTACATATTTCTAACATAAAATGGCACAGAGTAAAACATTTTCATTCAACAAGGTAGAAATGGGGGCATAGCAAGGAAATGCTGGACTAAAATAACACCAAAATACAACAGGAGAAACACCAAGTCTTCCTGCTCCATGTCCCATACATACACATAATCATAGTACAAAAAGAAGCTTATTTCAACAATGCACCACATAAGTGCATAAATCCAGTAGTTCTGTGATGCCATAATAGAGCTGAAGTTCTTCTGTTGCCTAGGGGTTTAGTCATCATGATGTCAGAGGTCATAGTTGGGTGCACACTGCATTAACTACATGTACCTAGAGATGCTGGTATAAACAAAATGATTGCACTGCCAGTCAGAAAAGTATGGCAAGTGATCATATTATATAAGACTTGATAATAAAAGACTGTGTCACTGGGTTGTGTATTTATTATATTTTCATCATATTTTAGAGTGAAGTCTTTTTACTTACTTTAAGTAAAGTGGACTCAAAAACTGTATTCCATATCATGCTGGCAGCAACAACCTCATTCTTCTGGTGTTCCTGCTTTTCTTAACAGTGTCATACAGGTGGACTGACCTATTATAAACAAACATGTCTAAGTTCTATGGTATTCTAACAATGTTGAAATCATCTGACATCATATTTCTCAAGATGTGCTTTCTTCATTAGCCATTCCTGGTTATGTGTGCATGCATGCACACATGCATAAAGAGACAGAGGCAGAGAAATATGTCTCCAAGATTCAATCTTTTCATCACTTATTTTTTTTTCTACAGAATGAAAGATAAGTCTCCAAGTTAGCTCCCCTACTGATACATTCTTGTGCCTTCTTTTCCTATAAGGATTTTTCTCATACTCTGTCCAGAAAAATGAAGGGGCTTGGCAGTGGGAGGGACAAGTCCACTTGAGGTCCTCCCTTTCAAACGGTGGTACAAAAATCCAAGCAAACAAGATTCCATAATCATATGTTCCCTAGGTACAGATTTCAAATAAATCACATGTTAACTGAAAGAGCCTTTCAAGTCAGTGGGGGGGGGGGGAATTAACACAAAAGAATGAAGTTATTAGATATGAAAGGAAATAAAGAGGGTTTTCCTAGTATGCTGTGAGGAACTGTGGGAGGAGTTAGTCACAGTCATTTCATGTTCTTCATGTTTCTTGCAGTTTCATCAATTGCAGCCCAGCCTCCCTCCTCCCAAATTATTTATTATTATCATTATTTGCATACTTTATCTTTCTTGTTATATGTGTGTTGAATTGTATGAGGAAGTCAATTGACTCCTGACATTTTGAAGTGCAATGGGCCCATTCCATATTCAAATGCCTTTGGTTATTTAGTGACACACATCAGTCCATTTTTTTTTGAAATATAAATAGAGGAAATAGAGGCAAGATTAGTTTGAAAAGCATACCTCAGAGTTAGAATAATACAAAAAAAAAAAAAGATAAGAAAAAGGAAAGAGGAAAAAAAGGAAGATTGTACCTTGATGTCCATCACAGCTTTGAGGAAGAACAGACTTAGAAGGGGAAGGAACCTTCAGCTGCCAGCAGCATCCCCAAAGAACACCATTAACACATAAGAACGGAAGCCCTGTGCTCACAGCGCCATTTTTCCTGTACTTAGCTCCACTTAAGGGTTGTCAGAAACTGCTTTTGGGCTTGCTACAGAAAATGACTGCATTGAGAGCTCTTCTCCATAAGTAATCCTTCCATGATAATGACAAAAAAAAAACTCATAAAGCAAAATTTGAAGGGGATTTGAATCCCTTGTGTTTTCTCTCTAATATATCTGTATTTGGGATTCTTCTAGCCAGAGTGCAGAAAGAGTTTATGTCATCAGCATGCTCTGTGTTCTGTATGTTTTATGATCACTTGCAATATGAAAGGACATTACACTATTTACATTGCTATTTGATTTTCTTTATCTATTTTCTCTTATACTGTCAGACAAAAATATTGCGTGATTCAATAACTTCAGTATATCCAGTTGGTTTGACAATCAGACAGATCTTCTGGCCTTAGGAGTAAAATATGACCATCAAAAAATTAAGAACCTATGTTGGAGAGATGGCTTAGTGTTCACTTTTCCGCAAAGCCTAAGGACCCAGGTTTGATCCCCAGTAACATAAAAATAGATGCAGAAAGTTGTGCATTCATCCAGAGATCGTTTGCAATGGCTGGAAGCCCTGATGTACCCATTCTCTTTGTCTCTCTTCTCTCGGTCCCTGTCTGAGTGCAAACAAATAAAGAAAATATTTTTTTAAGAAAAGAAAAAAATGTTAAGGACATAGCCTAAAGTTCATAGCTGAAATACAAACCTTGTAGTTAGCAGAGTATGTTAACAAGTGTTTGATTTACTATGCAATGACTCAGTCAGTTCTCAATGTGTTTCTGACTTAGAAAGAACATAAATTGAGTTTAACCACTCAATTACCCATTCCCTCCAAAAAATTGTTGCCTTGAGGACTCTCTAAACAAATACGTCTATTTTCCTCCACCTATGAGTAGTGTAAGTGTTGCAGACCGGTTCGCATCGCTGGCAGAAATCACCTGAACAAGAGCAGCTTGTGGGGGGAAAAAAAGGTTTATTTTGCCTTATAGACTAGAAGGGAAGCTGTATGATGATAGGGGGAAATGATGGCATGAGCAGAGGGTGAATATCACCTCCTCACCAACACCAGGTGGACAACACCAACAGGAGAGTGTGCCAAACACTGGCAAGAGAAAGCTGGAAATAATACCCATAAGCCCACCCCCAATAATACACTGCCTCCAGGAGGCATTAATTCCCAAATCTCCATCAGCTGGGAACCTAGCTTTCACAATGCCTAGGTTTATAGTGGATTCCTGAATCAAACCACCACATTCCACCCCTGGTCCCCATAAACTGATAACTTTACACAATGTAAAATGCACTGCATTCAGTCCAACCTTAACAATCCTCATAGTTGTTTTTTTTTTTTAATCAATTTTATTAATGTTCAAACATCCCCATAATCCAAGGTCTTTTCACTGAGCCATAATACCAAAATCTCCCCAAACAAAAACATAATGTCAGAGAATAAATACACACAAAAGATGACATTGGGCATAGCAAAGAAATACTCAACCAATAGAAGTTTTAGCAGGACAACCATCAAACTTTGTAACCTAAGTCCAACAACACTAGTCAGTTACAGATCTCCAAGTCCGATAATTCTAACCAGCAACAAGTCTCTAGAGTTCCAGTTCTGCTCCTCCAGCTAGGCTACTCACAGTCCTGAAAAATCTCCATTCAGACTGGTAGCTTTCCTTAGCAGCTGTACAGTGGTCCTGGCATCCCCACTGGGTCTCTGCTGCAACCTACAGTCCATCCTCATGGCTCCATTGCGTCTCCATGCAGGCATCCAACAAACCTGCCTCACACTGCCCTTGGCCATTTCCAAAACACAAGACCATGGTGCAAATTCAATAACCCTCTTTCCTGCATTTCTTATATTCCACAATACCAGGTGGAGTGCCAATTTGTTAATCCAGGGAGAAATAAAGCAGACTTCAAAGAACAGGACACTCCACCATTCAGGCCCCTTCAAAAGACTGCATTCTTTCTGTTGCCCCAATGCAGGTCAGTTGGCCCAATCTGAATAGTTGTAATCTCTCATACAATTGCAGCCAAATAGGCAGAAGTTTCAGCCCAAAATATTTTATTTCTGTGCTGTATCCCTCTGCTCACATCAGTCTATTTCTTTGCAAAGCAACCCTGCACAAGTTCTCAACACATAGGCATAAAAGCAAGCCTTTCGGGCTGGAGAGATGGCTTAGTGGTTAAGCGCTTGCCTGTGAAGCCTAAGGACCCCGGTTCGAGACTTGGTTCCCCAGGTCCCACGTTAGCCAGATGCACAAGGGGTGCACACGTCTGGAGTTCATTTGCAGAGGCTGGAAGCCCTGGCACGCCCATTCTCTCTCTCTCCCTCTATCTGTCTTTCTCTGTCACTCTCAAATAAATAAATAAATAATTTTTTTTAAAAAAAAAGCAAGCCTTTCACACAAACTGCTTATAACTCAGTCGGTCCAAGCAAAGCTCTTTCTCACCCTCACAAGCCAAACCTCACAGTCATAATTCTTACTCTACTCAGACCTTTCAACTCTGACCAGGATATTCCATTAGGCTGTACTTAAATCACTGAAAGGAGTCTCTTAAGCCAAAGTTTCAAATCCTTCCACATTCCTCTCAAAAATCAGCTCCGAAAGTCCAAAGCCACATAGTCAGAGGTCTAGCAGCAACCCTGCTCTTGGTACCAACTTAACTGTTGCAGTCAAGTTTGCATTGCTGGCAGAAATCACCCAACCAAGAGCAGCTTGTGGGGTAAAAGGTTTATTTTGCCTTACAGGCTCAAGGGGAAGCTCAACAGGGGAAAATAATGGAATGAGCAGAGAATGGACATCACCTCTTCAACATTAGGTAGACAATAGCAACAGGAGAGTGGGCCAAACACTGGAAAGGAGAAACTGGCTATAATGCCCATAAGCCCTCCCCCAACAATACACTGCCTCCAGGAGGCATTAATTCCCAAATCTTTATCAACTGGGAACGTAACATTCAGAAGGCCTAGGTTTATGGGGGACACCTGAATCACACCACCACAGTAAGGTTAGATTTATATGATTTTATTTTTATAAGAATATTTCCAATGTGTGTTTGGCTTCCATGACTATGAATAAACTACATCAAGTTCTTTGAGTTTTCTGCCTTGGTTTCTTTATTGTATATTTAATTGATCATATATTTTTATAACTTTAAATATTTAAGTATTTTAGAGTAAAGCAATATGCTGCCTTGCTGTGATCCATTTATAGTTATGTTTGGAATGATGTGTTATGCTTGAGTTAGAAAAATAATTTGACACATTCACTACCAATAACACATGTTCAGTGGATATCATGCCTGCCAATTTTTTTTTTCATTTACACACTACTAGCTTTCATCCATAATTACTTACTTGTTCATCTCAGGATATAATGTCAGCTTGTACTATATAATATAAAATAATCTCATCTAGATGCATAATGAATTTCTATTATAAAAGAGTAGTTTATATGTAATTGCATTTTCCTTCTTACAGAAAATTTATTTTGGCAACAGAAACATTGTAAGCATTTTAGAAGTCAAAACTGATTTATTTGCCATGATAGTGTGTTGGAAGTGCCAAATGTGAAGGATCATGGTTGTCTTTGGTCATATGCAAGGCTTGTGATGTATAAGAAATGGTTGCTTAGCTCATGGATAACATATGACATACATATTGAAAGGTTATTAAGTAAATAGACTAGTTGAGCTTATAATACTGATCACACTGGAGAAGAGAGAAACTTGGTGCTACTATGGGCCAAAACTAGGATGCATTCCAAGGAAGCAAGATTTTCAAACTGAAGATGATTTTCAAGTGGAAGTAGAAAGCAGATTCAGGCCAGGATGATCAGAGAGAACTGAGTGGGGCATGACGAGGATGATTCTTTTAATACATAATAAACTAATAACCTTCAATTCCATGAATGGGGTGCTTGAACATTTTAGGAGAACAATGGGAGAAGAACATAAACAGTTATATATGATGTAATGCAAATGATTAACATATGCATTAAAGTTTTTCAACATCATTAAATGAGGAAGACCTGGGGAGACGTTTCAGTCAGTAAAGTGTTTGCCTCATAAGTATGAAGACATGCATTCAATTTCGGAACCCAAATGAAAC
The DNA here is from genome assembly GCF_020740685.1 of Jaculus jaculus. Classification (NCBI taxonomy): domain Eukaryota; kingdom Metazoa; phylum Chordata; class Mammalia; order Rodentia; family Dipodidae; genus Jaculus; species Jaculus jaculus. The sequence goes on from NC_059103.1 coordinate 28,664,811, forward strand.
GCTTATTTGTTAATTTCCAAGCCAGTGGTTAACTGTCTCAGAAAAGGTAGAGTGCACCTATGAAGGACACTTGAAGTTGTCCTCTGGCTTCCACAGGCATACACACTGTATTAGTCAGGGTTCTCTAGAGGAACAGAATTACTAGAATGAATTATTTTATAAAGGGAATTTATTGGATTAGCTTACAGTAGTCCAATAGCAGTTGCAGGCCTGAGAATCACCGAACCTGGTAGCTGCTCAGTCCACGTGGCCAGATGCCTCAGCAGTCCCGACCTGGAACTGCAGATGGTGCTGGAAAGCCTGGAGGCTTCCTGAGGAGCCACTGGGTTTCGATCCACGTGGGTCTTCAGTTGATGTTGCTCTTTAGTCCATACTGGTCTTCAATCCACGCTAGAAGGTAGGGAGCAGCTCCGGCAGCCAAGTGGAAGGAAGGAAGGAAAAAAGGGAACTCTTCTACCCAGAGCTTCCTTATATCAAGTCCCTCTCTGAGTGGGGCCGCCCACTCTGGGGGAAGGGCTCACCCTGGGAGAAAGACCTCCTCCTTTAGTTGATCCTTCCTAGAAGCAGCCTGTGATTACTAAACAGATCAAGTTGACAACACCTTAACTATCACACACACATATGTGTAAACATACTTGCACACACATACACAAATTACAATAAAAAGGTACAGGGCTAGAGAGATGATGCAATTTTTAGAGTACTTGCCATGCAGCATGAGAAACCCCAGCAAGCACCCAGGTTAAATGCTACCCATGATGGCACACATCTGTAATCCTAGCACTGGGGAGGCAGAGAAAGGCCAACACCCAGGGCTAGGTAGCCCAGTCAGTGAGCTCTAGGTTCAGTGAGAAGAGTCCCTTATTTCTTGCCTCAATAAATAAGGTAGAGAATAATCAAGTAAGACACATGATGGGACCTTTAACTTCCACATGCAGGCACACATATACCTGCACACCTGCACAGGTGTGCACCCACATATATATATGCATATACACATGGAAAAGAAAATGATAAGACTGGAGAGATTTCTCAGTAGTTAAAGGCATTTGTTTGCAAAGTCTAATGGCCCAGGTTCAATTCCCCAGTATCCACATAAAGCCAGATACACAAAAGTAGCACATGCATCTGCAATTGTTTTTCAGTGGCAGGAGGCCCTGTTGTACCAATCCTCTTTCTCTCTCTCTTTCCCATTGCAAATAAATAAAAATCTTAAAACATAAAATCATGTAAGGTCAAATGTGCCTAAGAAATGACATTGAGGTTATCATCTGGCCTCCACATGCACACTAACACCTCTGCATGTAACGCTTACCTACATATACACATTGGTTTTAAAAGGGAATGGGAATAATTTCTTAGAAATTTATTTTGCATACTTAATTGATAAGAACTTTTAAAATCCAGTTAGGATACAGAGAAAAGAGCATCTTTATGTTGTTACTGGTAAGAATAGAAATTGGTACAATCTATAGGGTAAACAACTTGTACATTTGTTGCTCTTTTAAAAATGCATGCTAATTCATCAATGCTGATCTTCTAAGAGAATTTCTGATGCAGTAAAACTTATACATAAGAGTTATTATCATAGGATTATGTACATCAGAGAAAATCTTTCCTAAGTTTCCAATAACAGTGACACAAATAAATTATGGGACTTTGGGGCTACAGGGATGGCTTAGCAGTTAAGGTGTTTGCCTGCAAAGCCAGAGGACCTAGGTTCAATTCCCCAGGACCCACATACCAAATGCACAAGTCTAGGCCAGCCTGAGACTGTATAGTGAATTCCAGGTCAGCCTGGACTAGAGTGACATACTACCTCAAAAAAAAAAAAACAATTATGGGACTTTGCTTAAGAATTTTTTGGTCATTTGATTGTTTCTTAGTTATTAATGCCTATATTTACAGACAAATGTTATGACATGGAGAAACCATGAAATAATTGGTATGTTAAAATTGAAATTTTATTTAAAATAAATATGTGTAAAAAGACTGGATAAAAATGTTCTGAAGTTTTAGCAGTTATTATTCTAAATAGTAAAAATGTGGGTGATTTTTATTTTCTGTGATCTAAGTTAATTTTATATTTTGCAATGAAAACAAATTATTTTCAGAAAAATAAAGTTTCACTTATTTTAATAATTTATCTAAATAGGTCAAACAAGCTTGGTATATTGCAAACTCAAAAAGAATATTTTGTAAATTAGAAAATGTAAGTCTTGCCTCTGAACATGATAATGAAATTGTTCAATAAAAATTTCTGTGTGTGTGTGTGTGTGTGTGTGTGTTGGTTGATATATTGTAAAGCCAAGAAAAATAGTTGCTAAGTGAAATAAATATATTTTATTAGCCTATTTTGTTAATTTGTTCAGAAACTAGAAACTGTTTTCAAAGCAAGCCTTCTCAAATTGTAATAGAAGTCAGAAGTGGCAAATTCAAAGGAAATAAAGAAGAAGTTGTTGATACTTCCTAAAGTACTAAGAACTGATGGACATAGTCAGCAATAGCAGTTTTACGCTGAGGACTGTTCAGACTTTTGGTCCAGACATAGTATATGTCCTTGTGTTTGCATTTTCGCTAGCCCACAGTACATGTTGGTATATTTATTATGTTATCCTTTAGTATACACCTTTACAATATCTACTGCATAAGCAAATGCAAAATATGTCTCTTTTCACTCCAAGTAAATAGCTGTTATACTCCTGGTAGCATTTCTCTGGACAAGAAAATGAAGCACATGTCTTCTCGTGGGAAACTTGGTTTCTGATAGGAAGAAAGGTGGTGGTTGTTTGTGTCATTCCCCAACAGATCTGGTTTAGAGATACAGAATTTGGAGTTATCACTAAATGATATTTTTAAAGTGAGACAGGAGGAGCTTCCTAAGGGAATTTATATAAATTGAGTGCTGAGAGAATGATAGCTTTAAAGGGTTTGGACAAGCTGGGTGTGGTGGCGCAGGTCTTTAATCCCAGCACTAGGGAGGCAGAGGTAGGAGGATCGCTGAGAGTTCGAGGCCACCCTGAGATGACATAGTGAATTCCAGGTCAACCTGAGCTAGAGTGAGACCCTACCTCGAAAAACAAACAACAACAACAACAACAAAAAAAGGTTTGGACAATAGAGAGCTAAGCAAAATAGTAAAGGCATTGATTGTCATGACTGGCCAGATGATGTGAGCTGGGCAACCATAAAAGTGAGAATGGATGGCAATGAAAAGTCTTCTGCAGGATGAATGGCTAAAGATTTTTTTTTAAAAAGAGAATTGTCATCTTGGACAATTTATACTTGGGGAAGAGACAAGCTGTATGAACAAAGCAGTCAGGCCTATTAAAGAAGGAGGGACACCCATGCCAGCAGGGAGAATGGGGGAAAGCTTCAGAGTAGAAGTTAAAGAATGAGTGGAAACCAGATAGATGGGCCCATGAGGAGGAAGCGGGCAGGAGGTGTGAACAACCCCAGCATGACCAAGCTGTGTGGTGACTAGCAATACACCAATGAGTAGAGCTAGAAGCCACCTTCCTCACTAAGATTACTAATAGCATCATAGTTTTAATTACAAATATAGTGCTTTTGTCATTCCTTAGCATGTATGTGTAATTATACATAGATTTCATATATGGTAAATCCTATATAGAGAGATCATTAAAAAAATTATATCTTAAAATTGTTTCTCTTCTGCTTCTTCCCACTTTCACTCCAAACTCCTTTTACTGACTACCTGAACATTTTTCTTAACTATGTCTGGGTCAGTCCCTGGCCCCTGGTTGGCCTACTATTCTGTCTGCCAATATTTCAGCAACCTAACTTGCCAGTATGAAAGTCACATCTCAACATGTTTAGTTTGGGTCAGAGGCAAATATGCACCACTATTAAGGGTACAATGGAGGTTAAGAGTAATTGACACCTTACTCTCTTGGCTGTGAACCACAAAAATCTTAACATGAAGATGAACAAAACTATGTTACAAATGTTGAATCTCAAAGATAAAAGAGGTCACTTGTGCTGATTATATTCTGTGAGGATAATCTTTATACACAGAGGGTTCCTCAACTGTTTAAGCTATAATGCCATGATCTAATATGGTATATGGAAAAATGTTACTGTTGTAAACCTCAGAAGGCTATGGATTATAATCAAAGTTGAGTGTATTGTCCATTGCTAGTTTCAATATTCTGAAAGATAACACTTAAGGCACATTGGGACCAGTCAGTATCCTGACTAATTATAAAGCTGAAAAATCCCATTTATGAAAAGCCGTGTGAACCAGAGAACTTTTATCAGAAAAGGGGTCTGGACAGAAAGGTGCATAGGGACACAAAAAGAAGTCGTAGAGTCTTGGGTCATATTCTCCAAAAGTAGCCTGTTTGCAATAGTGAAAGAACCAGCTACATGCCTACGGTAAAGATAAAAGTGTGACAGATAGACTAGAGAAAGTACAGTAAGAAAAGGGGCTGACTGCCAGGGTGACACTTCACAAATGAGAGAAGCCCTCAATAGCAGAATCCTGAGAGTAAAATATTTGACTCTTATCCTATTATCCAAGTTTATATATTACACTTGATTGGGCTACACATTGGGATTGGTAATATATATATTGTGATATATGTGTGTGTGTGTGTGTGTGTTATGTATTGTATCACATTATATTATAAATGAGGACCATAAAATTATGAAGAGGGAAAGAATTCCAAGCCTCACTGGAATTCTCCCACAGTGGAGCTGCCAGACCCCAAACAGGGATTATAGCAGCGACAACACAGCAAGCGCACATGGTATGGTCACACCTCCATGAATGTTACCCAGAAGCTCTGAATACTGTAGTAAGAAGATCTTACTATGACCACTGGATGAAATTTTACACTCCCTCCATTCCTCTAGAGAAAATTAAAAAAGCACTATGCTCAGTGTTGTATGTATAAGGACACTGTGACAATATTGATTAGAAGTCACATTATGTAACAGTTTCTTAACATCAACTTTGGAAATTTACACAATGGAAGTTTATAGTTTCATTTGCAATATTGTTGTTAAGAGATTCATTACCCACAATGGCAAATAAGTGCAGATTACATTATTATAATTTTGCATTTAATAGCATCTGTCTTGTTTTCATTACTGGATTGTTTTTCTTGTCTGTAGTGACCCAGCCTCTGAACTCTAAATCTAGACTTTAATTGAGTTTTCAATGTTTGGTTTATGTTCCTCATAGGAAAATTCAGAACTTTCTTATTAATGATTTAAACCCATTTTTCCACAGGACTGAGCTTGCATTGTATCAGTTTGACCACATTATTAACCCTAGCAATAAAACATGAAAGTTATAATATTTAAAAATATTCTCCCTACCTCAGAACTGTGTTTCTGAAAAATTGTGTTAGGGAAATTAATATTTGAACAGCAAGATCAAAACATAATAGGAAAAGATGACCCATGACATCCTTAAAATAGATCTCCATTTCATAGGAAATTTAAGGATGTAATGTCTCATAAACATGTCATCAGTTGCCTAAACACATATTATCATGATATTAACTATTATTCAGTGTCTATCATTTCTTTTTAGGAAGAGTCAGTCCATCTTTATAGGATGCAAAAGATCTTTTTAAGGTCTGTTAATCCCAGTTTCGTAAAGAAATTTATATTCTCTTATTTCTGAAAGTATATTTATTAAACTTACAAAAGCATTTTTCTTGCTCATCAAAAATCATGTTCCCATGTGTCTAGCATTATACTTTTTCACAGCCTTTCTATGTGTGTATGTGCATGCATGCACACATGGTGGTAATACAGCACAGGAGTTGAACCTAAGCCTGATCTATGCCAGTTAACTTATATTCCCTATCTGATTTGCCTGTCTGATTTTAAAACTCAACTACTCTCTCCCTTATTTAGCTTCTTCCCTCAAGTTCTTTCTCATGCTTATGATGAAAAGTACAGTGGTTGCTTTAAATAAAAATATGCTTAAAATAACCTTAATTTAGCCTATTTCTCTTTGGCCCTTCTCCCAGTAACCAGGGTACCTGAGCCCCAGCTCTGTCTGTGATGTCATTCTGTGACGCAAGTACTCAGAGCCTCGTCCTGCTGCAAATGTCACTCTTGGATTTACTTTCTTCCCATTGCAATCTTTTTTATTGAATTGGTTATTTTAAAAAAAAATCTCTATTTCAGCCCCACCTTTAACATTGTGTTGGTTTTCTTCCTCTAATCTCAGATGGGTTGGTCAGTCTGTAAATTAATCTGTCTGCTCCTCTCCTCCCCACTGTCCCATAATCCCTCCTCTTCCCCTCCTCCTGACTCCCTCCTCTCCAGGATAGTCTGGCCAATTGTTCCTTCCTTCTATAGCTAAAACTCTTCAGAGGATTTCACTTATGTGGAGATAGAAATTTATGTGCACTAAAACCTGGGACAAAAAGAAATTTTGGGTTAAAAGAAACTATATCCTGTTTTGGACTCAATGAATTATTCCTACAACTGTATACTCATGCCTACATACAATACTAATAGCAACCAGGTGTGTACAAACTGTTAATAATGCTTATAAACTCCCATGAAAAATAATTCATTCTGCTATATTTATTTTAATTCAGTACAATCTTTCTATAATATACTTGTTTTACATTGTTTTCCATCTCCTTTTTATTTTCCTGTTTTGCTTTGTTTCACTGAAAAGTCAAATCTCTCACTTGGTTACTCTTTTCCAAAACCTTGGTTTTTGTTTGTTGCTGTTTAATATCAGGTGTATTTGGCTTTAACTTTTTCCTAACTACAAACAAGCACTGAGTCACATTACTCCACTGTTTCCATGGGATATGACTTCCCTTTTTATAGGAAATTATAGCTTTTTCATTGGAATGGGTGTTCCTTTTCAAAAGGATTTTTATTTGAAAAACTATTAGCCAGTGTACTATCAAAGTTTGTCAGTGATCAAAGCACTCCTCTAGGGGAGCAAGAGAAGAGATGCTGGGAGCAGACAGCTTCCTCAAGAGATAGTGCTCTTGCTTCTAAGTTGGGTGAAAGGAAGTGAATCTACTGGCCTCTGGAACTGTGTTGCTTTTGGAAATAGCTTTATGTTGAGTGTTTGACTTTTGGCCCATGCTTAACCCATCTTCCTTAGTCATATCTATCTCTCATTTTAACACCAAAGCAAGGTGAATCATATTTATGTATACTTTTCTGAGTGTTGTGGGATGTTAGTGTGAGTTGGGGTATGCCAGCTTGTGGTTTTCTGAAGTGTGAATCAGTTTATCTTTAGTTCAGCCTGAAATTGCAGTGGAGTTTGCTTCCTTCTGGGAATGGAATGTAAAATAACTGAAGCAGATTGAACTTGGCAGTGACTAATGAAGTCTCGTGCAGAAGTTGGCAAGTTGGTGGGTTTTTGCACATAAAAAGGAAGAGTGGAGGAGCCAGGGCCACTTGGAGTCCCAGGTCATTTCTTTTCCTCCCAGTACCCAGCTCTGCTGGGGGAGGGGACTGAAACACAAAGATTCCACCTACATTCTTTCTAAAAACATCAAATTCAGAGTATACAAATTTGTTACATTACTGATAATTCCCAGCCAGCTTCCTTGTTTAATGAGCCATTTTAGCTGCCTAGAGGTATTCTACATAATAATAATTTTAATCAGTCACATAAAATTTATGAAGCAGGGTAAAAATCAACATGAAGTAGAATAGGGTAATGTTTCTTTGATAACTCCTTCCCAAACCGGCCACCTTGTCACACCTTCAATGTCTTGGGAAAAGTTCTCTATCACTTGTGTATATCAGTACTTTGTGCTTCACCAAGTCCCAGTACATGCTAGCGTGCCTGTGTGTTGCCGCATTTTGTTTGTGGTCTGTCTATATATCTCCATATATCACTTACATGTCTACACCCTGCCTTCAAAAGATACAGGAGCAATTTCTTGTTTCTCCCCCAAAACATTTTAATTTTGCACCTATTTTTAACCTTTAAAATTATTTCAGAAATGCATAGTTTTACATTGCTCTTACAAAATTACACATACACAGTTTGGCCCATCTACAAATATCTTTGGCAAAACACTGATGTGCTTTCTGTCTTCGGTTCAGCTCTCCCAGCCTATGCCCACACAGAGCAGCAAGATTAGTGTTTTCCAGCTCATTAAACTGACAGCAGAAATTAGTTTGTGGTATTAAAAACTAAAAAGTTAAATTACAGCTACACGTGTCCTTTATGCAATGGGGCGTACAGAAGATGTTTGATTTTAATGTTTGCTATAATGGAGAATTTAAATTACAATGTTTGTCAAATCTCTAATCTTTGTTACAGAGTGGAATATTAATTACGCTTTTACTATGAGAGGTAAATAAAATGAGCATCCACTACACGCCCAGGGGTAAATTGCAGATTACTGACAACTTGACATAATGCTCTAAATGTCAGTTTTGTCAAACAAATTTAGAGGAACGGTTAAACTATTAGCTTCCTGTTGTTCCATGGCCTTTCTTGGAGGAAGCAAGGGGTTTGAGCAGCAGGGACACTGTGCCTTATGGAAGACTAAGGGAGTTAAATTGAATAAGCAAGATGGATGATGAGACAAGACGGCAGTCGCACTCAATTAGTTTATAACTGTCTATTAACTTCTGTAGGTGGCTTTGAATAGACAGCAGATTAACTCTTGCACATCAGTGGGGGATAGTCAGAGTCCTGGGAAAGGAGCCATGTGGTACTCGATGGGATGAAAAATGCTTGATACTCAATTGTCTCTTTCTTTCATTTTGCAAGTTTTGTGAGTAAAGTGTCAGTAATGGCTATAAGAATCCTGTGAAATTTGAAGGAAAAGAAGAGTGACACAGGCCCTTGTGTTTCTCTTGGGGGACCCTGCATGTAACATAACAGTCTCTGTATCCAAGGAGTAAGCCCACTCTTGGTTGCTGTACTTGGGAAAAGAATGTAGTGACTTTTGGCTCACCATCTCCAGGAAATCAGAAACTCTCCCTAAGTGATCACAGCTAGGGTTTTCTCCCAGAAAAAGGCTGAATGTAAGGGGGCACTGATGATATTTAGGCTATACCATGTGTAACATGAAACCTTGCAGAACTCACTAGTCACCCTAGCCATCCAGAAGACCTTGTTTCTCTTCTCCATATTTGGGCAAACTCCAGTCTGCCAGTGCTCACTTACCTTGTCATATACCAAGGAAGTGTGGCATACGGTCATCAATTAGGTTAGTATGAAGAACAGCAACATACACTGTGAAATTGTTCAAGAAACATAGTGAGAATTGAAAGGAGAAAGGACATAATTTGTTAGAGAGGAAATGAAAAATAATACCAAGAAAATGTGGAAAACGTGAGTGATGTTTTCAGAGACAATAGTCTTTATTGGTTTTGAATTTGTGTGCTTCAAGTTACATTTCAGCTTGCTTTTATTACATGTGCAGACATGAAGTGACATAAACCATCTATCAGAAGCCATTTTTGTTGCTCAGAGCAGTCCTGCTTATACATACTCCACAGAGGGATTTATTTATACTTTGCTATTTTATGAAAGCTAGAAAGTTGATACATGATTCTACCATTGGCAGGTTAGGACAATTCCTATGAGGATTTGTCCCATATAGAACCCATTTTTAGGGATAGAAAATTAAACAATGATAATAATAAAATATGCATTAAATGGGTTCATGTTTTTCTTGATAGGGTTTTTCTTTTCACGTGTGTAGTTTTATTGTGGTGGTGGAGGTGGTGGTGATGGTGGTGTGTATGCAGATGCATGCATTTCACGTTCATGTGTGTGGATGACAGATGAGAACATTGATATCTATATTACTCATCTGCTTGTTTCCTTGAGACAGAGTCTGTCACTAAACTTGGCACTACCATTTTATTTGTTTGTTTTGTGTTTTTTTTTTTCAAGGTAGAGAGACTCACCCTAGCCCAGGCTGACCTTGAACTCATAGTGATCCTCCTACCTCATCCTCACAAGTAGTGGAATTAAAGGCATGGCTTAAAATTTTTATTTATTTATTTTGTGAGAGATAATGGGCACACCAGGGCCTCAAATTCCAGATGTATGTGTCACTTTGTGCATCTGGCTTTATGCGGGTACTAGGGAATTGAACTCAGGCCATCAGGCTTTGTAAGCAAGTACCCTTAGCTACTAAACAATCTGTCCAGCCCCTTTGGCATTTTGGGGGGGAGGGAATGGGGTAAACTATCCAACCAGTGGGTCTCTACAGCACTGGGGTTACAGGCATGCATACACATCCCTGTTTAAATGAGTAATGGGATCCACTTCAGGGAGGATGAGGCCCTCTTAGACCCTCATGCTTATGTAGCAAGCACTCTTACCCACTAAGGCATCTCTCCAGCCCCAAGATTTTATAAAATATTTTATTTATTTATTTGTGACACAGGATGGGTGCTCCCAGGCCTCTAGCCACTGCAAATAAACTCCAGATGCATGTACCACCTTGTGCATCTGGCTAGTATGGATACTTGGGAATGGAACCTGGGTCCTTGGACTTCATAGGCAAGCACCTTAACCCCTAAACCATCTCTCCAGCCCAATTTCTTTATAAGCTAGGAAAACTCTAGATAGTTTCTTCGGAATGAGATTCCCTTAAAGAATAGCACAAAGACAATCTAACTCTTAATTATTTGTTTCGATGCCTATGTTTGTGATTGCCAGTTCACCTTCTAATTAGGTGTTTTCCTTCATCCTTCCTTCAATTACTGATCCAAAGATCCTTGATGCTTTCATGTAGGGTTTTGTGGACTATATGAAGTGTTTATGTGCCAATGGATGTTATTCAATGCTATGTCTCTTTTGTAATCAAAATTATCAGGGTGAGGATAGTTTATTCACTCTACAAACCCTTGAAAGGTGAAGTCCCAACAAATAAAGTGAGATAACAGGCCAAACAAGATTCAAGTGACTACCCTTGGCAAACAAGGCATTTATCGTGCCTTAGACTTGAATGCATCTTCTGCTTTGGTCCCCATTCAGCTACTGCAAGTGCTTGCTTTGCAAGAGAAAGCTAGTAGGGACAAGAATGCAAGATAGGCATGGTAGTTTGCCCTCTAATACCAGCACTTTGGAGATTAAGTTAGGAGAATGGGGAATTCATAGTCATCTTAACTTTGTACCAAGTCTGAGGGCAGCCTAGGCTACATGAAACCTATCTGATAAAAAGAAATCAAGTCAAATCAAAACAAAATTTTATCAAAATTAAAATGTAGTTTCTTGCTCTCTGTTTCCTGCTGTAATCATGGTTGTTACCATACCTTCCACTCGGATGTCTGTCCCAGTACCCCTGATCTCAGAAATGCCAGTGGTTATCAGTGATTATCAATGTCTGTGTCAATGTTTCTGTATCCTTAGTACCTATCAATGTGTGACTCGTGGAATGCTTTTGAAATCTGAATGAAATAATACTGAAAAAGAGTAAAACACATATTTATGGATATCAAGATAATTTAGGAAAAACCATCAACATTGTTTTAAATGACATTATACTATTTGATATATCTTCTCTCATTTCTTTTGTTCTATTCAGTAATTACCAAATATCCTTGCTTTCCATGCATTCACACTTAATTGTCTTGATCATGAGGTAGGTGAGGCAGTCTTGCCACTGTGCTTGTGGAAGAAAGCAAGACAAAAGGAAGTTGTGGTGTATTTCATACAGAAAACCACCAATGACATAGCTTAGATGGAGGGTCCCTTCTGGTCACTACTTACTCAATGAACTAAGATGTTTTTATCTGAAAAAATAGAATGGATAGGAAGAAATAAAAGAAGATAATTTAGCTTCTCCCCCAAAATCATGTCCCTCTTAGTCTCCTCTGTGTGACTTTCCTCATATACAAACTATGTAACAAATCATAAGCTTTGCCTATCAGGCACTCCATGGAGTGATACCAGGATTCCGATGTGGGTAGCTCACACTTACTTCTTTTGCTAAAAATAAGTTGACTACTTTTGAATAAACTCTGCAGTATATAGCCATATGATGATAATTTTAAGAGTTGAGTCTTAGTTCTTGCCAGCAAGAAATGTTACGGAAACATGGAGTGAGTGGCCTAGAGTTTGAATAGTTGTAAAAGATTTTTAGATATGTACTCTATAAGTAAGTCTAAAATACCACAGAGATTTTCCAGATAACTAATTTTGTTATTCCAAATACCACAAGTAGGATGAAATGCTAAGCCCTCTCCTTGTTATGCTGGGTAGACAAGTACAGTATCCCCATTGCCCAGCCACCAGTGCCTTCTAAAGTTCTATGACATAAAACAGAAATTTGCATCTGAGTGAAGATGAGTTGAGCTTACTTTTACTGTCTCCTGATGATGGGAATCTTACCTGCTCAGAATACTTAAGACATGGCTTCACACAATCTAGGAATTATGTTTTATGATGAATATCAGCATATGTCTGCTATTATGCCTTGTAATATACGAGGGGGCAGGTATTTGGGGAATTAAGCAACACCATTAATCTCCTCTTGTGATAGATGATAGATGATAGATGATAGATAGATAGATAGATAGATAGATAGATAGATAGATAGGAGATCGATAGAGATGTAGATACAGATATATATATATATATGAAAAGCTTTCAAATACTACCACCTATCATTTCTTCCCTCTTAACTCTTTGATGTAAGTGGAGTGCCATGCGTGACCCAGTAAAGGTAATTATACTTCAATTCCTTGGGTTGGGCACAAGGGTGATACAGTCTTTCTTTGTGCCTCAGAAATCAAAAGAAAATGCAGTGCCTGCTGGGTATACATTCACTAAAGGTTGGCAGCACTGTTTGCCAGACATCTCCCAGATAAGCAGATGGCTTCTTTAATGATGAACCTAATTTTTTCTAAAATGCTAATGAATTAGAGAAAGATAATTTGAAAGTCTGCCATATAATGCAGAAAATTTCTTTTGTGACTGTAGCTGTTGCTTCTAAGAATCATGGAACTATAGCCTGGGTAGACTCCATTTCTCTTCTCTTGTTTAAATCCTGTTACATTGATCATAAGAAAAGGAGAAAAATTACAGTCCAGATGAAACACTAAATTTTTTGTAAATTTTATTTTATATATATTATAACAGGTTATACTATTTTATCCCTTTGCCCCAATTCCCATCACCCTGAGGACCCTCCTCAGTGGGGTTATTGTATTCACTGTGGAATCATGAAGGCCTCAATCAGTGCCTATGAGGTAGTGGGGGGACTCTGCCTCAGAGTTTTCCTACACACCCCACCCTGTGGCTGTTACAGTCTTTCCATCTCCCTTTCTGAAAAGTTTGCTGAGCCATGGCAGGCCTGTTGGCAGATTAATTTAGTGTTGAGTTCTTTGTAACCTCTGGATTTCTGCTTTGATAAATTTGGATTAATTGCTGTTTCTGTCACCATCACCGTGGGCCTGGTTGTCAGGCTAGCAGTAAGAGCAATGTTCATACATCACTTCCGCTGCAATTTCTCCTGGGCCCTCACCAATGTGGTAGAGGTGGCAAGCCTCATAGTGGGCAGTCAGTTTTCTTCTTGCCTTGTAAATGGATCTAGGCTCTCCTCCATTTTCTCTTCCATCTGTAAAATCAAACAGATTCTCCAACCAAGCATGAGAGCAGTTTGTATTAAAAGGGGTATGTGGGCTGGGGAAATAGCTTAATGGGTAAGGTATTTGCCCTGCGAAGCCTAAGGACTCTGAATTCATTCCCCAGGACCCACATAAGCCAGGTGCACACAGGGGCACATGAGTTTGGAGTTTGTTTGCATAGCCTGGAGGCCTTGGCATGCTCATTCTCTTTCTGTTGATCTGCCTCGTTCTCTCTCTCTCTCTCTCTCAAATAAAAATAATTTTAAAAGGGTATGCAAAGTTGTGAGAACTTTTTGATGATCAAGCCCACTCTTCTCTAGAGAGCAGTAGGGGCTTTTCTCTTAAGTCTGGGTTTCCTGACCATGGAATTCTGACTTGGTTTCCACTACAAGAGATGAGTTCCCTCCCACTGAATGGGCATCACGTCCAATCAGAGAACAGCTGGGTACCTGTAGCTCCATGCCAGTATTGGACATGTGTACTTCTTGTGCAACTATTTGATGTCATAGTCTGTAGTGTCCCCTATTTATTCATGCTGTCGGTGACCATTGTTCTCCAGCAGTTCCAGGAGGGCTCTCCAACACAATGAGGGCTAGCCGGGAGGGAACTAGTTTCCCTTTTGGTTCCAGCATGATATTCTGACCCATGTTCTGTGACTGCCACTGTAATCAAACAAAACCCTCAATTTTAATTCAAGTTATTTTCTGTGTATGAAATTTGAGCCTCTTAGTTTTGGAACAGTCTCCACATTGGCCATGCACATCTCGACCCATTTCTCTACAAAATTCCACTAAAGCTTAGTCAAACTAGATTGCCCATTTGTCAGACTATGAGCTCACCAAGCCAGAGATCATGGACAGTATATACTAGAAAAGAAATGAATGAAAATAATGGAGACTTGGAGTTTTGTCTCTATCTCACACTTGTATTTGTGACACAGGGCAGATCCCCAACCTTTCATGTATGATTCCTTCTCTGCAACATGGATTAATATGGTCCATCCTTTGCTTATTTGTTTAATAAGCCATGCAACCTATGAAGTTCCTCTGCTTAATGAACTTTGTTATAGCATTGAAATATCACTGAACACATCCCTTTGTTATCTGAATTTCCTATGAACTGGAATGAGACTGAAATTCAGTTATATTCTAATGTCTTGTTATGGTCTGTATAGACTCTCTCATAGGTGGTGGTTTGCACTTACATATCGCCTTGTACCAGTAGGCACATGCTGTTGTGGTTTTGCCATCTTTATCTTTCCATTAGGAAGTTCCACACCAGCCTTCCACTGATTGGATTTTTTAAAAATACTTTATTTATCTTTTTAAATGAGCATGCCAGGTCCTCCAGCAACTGCAAAGGAACTCGAGATGCATGTGCAACATTGTGTATCTGGCTTACACGGGTTCTGGGGAATCAAACCTGGGTCCTTAGACTTTGCAGGCAAGTGCCCTAACCGCTAAGGCATCTTTGCAGCCACTGACTGGATTTTTAAGCTACTGATGATGATTACTAGATTTATTATGTTATTAGAAGCTTCAAAATGGTGATATCTTCATTCTTTGATCCTTTCTCTGTAATAAATGCCACTTTTGGATATCATGAAATAAGTTGATGTAAGAAACTCATGATCAATGTTTGGGGCTCATTCCTTTTGTAAGAGCTCTCATGGTGTCACTATGAAGTAGAGGGTTTTGATGTCTGTCATCTGATTGGATTTTTAGAGTAGTTACCATTTGCATGTTCAGAGAATCTCATCTTTGGTTAATGGGAACTTCTTTCTATTGTCTTGCATTCTTTTGACATGATTCCCCTCCTTTTGAAAACTTCAGAGACAGTAGGCTGTCCTAAGTTTAGCTTGTGCATTTTCTGTCCATAATTTGAACAAACCATTCCTTCAAGAAACTCTGGGTTTTTTTTTTTTTATAATGGAAAATAGTGCTAAGCCACAATGTGGGATGATTATTGAACTACATAAGTCACTGCTGCTCTGCCCACATCAATCAATTTCCCCATCTTTAACTTTCTGTCTGCTTATCCATTTGCCATTATCTGACATGCCAGCATTTAATGCATCCTCTTTCCTGGGTTCACTCAGAAGGTAAAGGCTGTTAGCATGTAGTGAAATCTTAAAACAATATACATAGTAATAGGCATTATCAATAAATCTGAATATTTCAAAATTGGAAACTTTGGCATGCCAGAGACAGTATAAATAAAATTTAAATTAAGTTTTAAATTAAGAGAACTTATGATATTCATATTTCAAACTACTAATGGCCTAAATATAGAGAATATGAAAATATCAATAAGAAAAGTCAGACATTCAGGTTTAGCAGTTAAAGGCTCTTGCTTGCAAAATTTGATAGTCTAGGTTTGATTTCCCAGTACCCACATAATGCCAGATACACAAAGTGGCACATGCATCTGGCATTTGTTTGCAATAGCAGGGCCCAGTGCACCATTTCTTCCTTTTTTTTTCTCTTCTTATAAGTAACTAAATAAAAATATAAATATAGAAAAGTCAAACATCCAAATAGAAAAGTAAATAGAAGATATAAATAGATGACTGAACAATGGAAATGCATTTTGAAATATAAGACACGTATATGCTTTGTTCTTTTTTGCATGTGTTTATGTGGCTAATATGTATGTAGAGGATGTATACATGTAGATACATGAGGGGTGCTGGAGGATAGCTCTGTGTCATTCTTTAGGTATTATCTACCTCTTTTTGATACAGAGCTTCTCATGGGTCTGGGTCTCACCATTTAGGCTATACCTGCTATACAGAAAGCTCCAGGAACCCATTTGTTTCTACCTAGTCAGAGTTCAGATTGCAGGTATGTTCCAGTGTGCCTGGATTTTACATGGGTCCAGGAGATTCAAACTCAAGCCTTCATGCTTGAGAAGCAAGAATTCTACCAACCAAGCCATCTCTTTAGCTCATGATAGATGTATCCTATAATATATGTCATTATGTCACATTGGCAAATATTTTGTGATAGAGAACACTGGGGAATGTCAGCAAAACAAACTCATCATCTCAGATAACTTAGGACAACTTCTGTGATAATTTTCAAGCTTCATTTTAATGTTTAGGAAAGGGAATCCCTTCTTGATTATTCTGATCCCATTTCACCCCTGTGCATGTCAGCAATTCTTGAATGGCACAGAAAGCATCAATTGTTATCTTTTCAGGTTTTTATTAACAAAAAGAAACCTTTCACTACCAGTGTACCGAACTAGTAAAATAAACTGGTTGAGAACCTTAATTTGTTGGACTCGGGATAAGGCTCAGTGGTGAAAGGAACTTACTTGCAAAGCCTGCTGGCCCAGATTCAATTCTCCAGTGCCCATATAAAGCCAGATGCACAAAATGCTGTGTGCATGCATGCATGTGTGTGCGTTTCTCTTTTCTCCCTTCCCTTCCCTCTGTTTCTTGCTCTCCAGTAAGTAAGTAAAAAATTTGAAAAAAAAAACTCATTTTTGTAAGGAGAGATTTATGATTTCAAAATCAAGAGTAAAGATTTTTAAGGTATGATTTTATATTTTCCTTAGGGAAAATGCCAGCTTTGACAATAGAATTTCAATTGCTTAGCATTAAAAATGATCCAAAAAGACTATTTATATCTTCAAAGGAGGAATCAGGGATGGAGGGGAGAAGGAGAAAGTCTGTGCTGGTAGGAAATATCAGCAGATAAATGGATGGCACAGGAAAACCAAATGGTCAGACAAATGATCATAGAATTCCCATAAGGGATAAAATGTTAATATTCTAAGTACTGATAATACACCTGTGTGTTAGCTTCCTATGGCTGCAGTGACAAATTACTATAAACATGATGGCTGAAAACACAGTTATCTCACAGTTCTGGACTTTAGAAGGTGCTACCTGTTCTTCCTCTTAAAATATCATATGATTCTATTGTCAGAACAACTTAGGTTGTGGTTCCTATAGTAAGTTAATATTTCTTCAAGTTTTATTGAGAATTTTTTTATTACTTAGTTTTGTACTCAGTGAATACAGTCAAGTTGGTACTATTGTTAAAATATTTTCACTTATTTATATATTGGGGAAGACAGAAAAAAACGAGGCAAATAGAGAGAGGGAGAGTGAGGATGGGTACACCAGGGTCTTCTGCCACTGCAAATGAATTCCAGATACATGTACCACTTGGTGCATCTGGCTTAATGTGGGTACTGAGGGTGGAACCCAGGCCATCAGGCTTTTGCAAGCATGGGCCTTAACCACTGAGCATTCTCTTCAGCCTGAGAATTTTAACATACTTGAATTTGATCATATTCCCTTACCATACCCTCTTTGATGCCTCTTCCTCAACTTTAAGTACCCTGGTATCTTACTGAGAAGCCTGTTCTTTCCAAGTAGTCTTTCTATTTTAATGGATTGCTCTTTTTTATCTTTGTCTATCCCCTATGTCAAAATGGTGATGGGCTCATTGTTGTGCAGGTCTTATGGGGGTAATAATAACCACTGTGAAGTCATGAATGCACTGATCATTTTATATCTGGAGGACAGTGCCTCAAAATGTGGCTCTCACATTCTCTTTGTACTTTCTTCCACAATGTTCCCTGAGCCTTGCAGGGCATGATAGAGATGTCTTGTTTAGTGGTGAGCACTCAACAGCTTCTTGTTATCTGCTTTGATGACTGTTTTATCTTGTTGTCGTTCTGTTGTTTGTTTGATTTTTTTGTTTTGTTTTGTTTTGTTATTTGAGGTAGGGTCTCACTGTAGCCCAGGCTGACCTGGAATTCACTATGTAGTCTCAGGGTGGCCTCAAACTCAGGATGATCCTCCTGCCTCTGCCTCCTGAGTTCTGGGATTAAAGTTGTGCGCCTCCACACCCAATTTGCTTTGATGAGGTTTTTTTTTTTTAATTTATTTATTTGAGAGCGACAGACACAGAGAGAAACACAGATAGAGGGGGAGAGAGAGAGAATGGGCGCGCCAGGGCTTCCAGCCACTGCAAATGAACTCCAGACACGTGCGCCCCCTTGTGCATCTGGCTAACGTGGGACCTGGGGGACCGAGCCTCGAACCGGGGTCCTTAGGCTTCATTGGCAAGCGCCTAACACTAAGCCATCTCTCCAGCCCTGCTTTGATGAGTTTTGACTGTCCTCTGTATCTGTTGCTGTCTCCATGGAGAAGCTTCCCTAGCTAGCCATGAAAGTAGCACTCATATTCTTTTCTGCAAGTTCCCTGAGCCCCCGTGGGTGTTATAGAAATGACTCATCCAGTGCTAAACACTGGATTTTGTCCTCTATCTCCTTGATGTGGCTTGGGTCTCCCAGCATTCAACACCATCCACAAAAAGAAACACTTCTTTTCCTTAAAAAAAAAAAAAAAAAAAAAAAAAAAAAAAAAAAACAGCATTCCTTGTTTGTATATAAAATAATGTGTAATCACAGGTTCTAATATCAAGAAATGGGCATTTTCCATGGACCAATCTGTTCAGTGGTGAGGGCATTCCATCCTCAGTTAAAGTTGGTACTTCCCTTAGTGTTCCATGTCAGTTACTAGAGACCCTTAAGAAACAGGTTGTGGTGGCTGGAGAAATGGCTTAGCAGTTAAGATGCTTGTTTGCAAAGCCAAAGAATGGAAGTTCAATTCCCCAGACCTATGTAAGCCAGATGCACAAGGTGATACATGCATCTGAAATTCATTTGCTGGCGTGCCCATTCTCTCCCTCTCTCTCTCTCTCTCTCTCTCTCTCTCTCTCTCTCTCTCTCTCTCTCTCTCTCATGAATAAATATGTAGAAACAGATTGTGGGCTGGAGAGATGACTGGACAGTTAAGGCACTTCCCTGCCAAGCCTAAGGACCCAGGTTCAGTTCCCCAGTACCCATGTAAGCCAGATGCCAATGGTGGCACATGCATCTGGAGTTTGTTTGCAGTGGCTGGAGGCCCTCGTGTGCCCATTCTCCCCATCTTTTCTTAATTTCAGACATTATTTTAACAGGTTTTAGTTATTTTTAAAGAATTTTTATGCAAAAACAAATTGTCATTGATTTATACTTCCCATTCTTTTAAGTTTTCAACCTGTTTTGGGTTCTGGAATACTTAAGTTTTTTCTTTTTTTATCCAAAAGATCTCCTGGAATTTATAATAATGTCAAGACTTGAATTAGACTCCAGAATACATGACTTTACTGAGCCCTGTTTTCCTGTGTTGATGCCAGCACCTGCCTTGCTTTCATTAAGCAGAGGCCTTCCATGACCTCAGTGAGCTCAGCACACATCAAGTGGGAGAGAAGGTACATTCCAGTGTCCCTTGCATTAAACCCCCTCTTCTCACATGTGTTTATAGTCTGTTAAAGGATTGACAGTGTACCAATTTAGTTCTGCTGCAGAGTGACACTTTAGAAACCATAAAATCTCAAGCTAATGTGTACATGTGGAATTCTGCAACATAAGTGGCTATGAGCAGAACCACTATTACCAACACCACTTTATCCCCACTTCTGCTCGTACTGGCTTCATATTTCTGCTGCCATCACTGGTCCCAGTCCCTCTGGATTCATATCGCCCTGATGTGAGAAATAAAACTAAACAAAATATTACTAAGGATGACAGATACTGCATCTATTATTTTTATGGCTGGCTTTCTTGGGGGGGCTTAAAGATCTTTAGCTGGTTTGGAAAATTACATTCGGGTGTGCATGTGAGCTGTGAGTTGCTCCCAAAAGGAAGATGTTTTCATCAAGACAGATCTATGTGCAGGTGGAATTTGCAGGGCAGGCTGTGTGAGAAGTTATTGGTATTACAGCAGTACACATTCAGAAGATTCAAACCTAGTCAAAGTATGGTAAAGCAAGAGCTTGTGACAAACACACACACACACACACACACACACACACACACACACACACACACACAGCCAGATGTAGGCTGAGAGAGGGTTAAGGAAGATATGGAGCTAACAAGACATTTCTTTGGTGGGAAAGAAAAGTGAGGGAAGCAGGGAAAATGCCTTAACAGGTAATGGGGAGTGCTAATTACATACATTTTAGGATTGACCCAGAGACTTCTTCCCCAAAGCTATTATATGAACAATATTCAGTCAGATATAAAAATGTTGGGTATGCATTTTCTTTAATTCTTCTTCATGGCCATTTTGCTCCATTTGCTGCTGCTACAATGATAGTGTAAAAAAGACATATTTTTCACAAGACTTCCCTGGCTACTGAGAAACACACATCAGTAAGCATCCTGGACTACCTGGAATAATTCATTGTTTTTACCAAACTTCCAAGTGCTCTTTTTGTCTTAACTAGCCTAATGTAATTGGGGAAAATGGATACAAGTAAAATATTCTTTGAATCATATTCAGAGCCCTCACATTGTACCTACAGGTTATTTTGCCTCATTCATTTGCCAAAGTAACCAGTTCTAAGGTAAGGAAATTCTGAGGTAGGCTGATAGCATTGTTGTATTTCATTTTAGATTGTGAGTTAAATGGCAGGGAATTATATCAAAAATTTTTCTTTTTATTGGGCAACCATTGCAGTATATTTTTGGTGCTCAGTAACTGTTCATAATTTCTAATACAAAAAAAAACAAACAAACAAGATGATTTATAAATTTAAGACATCTGTTTCTTTGGTAAGTCCAATATGAAGCTGCTCACATCTGGTGTGGACATTCTTACTGCATCCTCACATGGAGGACAGCATAACCAGCGCTCTCCAGGTCTTTCTTCCTTTCCTTATAAAGCAATTGATGTTGTTGTGGACATGGTGATCCCAACAGCCCTATATCTAAATACCTTTAACACTAAATTTTGGAATTGACTTTCCAGCTAATTCCCATGAACCTTGGGTGAACACAACCATACTATAGCTGTCAAATAAGAAAATCAAAAATAACATTTTTCTACCCACGAAATTGTTGCATATTTTTGACTACAAAGGTCCTCTGAATTCTTTTGACAACTGTGGAAGCTGTAGACCATGGGAATAAGGCATGAAATGCATGTCAACATGGAGAAGTAAGCATGACCCTACCAAGTCATAGCTGAATATTATGGTGTGTCCACCTACTGTGGCTCTCACATTCCTGTTCATCATATGGTTTATATCAGATTGATCAAGAAATCAGAATGATAGGAACAAATAAATACTTGGTAGGTACCTGCATGTGCCAGATCCCTGTGAAGATGAAAGGTGGGAAAAAAAAGTTACTTCTTGATTACTCAAAAAGTCTGTTAGAAAATTTTAGGGCCGGGCGTGGTGGCGCACGCCTTTAATCCCAGCACTCGGGAGGCAGAGGTAGGAGGATTGCCATGAGTTCAAGGCCACCCTGAGACTCCATAGTGAATTCCAGGTCAGCCTGGACAAGAGTGAGACCCTACCTCGAAAAACCAAAAAAAAAAAAAAAAAAGAAGAAAATTTTAGGAACTTGTTTTTCCAGAAATGGTCTTTCCTTCTTTTTTAACTTCCAAAACCAAAATTATTTAATATATGAGGCTATTGGACCCTATTTTTAGTCTCACGTCAGCTTAACTTAAAACCCTTCTGAATTCCATTGAAGTGCAATGATATAATCTTGATCTCTTTTAATTGTAACTTGTGATAACAATGACTATCATCTTAGAGTCGTATATGACATCTCTGTTGTGATTTGGAATTGATCACAGATTATAATACATGTAATTTCAACCTGTTTGAAAAAATAAACAGCTAATCTTTTCAAAATATTTTGTTTTCCACTTTAAGTTTGAGAAAGCTTAATTTGTATTGCATTTGTACAACATGATTCTGTTTTGAGCCTCTTTAACATGAAGTTTGTGTGTGTGTGTGTGTGTGTGTGTGTGGTGTGTGCTCGCGTTCAAAGAAATAGACAGCCACTGGACCAAGGAAGACACCTGCTTCTTTGCTTCTTTACCTTTTCTGTGTTTCATTACAGACATCCATCCTCACTTGCCAAAGAAGCATTCCATGGCATTTTTATCAGTAGTTCACCCCAAACACCTCTGTAGCCTTAAGTAACAAGTTGATAAAATCTGCTGCCCTTCTTCTAAATAGGTGGAAAGATAAATGCCATCGTCTGTCTTTCTGATTCCACTAGCATATCTGGCTATTAGATGGCGCACCTATTTTTTTAATTTAAGCTGTCATACAAGTGTACATATTTGGGGGTACACAGTATTGTATTTCAATATATTTATACAATGTGCAATTCATACATATGGGAACTTCACATATTCTTCACTCCAAACTTTTATCATTACTCTAAGTTACAAACATTCCAAATTGTCTCTATTATTTTGAAACTTACGATGAATTATTGTCCACCATACTTAGGTTTAGTCCTACAAGCATCAGAAGTTATTTCTCCTATCCAGATGTGCCCCTGAGCCTCTGAGCCTTCCTATTCTCCATTTCTCATGCCTCTCACTTTTCTCAAACTCTGGTGACAACTACGCTGCTTCTAAGATTGGCTTTCTCAGTTTGCACATATAAGTAAGAACACGTGGCATCTGTACTTATCTTTTGCCACTTAACAATAGTATCCTCCGGTTCATCCACATTGCTAAAACTTAATGGAATTCATTCTTTTCATAGCTGAATAATTTTAGGCTATCATTTTACCTCATCCTCTGGTCAAGAGATAAACTCTAAGACACAGGACCAACACAGAACAAAACCCTGACTTGTCTGAAAATAAAACTATTCTTTCACATAAAAATGTCTATTAACTGATAGTGAATACAAGAAAGCTGCTAGATGGGTGGTGATTGCTCTCAATAGTGCTGTCCACAAAAGGCAAGAGTGGGCTGAAGTAAAGGTATAGTTAGTGAGGACATGAAAACACTTCTATGACAGTCAACAACGATGAACCCCTGGCCAGCAAAGTAAACCAGCCTGTCTTTATGATGTCTGGGTTTCAGTACGCAGTGTTGCTTGGCTATGATTCTGGTGATGATATCCTAGATGGCTGCATATAATATATATGAATATAATATGAATATAATATCTTACGTTCTCTAGTCTTGGGCTACTTAATATTACAACTATTTTTCAGTTTTCTTCTCTATGCATCAGGGATAATGACAATAAATGTCCTTACTGGGCTGGTAAAGGAATGAAGAGAGTTGATGAACACACACTATGTGACTTATCTGAAGCCCTACCAAATTTTTGTAATTTTTATTTTCCTTTTCTGTTGCTATCACATGCATTGTGCAAGTTCAAGTTGAAATAAATAGTTGTCAGACCATTGTGGGGTTAATTTTTTTATTCTCCTGTAAAACTTTAACATTTGAAACAACATCATGTTGTAATTTACACAGATTTATCTTTAAGGGGACAGCCCCTTCATCACTTAGGTTTATTCAGCTGAATCCTGGTAATTTGACATAATACACATTGCTGGATTCAGCCAGTAGCTATTTCATCCCTATTGTGAGAAAAATAAAATACTTCTTGGTTCCAGCTTCTCCCTCAGCCCTTAATTAAGTCTGAGCACACACATAATTATAAAAGCTAGGACCAGAAAGCCATTTCTGCTTTCATTCTTTTGTCTATCTGTGATTTCCATTTCTGTAAATTTTGCCGTCCCTGTAGTATTTAACTGAAAGATTATATTAAAATGAAATCACCCTTTTCATTGGAGTAACAACTGAGCTTAAGTTCAGTGGGAAAGCGACTTTTCTGGTCTCAGTCTTTGTAGCAACATCTGCAACAGAAAGAAAGGGGCAGGCATGCTCTGTGGTGACCTGTGTCCTACAATCTGAGTACTGGTGAACAGGAGCCTAAGGGGCATGAGTCTTTCCCCTTAGAATTCGTTAGTACCTGTGGTAAGTGCTTGTCCATCCTGCTTCTCCCATGATGTCTGCTCACTGCACCTGCAAAGAGGAAATGGGAGGAGCTATGCTGCGTTCCTCTCACCAATGATCTTCCAGCTCTTCCATGGGACATACTACTGACATGTCCACTCTTCCAGAGGTGTTTTTTTATTATTATTGCTTATAACTCATAAATGCCAAGGATGTAAAAACATGCTAAAGAGTTTTTTATCATTTCCTTTCATCCATGTATTTATTTTTAACCCAGAAAAGAAACAGAATAGGATGACTGGAATATAACACACTTTATGTGAGATATATATTTCATTCATAGTTTTGGATGTTTTAGTTCACCTGTGAGATAGACTCACAATTGGGGTCTGTGGTGAGTCAGCACATCATGGTGGGAAGTATACAGTGGAATAGAGCCAATCATCTCAGTTGGGAAGAAAAGAGAGGAGCATCCCATTGTCCCTTTAGAGGACATGCCCTCAGTGACCCTGTAGCCCCCACCCCCCCACCACCACCTCTAGGCTTCCACCACCTTTTGGTGGTGCCATTCTAGAGACTGAGCCTTTGACAGATGGGTTTAGGGAAGACATTTAATATCTACCTTCTACCAAACTAAAAATAGAGTTCTCATACACCCTATAACTTGCTGACAGCACTCCTCCATTGCCAATATACTTCACCAGAGTGGGACATGTGGTCAAATTCATAAACTTGTATTCACCCAACATACATAGTTTCTCTTGTAATGTGGTACATATCTAATAGCTTCACAACCTTAAGAATAGTCTGTAACAGATCTTCTTAACCTGCCTTTCCCAACCCCTGACCTACTGCTCTTTTTACTCTCTGTACCTGGCCTTTTCCATAATGTTAGATAATTGGAATCATTGGGAGAGTAGCCTTTCCACATGGCTTTCTTTTGCTTAGTAATGGACATGTTTCCTCCATGTTCTTTCATGCCTTAATGGGTCTTTTCTTTTTAGTTGCTGAATAGTCCACTATCTGCATAGACCACAGTTCATTCATTCACTTACTGAAGGGCATCTGGATGATTTTCATGCTTTGGCAACTGTTACCAAAGCTCCAGTGAATGTCCATGTGCAGATTTTTGTATGGACGTAAGTTTTTAGTTCCTTTGCGGATTTTGTAGTCAGAATATGTTTCATTTCTAAGGTACCAAAACTGTCAAACTGTCTTCAACAGTGGTGTGTTATTTTGCATTCTCAACAGCAATAAACAAGAAGTCTTGCTGCTTCCTACCTTCATGAGAATTTGATATTGTCAGTGTTGTAATTTTGAATTGTTTAATAAATGTATTGGTACTTCACTGTTTTACTATATATTTCCATGATGATATTTGATATATATATATATATATATATATATATATATATATATATATATATATATATATATCTTTGAGATATACGTGTGTATGTGTGTGTGTGTGTGTGTGTGTGTACATATGTATGTATGTATGTTAAGGTCTTGGTCCAAGTTTTAAATTCTGATTTTTATATTCCTATTATTGATATTTTGAGAGTTCTTTGCATATTATAGATACTATTCTTTATCAGAAAAAAATATTTTAGTTTTTCCCCAATGGGTATCTTGATAGTATCTTTGACAAAACAGAAACTTAATTTCATGAAGTCTATCTTGCCAATTTTTTTCTTCATGGATCTTGACTGTGATATTTTATCTAAAGATAGATGCCCCAGTTCATCCAGATTTTCCATGCTCTCCTCTATGAATTTCATATGTTTTGTACTTTATATTTTTACCTATTATGTATTTTGAGATAAATCTGATAAAGGGCAAAGGTCAGTCTCAATAGTTTTATTTATGGATGTGTAGTGTTATGTAGGTCTCTTTCTGCCGTCTTGCTCTATATGGTTGAACTTTCTGTCTTTTATTTTGCTGAAACCATAGTGTCTTTGCTGCCATAGCTTTATAGTGAATTTACTCTTTGGATAGTGTTAGTCCTTCCACGTTGTGCTTCCCCTTGTGTTAGTTATTCTGGGTCTTTCTATTCTGTACATATACTTTAGAATCAATTTGTTGATATCTACAAAGTGAATTTCTAGGATTTGGGGGAGAATTACATTGAATCTACACGGCATGTGGTGAAGAAACTAGAATCTTTACAAAATAGGATTTTCCATTTGCTTAATTATTTCATTAGAACTTTGTAGTTCTTACAGCTTGTGTACATATTTTCTACATTTATACTTTTGATGGGTTGTGGTTAAATATTATTTTATTTTTAATTTCAAGTTCCAATTATTCTTTACAAGCATTAGAAAAAAGAGTTATTTCTTTTCTATTAACCCTATATCCTACCACCTTGCTCTAACTACTCATTAGTTCTAGAAATTCTTTTTTTTTTTTTTGACTCAGATATTTTACATATCTAATGGTATCATCAGTGAAGTAAAGCAATTGTATTCTTTTTTTTTCCTAATGTTTATTTTTCTTGTCTCATTGACAGTTAAGATTTCTAATTTTACCTTGTTAATCTTAATGGGAATTTGTTTTGGTTTCTCAATTATTAAGTAAAACATTAGCTATAAAACCTTAGTAAGATGTTCTTGATCTAGTTGAGGAAGCTCCTTTCTATTCTTAGCTTGCTGAAGGGTTTTGTGATGTGTAGTGCCAGGTTTTGTCAAATGCTACTTTTACAATATGATTATATTATTCTTCTTCTATAACCTCTTGATCTAATAGATTATGCTCATTGATTTTCAGATACTGAACCAGTCTTTCCAACCTACAATAAGCCCAAGCTGGTTCTAATGTGTAATACTTAAGTTCTTGGCTGTACCATAATGATAACTTGTATTTATGTTCAGATAGGTATTATTTTCTTTTTTATATACATTTTCAGATTTCTATATTGGTATCATTTATGTTAAATGACATAGGACATATACACTACACTTCTCTCTTCTGATGCAGAATCAGTACAATTTTATCTTTAGCTGCTTTGTAGACTTCATCAATGAACATACTTGACCCCGGTGCTTTCCACTTATGCAATGTCTTTCATAAGTATAGGCCTAGTTCTATTGTCTATTCCTTCTTGTGTGAGTTTTGGAAGATTATACCTTTCAAGGAATTGGCATGCTTCATCTAGGTAATCAAAACGTTAGGTAGAGAACTGTACTTAATATGCTTCTTTATCTTTCTAATGTCCATGATACATTATTCCTATTTTGTCTTCTGTTCTTTACCTCCCTTTAGATTTAGTTTGCTTTTATTTTTAAGTATATTAAGTTTTCAACTTAGATTATTGAGTTTAGATTTTCCATCTGTATAAAGCTTCTGATGCATCCTACAAAATTTGCATTGCATTTCTGTCCATTTACTAAGTTTTAAATGTTTTTCTTGAGATTTCTTTTTTTATTTGTGTATTAAGTGTGTGGTTCACAAATATTTGGGGGTTTTAAAGGTATCATTATCCTGTTGAAATCTTGTTTAATTCCATTTTCATCTGAGAACATATATTGTATATTTTACCTACTTTATTTTATTTTATTTTTTTGAGGTAGACTTTCACTCTAATCCAAGCTGACCTGGAATTCACTATGGAGTCTCAGAGTGGCCTTGAACTCACTGTGATACTCCTACCTCAGCCTCCCGAGTGTTGGGATTAAAGGTGTGCACCACCACACCTGGCTAGTTTTAAATTTTTAAGTGGTACTTTATGGATGCAAATGTATCCTAGTCTTGTGAATCTTACCCATGAGTTTGAAAATAACATGTATTCTGCTACCGTTATGTAAAATACTCTAACGATAACAGTTATATGCAGTTGATTGATTATGTTGTTGACTTTAACAAAGTCTTTTGCTGATTTTCTGCCTTCCAGATCTGCCCCTTGCTAACAGAAAGGTCTTATATCCCCAACTATAATTGTGGACTCTATATTTTCTTGTCATTCTGTCACTTTTCACCTTGTTCATACTGATGCTTATCATATCATAGAATTTTAAATCATCTTTGAAAATAGAGCCCTTTGTCTTCATGTAATGTTACTCATTATCCATGCTAATTGTCCTTAAAGTTTCCCATTGAATTTAATTTAGCTTATTCTTTTTCTTGATTATTGTTGACATGATCCTTCTTCATCCCTTTACTTTTAATTTATCTGTGTCTTTATCCTTATAGCAAGTTTCTGATAGGTCACATATAGCTAAGTCTTGCCTTTGGATTTGTGCTGACAGCCACTGTCTTTAGTTGATGTGTAAACTCTTGACACTTAAGGTGATTATTGATATGTACCATTAGTACCTACCATATTTTTACCATTTTCTATTTACTGCCCTGTTCTTTGTTCTTATATTTTGACTTCTGTTCTTTTGTAATTTTAATTGAACATTTTATATGATTTCTTATTTTCTCCATTCTTGGCTTCTTTCTTTATGTTCTTCATTGGTTTTCATAGTGTTTGTTATATGCAGCTACATTATTCAGAATCCCTCCCTAGCTAGCATTGTACTACTCCATGTGTAGTGTATTCTTACAGTAACAAAGCATTTTTGCTCCTTTCCATTCTTTATCCATATTATTTTTATGCTTCATTTTTATCTGTAAGTAGTAATCATCTAATAGTTTTGTTGCTAGATAAAGTGAGAATTTTATTATACCTAACCAATCTATTCTCTAACACTCTTTCTTCATACAGATCCAATTTTCTGATTTATATTATTTTCCTTCTCTCTCAAACATTTTTTTCCGTGTTAAGGATTTCAAATTTTCTACTGGGCAATATGTATATTTCCCTCACCCATTCCTTCAAATGATTGTGACAGTTTTACATAATTAACTACCTAAAGAAATGCTTTGATCAGGAATAGTATGAGGGCTAGAGAGATAGTTCAGTGGTTAAAGCACTTATCTGCAAAGCCTAATGACCTGGTTTCCATTCCAGAGTACCCATGTAAAGTCAGATGTACACAGTAGTTCATGCATTTGGATTTGTTCATGGTGGCTGGAAGTCCTAGTGTACCCATTCTGTCTCTCTCTCTCTCTCTCTTTCTCTCTCTCTCTCTCTACCTGAAAGTAAATAAATTAAAATATTTTAATGAAACAGATTGAAATAAAATAAGTTTCTGCTTTTGTTTTTTCATTTGTTTATTTATATGTGAAAGATTAAGAGAAATCAGGCATATTAGGGCCTCTTGCTACTACAAATGTATTCCAGACACATGGGCCACTTTGTGCATCTGGCTTTATGTTGGCTCTAGGGAATAGAACCCAATCCATCAGGTACTGTCAGAAGGCACTTTTAGCCACTGTGTTATCTCCCCAGTCCACGTTACTAATTTTAAAGCCTCATCACTGGGGCTGGATAGATGGCTTAGTGGTTAAGACACTTGCCTGCAAAGCTAAAGAACCCAGGTTCTATTCCCCAGGACCCAAGTGAGCCAGATGCACAAGGTGGCACGTGCATCTGGAGTTCGTTTACAGTGGCTAGAGGCCATGGTGTGCTCATTCTTTCCCTACTCTGCCTCTTTCTCTCTCCTTCAAATAAGTAAATTAATAAAACATTTTCAAGACTCATCCACTGACACCAGCTATACTGAAGCAGAAAAAAATATTTGCAAGATGTGGTGTACAGTATTTCCTTAGGGATGGCCTTCCTCACCATCATATAGAGTCACATTCAGCTATAGTTTGTCCCCCTAGATGGCACAGGTTCATTCATCTTTCTACCATATGAAGATCCTGAATAGGACCCTCTGAGATCTTGAAATCCTAAAGTGCCATGTCTCCACTGCTACCAGTAAAGCAGTTTTTCACAATCTTACTTGTCCAGCACATAGTAGAGATTTGCACAGTGCTGTGCTGGAAGAGGCTCTCCAAAGTGATATACAGTCCTAAGTTGTGACCCTCTTGTTCCTGTTGTGGAAATGTCCCATGATACACATTCCTTTCTGGGTGCTTTCTTTTGAAATGTTTAGCTTGGAGACAAAGGTCAAGTATCTGTGTTCATCATAGTTAAAGAGCATCGGGAAGCAGTCATGGCCAGCAGCTATTGTTGCTATTCTCTGAGCCAAGTGGTATACTCAAGACAACTTAGTTTTCAAGTCTAGGATTGAGAAGCATAAACAGTGGATATCATGCTCTTGTGGTAGACCAAATGGCTCCTGCTGGTGGACACTGATCTGAGCTATTGACCTTAGCTACCAAACTCTGACATCAGCTGACCAAAGACATATTGATACCCTGAGCATACTGACTGTCTCATCCTTTCATCTTCTTCTTTACACTAGACAGGTAGTGCTGCTGCCTGTGATGATGTGTGATCCCCTCCCACTGCCAGTGAAGCATTGGGATGCCAGTCCCCACTGAATACATGGGGTGAGCCTGCCTTTGACCATACTTACTCACCCACGGTCATTTTTAAAATCCAAGTCACAAACAAAATTGTGTCATGCTCCACTTCCTGTAGCAAATTTGTTCTCTAGACGAGATCACTGCACAAAAGTAGGTGTGCAATTAATCCTCAGGATCACAAGGTATGGCATCCAAAGGTTGCCTCTTTCTTTTTCCAGACAGAGGCAGTGTGATCTGCCCTACAAGCAAAAATGCAGCTGTCAGTACCTGTGATGTGTGCATTGTGCTCCCTGAGGTCATGAACTTCCACCCACCATGTTCTCATTCTTCTTAGATTCTTTAGATCATTACTTTATAGATATTGGGCTGAGACAATCCCACTAGGATCCAGGATTCCAGGCATGACAGGTGTTTGCTTTAGTGCATACTGATTCATGGATGTCATTCTTAGGAATAGTGACAAGTGATCAACGCACTCAATAATTGTTTTCTAGTGCTTTCTAGAAGGCAGGTCTGTTGCAGTAAGCTTGCTGAGATTTTATGTGTCTACAAAAGTCTTCATCTTCACTTTGAAGAACAAGTTGACTGTAGCATTTTAGGGTGGTAGCTTTTCAGTGCTTTGACTATTTTCTTACATTCTCTTTTGTGTTTGAGTGGTTTCCGAGAAGGTCGGTGCCATTCTTATTTGTGTTGTTTATATGTTGCACAATATGCTACTTCAGCTTCTTCTAATAGTTTTTTAGTTTTTAAGTTATTATCTTCAGTTTGAATGTTATAGGCTTAAGTATACTTCTTTTAAGCGGGGGGGACACCAATCCTGCTTGGTATTTTCTGAACTCTGATTGGTGCCTGTCCTTAGTTAGTTTTTCAAGTATTTCTTCTGTTTTGTCTTTTTCTCCTCTCTTCTCCATCCTCCTCATGTCACAGAAGTTTTAACTCTAGGCCTTAAACTTTTCCACACTATGCTTCCAGTGGTTTGGCCATTGCAGTGTAGGTTGGCCTGACCTGATAGTGGTTTTGACAGGGATTTCTGCACATGGATTTTTACTCCCTTAATTGTGAGTCTCCATGTTCACTCGTGGGCCTTCCTAGATGAGGGACAGTGGGCCAGCTTGTCCTCACAGTTTCATTAACTTTCAGATGTTAGAACAGAGACTTCCAACTCCCTTCCCAGTGCCCTGGAAATGGTAAAACCTGACTCTAATATTTTATTATCTCTTTCTTTTTTTTATTTATTTTTCTTTGTTTTAATTACTAAGGGCCTTTGAGATTCATGCAACACAAGTTTGCAGATTAGAAATTAAAAGATTTCAAACCATTTTAAAATGAAAATGGAAAATAAATTCCTTGTCTATAGATAAGATTACAAAGAAAGTTATTTCAAGTTAAGGTGTTTCCCTTCATATAAGATGTGATTTAATTAAGTTCACAATGTTCTCATGGTTTTCAAAGTTTTCACTTTACAGTACAGATCTTTCTGTCTTTTTCTCTCACTGACAAACATACTTTTCTCTCTTCTTCTCTTTTCCTCTCACCAATTACAATAAAATCTTGGATCAAAAAAAATTAAAGAGAGAGAAACTAGTTTATCCATAGTTGTAACTAAGCCTCATATAAATACAAATAAAGACCCAGGGAGTAGTGCTAATCCTTTATAACTAGTCTACCTAGTTTTGATAGTTGAGTTATTTGGTAACTCACTTTACTTTGGTATGAGGATGACTAATTCAACTAATGAGCATTTTGGACACTATTAATGTTATGATATGTATATGTTATTATAATATGACTTGTAAGGAAATGTCAATTAATGAAAGACTTTATAAAACAAATTGTATTGTTCTGGAATCAAGTTCTTTGGAGATAGGGAGTTCTAGGTCCTATCTCATTTCCACCATTTGGACAAGTTACTTAACTTCTCTGACACTCAGTTCCCTTATCTGCAAAATAAGAAGTAAATATAATTTGGTCCTTAGGGTCCAAGGAGATAACATGTACATAGTACTGCTATCCACTGGTTGTGTGGGAAAGTGTTACTTTCCACTCCTCTTCATTCTAAGGCAATGAAGCTTTTGTGATTCATGGGCAGCAGAAGTACAAACCCCCTGTGGTTTATTTGGGAAGAAGAGTGCTTTGTTTAAACTTTTTCTTTATTTACCAATACTTAAAAGCTGATTTGTGGGCTAGAGAGATAGCTCAGCAGTTAAGGTGCTTACCTGCAAAGCCTAACAACCTGAGTTTGACTCACCAGTACCCACTTAAAACCAAATCAAACAGTGGCCCATGCATCTAGAGTTTGCCGTGCCCTGGCATGCTAATTCTCTGTCTCTGTCTCTGCCTCTTCCCTCTGTCTCTCTCTGCTTGCAAATAAATAAATTAAAAAATAAAAACAAAATATCTGAGTTGGCACCAAATCTGGGTTTCTGGTTTCTCCTGGTCAAGCTCAGTCACTGTGTCCCTTTGTTTTTTCTCCAGTCTCTACCACTGCTCACTGTCTGATATTGGCTTCCGTAACATACATTACCTGCCTGGTACTTCAAGGTATTTGTGTCTGGGACATCTAAGGACAGTGGAAATGCAGTTAAAGGGCAGAATCAATACAAGGAGGCTTGCTGAGGATATTGCAAGCTGGATTTTGAAAAAGATTCAAGGACATAGAGTGTATGTTTAGCAGATATGAGCTTAGACTGAAGCTCTCTGATAATGACCATCATTCAGTTTGCACATACATCCATGAATC
This sequence comes from Jaculus jaculus, assembly GCF_020740685.1. NCBI lineage: Eukaryota > Metazoa > Chordata > Mammalia > Rodentia > Dipodidae > Jaculus > Jaculus jaculus. Next base: position 28,698,278 of record NC_059103.1, read on the forward strand.
CTCAAATGAAGTTCCTTTGTACTGACAGATCAGCAATGAAGTATTTAGAGAGCCATCACTGTCCAGAAGGGTCACTCTGGCTGACCTTTTATGATCTTCATAATTTCACTCTGAAGCATTATAGGTGATTTTCATTTTCTGTCTAAAATGTATGCTTTTTGTTCTCCAACTTTAAGCGATTAAAAGGGCAGCTTATTAATGAAACCTTTCTGCTTTCAAAGTATGAAATTAGAAGACAATCTAAGTACAGGGAAGAAATCATTTGGATTCTGCATCAATTGGAAAAAATAATAAAGATTATCTGTATAGTCTCAGGTTGCAGCGCCTTCCTTTGCATTAGCAGTCACCTGATATGGGTGCCATTGTGGTTATAGACTTCATCTTAAATTCTGTTGTGTCCTGCCTCAATTGGTATCATGATGGCTTACTACCAATAGCTGCCATTTTTCCTTTTTACATACTACTAGGTGCTTGAGCAAAATTAGAATATTTTCAAACAGTTTTTTTGGTATGATAGTGTTATGATCTTAAACCTCCTTGCTGTGTCCTTTTTCCTTAAACATCTCAAATTTTATCCTTATCTGTCTTACGTACATAAAACAACCTCTGGTGGTAAAAACCTGTAGAAATGTGTTTTATCTATTGATTTATGTTATTTTCTCTTGTTTTTTTGATGGCTTTTGTGTAAGTAGCTATCACTTTAAATAATAAGTTTCTTGTGTTCAGTGAGGATACAGACATCACAATGGCTATCCTAAGACTTTTACAATTTTTCCTCCTGAGGGAGGGCATGATAGAATTTATTCACACTAATATTCTCACTGTGATGTTCAGTAGGTTGGGTGTAATCAGTATAATTTCAACATATAATCATGATAGTTTATGGCATGTAACATTGTCATAAGAGGAAACGTGTAGTTTAATTTTGCCTGGAAATATTTTTTGAAGACTCTCTTTGATACTATATTGGCTAATGTAAATAATTAGCAAAAAGCAACTCTAGAAGTATATCAGTAAATAAATGATGATAGGTATTATGTAAAGATGATTGGTCATTTTAATTTAGCTTATTGTAAGAAAAACACTCTTTTGGACTATGTTCTTCCCCACCCCAATAATAAGCAGTATACACATTTTTTGACTTTGTGTATGTGGCTTGGCAGAGAAACTCATATATAGAAGGCATACAAATCAAGTATGAGTGGATGATTGTAGAGATTATTTCTGAATACCAGTCAGTACACATGCTAGTACCTTATTTCCATCCACATGCATGTCAATATAATTGAACTCTCTGTCCTAAGGAAACTAGCCAAGAAGCGGAAAGAGACAATGAGTAGCACCCGGCAGGAGATGACCGTGATGGTGAATTCCATGGACAAGAGCTATGCTGAACAAGGCACAAACTGTGATGAGGCCTTCTCGTTCATGGACACACACAATCTAAATGGGAGATGTAAGTGCACCTTGTGGCATTTAATATACCTGCAAGGCTCTCTAGGGTTCCAAGGGAGCTCTTTAGAATCACAATCTCACAGCCATCTTATGCCCTGATGCTTTCTCTATTCACCCTGAATGAACTCCATATACCATGTGTTGCCTTTCGTAGATGTTGTTGTACAGGTGCTAGGACTGGGATAGCAGGCACAGAGGAAGCCATGGCGAAATTTAGATGTTCTTTGAGAGCAGTAACACAAAGGCTTTCCTCTACATGGGAGAGAAGGCACCTGCTTCTCCTTATCACTTTGTTTATATCCATTTGTTAGTAAGCCAGATGTTTGTTAGCACCAGGAGAGTCTGTGACAAAACAGTTCACTAAGTGGCAGTAACAAGTTAATTGTTGCCTTTATGATAAGGCCATTAGTTACAACAAATAAATTCAAGCGTATTCTAATTTCATATGACTTAAACTTTGCACCAGGTGGGTTAACCAAGTTCAACCAATGTGTTCCCATGCTACCACCTGTGATCCAGGTACAAGACTCTATTTCAGGAACCCAGTAATTAGGCTGATTAGATGATGTACAAAATGAGCTGTTGTTTTGTTCCTGGTGATCTCAGATCAGAGGAAGATTCCACAGTTGCACTTGATGTTGTAGTTCAAGACACATTCAGTAGTTCTGTGTATAGTGCCTAATATCATCCCACCTTCCTGTCCCACACTGAGATGTTCTCCACACATGCCAGTCCATTGTGTCATTTCTCTGATTCACTGGGAGAGTCATACTGTTGGTGCCCTTAACCACCATTCTCTTCCCTTCCATATGACTTCAGTGTAGGGTATAGATCTAAACTGTGGTTTCTCAACATAACATAAAATCCTTCACATCTGTGGGGAGGAGGGTCATGTGTGTGTGAAGTGTTTACACATGTGTATGCATAACCATATATGTGTTTGTGCATGTGTGTGAGCAAGTCTTCCTCTGGCTCTCCACCATGTTTATTGTGACAGGGTGTCTTGCTAATTTGGTTAGCCTAGATAGCCAGCTTTTCCTGAGGAGCCACCTGTCTCTGCTTCCCCAGCATTGGGGTTGCAATATTACACCACCACCACACCCAGCTTTTATGTGGGGTTCTGGGGATCTGAACTCAGGTCTTCATGTTTGTGAAGCAAGCACTTTACCAATTAAGCTATTTTGTCAGCCCCCACTTCTTATTCATAGGAAGGCAGAAGCTGCAGTGTCTATATATGTGTGTGTGTGTGTGTGTGTGTGTGTGTGTGTGTGTGTGTGTGTGTTTAACTTCCACATGCAAGCATCCTATCCTACATTTGCTATGGGCTGCGGCAGAAGAAACCCTTTGACCACAGATAGAGTTGGAACTTTTATAGTGGTGGCCGTTCTTTAAGTATCAGTATGCAAAGGACCACACAGGGCCTGGGGTGTATCTCAGCAGGAGAACACTTCCCTAGTATGTGTGAAACCCCATGTGGAAAAAGGAAGGAAGAGAATAAAGGAGGAGAATGCAACAGAGATACATGTCCTTATTTTCCAGGATAGTCCATGAATTCCCCAAACTTTCTGTCTCATGGTGAAATCCCTCATGAATCAATTTTCTTGGAATGACCCATCTAACAACAGAAACCTACATTAGTAGGTATTTGAAGTTTGAACCACAGAGGGGACTATCTCCTGGACAGGAAGCCTAATTTGGCAGTTACTTCATTTAAAGCCTGTGTGTCTAGAAACGCCCAAATGCTCATGCATAGTGGATTGTGGCTGAGGCTAGCATTCTCTCAGCAAGAGTGTCTGATGTGTGGTTTGGCATTCTTTGATGCATCCTTTCAGGAAAGCCTGCAGAAGAAAGACAGAAGGAAACAGTCTGGTTCCCTCCCACCCTGTTAGCCATGAGCAGTTCTCCTGAGGTCTTATCCACAGGAGCAGCCCTGATGGTGATCAATTCCTAGTCCTCTATTAATGCCCTGACTGTGGAGGACATCCGCAGGGAAACTGTTCATCGGACCATGAGGATACCAGCCCCACACCTGTTCCAAGCCTTCATATGTGTGAGCTCTTTTAGAGAAAGTGCTAGAAGCTAGGAGATGAGTCACTTTTAGAAATGAGATGGTGAGAAAAATGAGACTAGGGAATTTAAAAGTAATCAGGAATACATTTATGATTACAGAGAATAATCTGTCCACCAAAGCAAACGTGAGCTGTGCCTTCTGCTTCTATAAGCTATAAAGAAGGAGAGCATAGAATATGGATAGTGGGAATGGATTCAATTTGTGTACCAAAAGACAAATAATTTTAACAAAAAGCTGAAAATAAATGTAGTTATTTTGTATCTGGCTTGCACATTTTTATCAACTACATAAAAATGTCCACAGGTGATAAAACACATTGTGCTCTCTTGCCCTAGCAGAGTTCTGAAGTACACAATTTGTTTAGTTCTTGTTTTTATCAATTGCTCTCTTTTGCTGGAAGCTTACCAAAACCATGCATTGTAAATGTGATCCTTGTCTACTTTAAAGAATTATCAGATAAATGACAGGCAGCCAGCATGCTGGTCCTTCTGCCATTCAGTAGTTTTGCCTTTTGAAAACAGAAAAACAAGTAAAGGCACTTTCCTACAGGAACTGCTCCTGAAGGCTAAAATATATTAACACATTGTCATAATACTTATACAATGAGTATGCACAGGGCTTCATAGTGCTGCTAGTAAAGGCAGTGATGTCATTGTATACTTGTGTCCCAGTGAGAATGCAACACCAAGTAAATCCTGAAAGTACTATGTTTAACCACATCAAGCACACTTAAATCCTTTTAATGAAATTAAAGTGTTTCATATCATGCATCAATTAAAACCTAGAAGAGTTTACATACTAGTTGAAAAATAGGAAATATCCCTTTTAATCATATTTATTGGATGGATTTTGTTTTCCCTCTGAATAATAGAGAAGGGAAGGTATGTTTGTGTTTAGTGTTTCCATGAAGTTTTCCAAGGAAACAGGTGTATTTTATGAGTATTTGAAGACTAAAAGAGAGCAATAAGGCCACACAGATTTCTCTGTCAATATAGCACATGAGCTTTATTTTTCACTGGCCTAGGTTAGAGCAATACAAAAAAGTGTCTGAGTTTCCAAAAGGTGAAGACAGAAAACATTGACCCTCCCATTATCCTTCAGGGGCCATGTTGACTTGTGACTGTACTGTTAGCTGTAAACTTAGGCTCAGAGCATTAGAAGCATTACACATGCCAAGGCCAGAAGCCCAACAGAAGTCTGTCAGATTTCTTCATTCAAAATGGTGGTCCTGGATGTGGATCTATTGGATATATTCCTTTATGAGTCAATGAAAATACTTTTGCTGCTAAAAGGATATTTGTCCTCAGCAAAGGACAAGGAACAACATAGAAAACTGGGAATGGTGGCATTTGCCATGTAGATTCAGGTAAATCCCAGAAGTTTCTTTTACACAAGGTCTGTACCCACATGAAGTGGCCACTATGATCTCACACTGTGGTATGCTTGAGACTATTTGCCTCTAGCCTCTGATCAGTCTTTCTTTCATTTACAGCTGTGTCTTCTCCGTCATCCTTTACAATGAAAACAAACACACTGAGTACATCGGTGCCCAATTCCTACTACCCAGGTAACAGATTTCTTTCTCTGCTGGCTCATGTCCTCATGGCCCTCACCAGCTACAACCATCTGCCCATGCTCTAACAGGAGTGTCCAAACTTTTGTCATCACAACATGGCATTGCCATCTACAAATGTGTCGGGCCAAGTTCATAGCCATCTTGGGATGCATGCTGACCTGCAGGCAGCAGGTTGGACACACCTGCTAGGGTTTCCTCTGCCTGACAGGTTGTAAGCCAAGGCCTTCTATGGCTGTTGTGGGGAAGCTGAGGGCCTGTTCATCAATCATTTACTGTTCTTTCTCTTTTTACTTTCTCTGCATTGCCCTGCTTACGATGTATGACAGACCCATTTGTGCCAACTGCAATTTTAGGTGAGAATATTTCCCTTTATTGCAGCCTTTTGAAGGAGTGATTTGAGGAAATCAGTGGCCACTATAGAGGAGATGCATGATGCAATGGGACCTGAGGGTGGGACGCAGCTCAGGGTGGGAGTTGGTTGATTAAGACTTCTCTGATCAGGATTTGCTGCATGCCTGTGGGAATGACATCAGAAGGTTCAAGCAAATGATCCCAGCTTAGTACTCCCTTTCTGTGTTCACAATTTAGTGTTAGCTCTGATCCCAGGGGAAGAAAAATGATGTGTCATCACTCAGCTGTGTACTTCTAAGAGCTGAATTCTATCCAATGTGGTAGTCATAAAAGTGAAAATAGCTTCTCATTATTTTCACTTATCTCTAAGCACTAAAAATGCCAATTTCAAAAATAGTATTTTCCTAATGATGCCCCATGTTATGCAGAACAGCGATCACAGTAGAGTCTAGACCCCCTACCCATCTGCCCAGGGCATCCCCCTCCCCCCACACACACACCCCAGCATCCCAAACTGTCTGTCACACAGCGGAATTTCAATGGAACTGATGTTCTGCAAAGTGAAATGACACGATGGTAGTTTGTCATCGTGCAGTTTATTATGTGTCGGATATCAAGAGAAATGAACTAAAGTGTTAGCCCAGTGGGGCAGAATGCATTTAAAGTATGACATATTCTCAGCAGGGGGTACAGTGTAAGAAGGGTGAGGAGAAATGGCATTACCTGGCTGTGATAAGCAAACAAGCATGGGCTGCTGTTGCATTTGAGACGCATTAAGTAACCCGAGTGTGTCCCGGCTGTGTTCTCTTTCTACTACTAACCTTCCCGGAAAGGAGCACACGAAAAGCGACTTCCAGGTATATAACGGTTCATTGTAGCCAGAGCTCCATCCTCAGTTGTTTGACTTCCTCTTCCTAATTCTCTGTGCAAGGGCTAACCTCACAACGGCATAACTTCCCCCCTGTGCTTCTCTGTTCTCTATGTTGTTATCATTTCTCAGTAGAGAGTCATTCTTACTTTCGTTTTATTTTCTTTCCTTGGGTTTAAGCAAGTTTGTTGCCTAAGGATAAAAGTGAACTAAGACAGAAGTTCAAGCATAAAACAGAATCTTTGTATTTTTCATCATTTTTGAGGTACAACAAAGCCTACACATACATTTTAACATTAAGTATAAGGGGGAAGCTCCATTATATTCTTCTCAAAAGTGAGGGCACAGGCTAAGCTTAAGCACCCAAATATTGTGATCTACATGCAAAGACATTTGCAGGATTACTGGGTAGGCAAATATTTGAGATTTCTTTGTGCACTGTGGCATTCCTTCCCAGGTTCTTTTAAATACATTCTGACCCAGGAAAGGCTGGGAATAGTGAGGGCTGAGACTTGCATTGTCAGAAGGAAGAAAGCATTCTGATTTCACAGCAGGATTAAGATAAGCTTATTAAATAAATAACTTTTTTTTTTTCTTTCTAAAGCTGCTGCTTTGTCATAAGGAACACTAGTGACATCTTTTGAACCTGAATAGGCTACTTTTCTGAGAAATAATGACTTGAACAGACTTCTTGTATTGCAAAAATGATGCACTCCATGAAAAATAAGTCAGCCAAATGCACAGATAAATGTTCAATAGGTGCCAGTGTTATCAGTAGTGGTACTCCAGAACTATGTTCCACCCCCACTGCCTGATGCACATGTGCGTCTGTATATTGCTTTAATGATCAGAGAGGTTACTTCTTGAAGCCATGGAAAGTAGATAAGCTGTGCATCTCCACTGGCCCTTTTGGGGAATGGAAGCAGTGATTACAATAAGAAGGAATGCTTTGCTGTGCATCAGACTCCAGCACAATTAAATCTTCTAGTGTCATAATCATGCACTCTCACTTGCAAAGATCCTCAGCTCTCATGGAACATTTAGCTATGCCTTTATCTTATTTGCTCACAAAGATAATAGATAAATAAGTTATGATAGATAGGAAGAAAGAAAAGAGGGAGGAAGAGAAAGAAACTCCTCTATCTCAAAACTACAAGTCAATATTTATCCATGGATATCTTAAAAGTTCAGAATAATTCATTAATGAATGGAAAATTAATGCCCAATTCTTGAAAAGTCACCAGAAATGTTTTTGATAAGCATTGTTTCTGATTTCCTCCTCTAAACATTATTTTTAATTTTAAAAATAGTTGGTGGTAATTTTTAAACAAGCATAGGAAATCAATGACAAGTGATATAGTTTATTAGTAATAAATCATTTCAAAGCAGTCGGAGGAAACATTAATTACTCACTTTAGTGGAGTCAGGAATTTCTAACAGAAGTAACCCAATTTCCCAATAGATACAGCATAGGAGCCCTTGTATTCCCTCTTTAATATGTCTGTTTCAGATAATAGCACTCTTTTTTCTTTTTCCACATGGATATGGTCGTGTTTAAATTCCTTAACATGTGTTCCATTCTAAAAATAAGGTCAGATGTCATCAAGAAAAATATACAGCACAGTGACAGCATCTATCATTCTGGGATTTTCAGACTGCAGAAGCATATAGACCTGGAATCATAGCATTACTAAGCTGTTGGTATATCTCCTTGAAATGCTTAAATCAATAGGTAAAGTTTAGCTTCAGCCACAATGAAGGGGGAATTAATTATATACTTCCTATAAAGTATAAAACTAAGAGAATGAGAGAGGCACAAAGGGGAAACTAATTAATGTTCCATTTATTTTAGTATAAAGAACAGAGCTTTCTGCTGGAGGAACTAAAAGCCCAGTGGATTCAGCATTTCAGCAGGGATCTGTATCCCAGTTGAGAACTCTTGGCAATTGCCAAACAAAAAAAAAAAAAAAAAGATGTGCATTTCAGGGGTATTCATGACTATTAAAATGAGAACACATACATTGCTAAATTTCAAAGCAAATCCAAATGAAAAACAAAAACCTAATCATAAAATCAGCTTGCCACCCTTTTTTATTTTGTCTTTGTGTCTTTAGCCGCCTTGTAATGATGGGGTGTCATTTCAGCAACAGCAACATAGCTACACACCTGTGTGCCACCTTTCATACCATGCATCCCCAGAGGCTTTGCAATGCAGACAGAAGCAAGGTTGCAGGACAGGCCCAGCTTACCAAATTCCCTAAGACTAAATTTCCTTGGAAGCTAAACTTCTTTGACAAAAACATTTTTAAATCACATTAGCTGAATTCCCTGTGGGTACATAATTTGGTCATTTCTAAACATTGAATGCATCCTTTCTTATATGTTTTAATTCTTTATACCTGAAATTAATTTTGATAGAATATTCTCCTTTTACATTGTTTCAGCATTATGCTTTAATGAAGCCTCCCTAAATCATGAAACAAAAAAGGGATTCAGCATGATAAGGAGCAAAACTGTAGAATATGAAATTCTTAATCAGATAGCACCTTCCTGCCACATGCATTTTTTAATAGCCACCATTTCTGCAGTTCATTAATCTAATTTACTAGTTGTCACCAATTAAAAAAGAACCTCTTTAGGCTTGTTTGACCAAATTTTGACATTAATTTTCTAGTACAATTTGGTTGACTTTGCTCAAGAAATTTAAATGACAAAATGTGTTGAATACAAATAAGCCTTATTTAGTTATTTCTTGGTTCGTGGGGAATGAAAAGCAATTATGATGCTAATTTGAACCTCCTTTTTGTTATTGAATGCTTAAATGAAACACCTCCATCCTATCATGATGGGAGAAGTGAGGCTTTGCCCTCTGACCACCTCTCAATAGCAAACTTAACTTAAAGCACAAAGTAAAACTACCTGTAATTATTCACACAGTACAATTGCTTATGCCCTCTTTCCTTTTTCTCCTCCTCTTTTCTCCTGATATGTATCTTCTTAAAAGTGCCAATCAATGGTAAGTTCCCCACCTTGCCCCTTGGAGAAGTTGTGGAGGGAGTGGGAATGTGTGTCTCACCAGTAGGCTGGCGGAGCCATCTGTGCTGCCCTGTGCTGGCTGCATGTTTGCTGTCGTAGAACATTCCATGTGTGACGTGTTGGCCCATAGTATTTTGTCAAGCTTTCTGATCCCAGAGCATGCAAAGAAACTCACCCAAATTCTCCCAAACCAGGTTAACTTTAATTTCTCTCCTTGATTTTCTGAATTAGTTCCCATACTCATTGCTAGCTTTATGAGCTGAACCATTTTTGTACATTTATTTATTCATTTATTTATTTATTTATTTATTTATTTATTTATTTGCTCACAGAACATTTGTGCAGAGTTTATTTATTTCATTACATAAATAAGTTAGCTAACATTTGGAAGTCTACAAGCCTGTGTTTTGTTTTGTTTTTTTAACCAGGTCTTGATGAAGTTTCAGATTGAAACTTCTATAAACTTTAGCACCAAAATGCTAAAAGGCTTTTATCAATGAGCTTTGCGAAAGCAATATATCGTTTGGACTGCTTTGTAAAAGCAAAGATTTCTGCTACATTCCTAGCAGTATTATTGACTGCATTTGAATCTCTGAACATGTAACTTTTCTTTTCTTGGCTGAGCCATCCTAGGGACCCAGCAGCCATAGGTACAGGGATGTGAGCAGCCAGCTTCTTAACATTCTGTGGCCCTGACCCAGCCTGCTGCTTTGCCCTCATTTTCTCCCTGGCGTTCTTTCCCTAGATGAGACTCACACGATGGCCAGTGATAGCAGCAGCCTGGTGCAGTCCCACACGTACAAGAAACGAGAGGCAGCTGATGTGCCCTACCAGACTGGGCAGCTTCACCCCGCCATCCGCGTGGCAGACCTCCTCCAGCACATCACTCAGATGAAGTGTGCTGAGGGGTATGGCTTCAAGGAGGAATATGAGGTGAGTTGGGCCAAGGCCTGTACTACTGGCACATTCAGCAAAGCCACCTGGCCTGAGAGATGCCAGATGGGACATCCATGGGTTCTCTGCCCACTGGTGGAGAGATTATTACCAAGAGGTTTGAGGGAAAAGGAAAGGCATTCCACCTTTTACGTCTTAACATAAACATGTGTTAACAATAGACTCTCTTCCTCTCCTTTCCCCCGTTCTCCATCACCTTCTTGTAATGAGTATAGTGTTAAAGCTCAGTTTTATAGATGTTATCTCAGGAAAAAATTGTCCACTTGAAGTGATTGTAAATAAACCAGTAATTTCACATAGTACAGATTAGACTGTAGTAAGAATCCTGACTATTGTCATGGCCATTACAGTTCCTATTTGTCCTAATGCTGATATGCTGGGGGCTCTCCAGGGGACAGCTGTCAGTAGTATTTCTGGAACCATGACATTCTCCTACTATATATAAAATGCAGAGTGCTCCCCTTTCACAGCCTTTTCATTAGTGAATTCTGCTAGAAAGTCATTCGAGAATTGGAGGGAACTCACTGACTTATGTCTGACTCAGAAAAGCATACCGCCTATTGTACATGTGGGTGTGACAAAGGGAAATAGGAAGATTGGGTTCCTTTTATGTTATAAAAATAAGCATACAGTCATTAATCACAATTAAATAACATAATTACTCAGAAGAGAAATGTGACAATATAGGTACTGAGGATGTAGCTCAGTTAGTAGACAGAGTACTTGCCTAGAATGCATGAAGGACTGGATTTCATCCCAGCACATAAACTGGGTGTGGAGGTTCATACCTATAATTCCAAAATTTAGGAGGTAGAGGAAGGAGGATCAAGGTTGCCTACATAGTAAATTTGAGGCTACCCTAGGATATGTGAGACACTGTCTCAAAAGAAAAGAGAGAGAGAGAGAGAGAGAGAGAGAGAGAGAGAGAAAGAGAGAGAAGCTGTGGAGGCAGCTCAGTGAATAAAGATCTTACTGTACAAGCCTAAAAACCTAAGTTCAGATCCTCAGAGCTCACATAAAACTACACTGCCATCCTATCATGACTACAGTGAAAAAGGAAGCAGTAACAGAGCATCCAGAAGCTCATGGGCCAGCTAGCGTGGCTTATGCAGCAGCAGACAGGAGAGACCCTGCCTCAAAACAAGGTACAAAGCAAGGACCAACACTTGAGGTTATAGTCTGAATTCCACATGAGCCCCATGGCATGTGTGCACCTGCATTTGTGCACACTAACACACATACAACATACACCCACATACAATAAAAGCAAAAGATAGGGTTGGAGAGATGGCTTAGCAATTAAGGCACTTGCCCGCAAAGCCAAAGGACCCAGGTTCATTTCCCCAGGACCCATGTAAGCCAGATACACAAGGTGGCATGTGTGTCTGGGGTTCATTTGCAGCAACTGGAGGCCATGGTGTGCCCATTCCTCTCTCTGTCACTGTCTCTCAAGAAAAGATAAAAGGAAATATAGTCTGTGTAGACATGGGGATTTTACAACTTTAGAGGTAGTTTCTGGTCCTGTGTTTATGTAATTGGCTCGTATTTGGTAAACATCTTGCCTGGAATTAGAGTATTGTTTAAAATCAGTTCCTCTTACCTCTTAGCCCTGTAGGCCTCAAACACTGCTAAGGTCATCTCTTGTGAGACACTCACAGTGCTTCACTTCCTGCCCCAGATGCTTACTTGCCTAAGGGTGGGCTTGTCTATCCAAGCTTGATTAACATTACACGTTGATCCATTACACATGGCACCAGTATTGGCTGAGCCACTGTGCTTCCTAAGAACAGCCTGTGGTCCAAACAGACAAATAGACATGCTGAACTCAGCCAACATGTGGTTCCAGTGACTTCAGCTCAGAAAACTTGCAGAGCCAAGAAATCCCATCCAAGCCATGTCCCAGGGGATTGATTTCACTCCAGAATACATTCTCAGATGAAGTTCTGCATTTGAGCAACCCTAAAATTCTTAGATTTACCCTTAATGGTTCAATGTATAATTCAGTAAAATTGACTGCCTTTGCATATTGCCTCATGCACTTTTAAAGGATAGCTTAGGAATTAATAGGATTAAGCATAAGACTTCCAAAAACATTAATATCTTATGAAAGACAAAATTAGGTTATTGAGAAAATATAAGCCTAATGAATAGAGATGATGTCTGAGTTCTGTCCAATATTCAGCATGCAGATATTGCTCAAATGTTTATTAAAGATGTTAATGTCAAAGAGATTAGTTACAGGCTCAGATAACAATTCATAAAATAGCTGAGTCCAATTTTTCATGGACTATTTAAAAATACTCACCTTGCAACTTCTGTAGCAAACTATATACAATGCATATACAAAAGTATGCAAAAATTTATTTCTCTGCCAGATCTCCTAAAGACATTGGGTATATAGGTGACAACTGAAATATACTTGCTTTAAACATATTGTGATTGGCAGTTTATTAAGAGTTTAGTGCCCTAAAAGAAAATGTTGCATTTATTAATTGCACTTCAAAATAAACTTTCTCATTTCACTCATTCAATGATCAGAGATGTTTGTAAAGCAAATAATTTTAAACTTCAATTCATTTATCAATTTAAAAAGGTAAAAGAAGGGCTGGAGAGATGGCTTAGTGGTTAAGGCACTTGCCTGCAAAGCCAAAGGACAGAGGTTTGATACTCCCCAGGACCCATATAAGCCAGATGCACAAGATATCACATGCATTTGGAATGGGTTTGCAGTGGCTAGAGGCTATGGCATGCCCAGTCACCTCTCTCCCCCTCTGCTGGGCTCCTTCCTGGGCAGGCAGGTAGTGCTGTGGAAGGACCAGAACTGCTGGTTCCTCCTAAGGGGTTAAAGGAGGAAGATGAGTGTACGACAACTCAGAAACCTCTCCTGGCCACGGGAGAAAAACCACACTGAGTCGGGAGTCTTTTCAAAGCAGGAACTCACAGAAGAAACTCGCTTTATTGCTATGAGCAGTTGCCTATATCATGTTGGGGATGAAGGCGGGGATTTTAGGATAGGGGAAGAGGTAAGGGCCAATAGTAAACTTTAACTATTGAAATGGTAATTACAATTGCCATGCAGAGGTGGCAGGCCAGAGTCCTAGCTGGCCAGAGACAGGTTGCCAAACTTTAGCTAGGCTCAGGAAGTTCCACTAGGCCTCATGCCTGGGCCTTTCAGAGCCCAAAACCCCCCTCACTCTATCTGCCTCTCTATATATATCTATCTGTCTCAAATAAATAAAGTAAGGTTTTTTTTAAAAAAAATTCTTAGCCAGGCATGGTAGCACATGCCTTTAATCCCAGCACTCAGGAGGCAGAGGTTCAAGGACAGCTTGACTACAGAGTGAATCCAGGTCAGCCTGGGGTAAAGCAAGACCCTACCTTGAAAAAAAAAAAAAGTAAGAAAAGAAAAAGTGAAAATATATATTAGAGAACAAAGCAGAAACAACTTGAAAGAAGCTTCTGAGAAAATGTAGAATGGGACATACTTTTAGGAAAGATCCTGCCCCATATTAAATATACTTCATCCCTTTCCCCCATTCTCTGCTCTTGGGATATACCAGCACTGGTCTGGAGCTATGATATTGGATGGATAAACCTGTGTGATGGTCTCATGGAGAATAGTATACCTTCTAAGTAGCATCTCACTGAGGCCTGAAGTCCTAGCTCTCCTTGTTTTTGCCCACATCACTGAATTACATGAGATCTGTGTTCACATTTGTGTATGGGCACAGCCAAACTTTAGGAAACTGAGAATTCAGTGAAGAGGCCAACTCTACAAGCATTCTCACTTTATTTTCTCTAAATGCAAAAAAAAAAAAAAAAAAAAAAAACCTTTCAATGTTTAGCCTTTGAAGTATAGTTGCATTTTAGATCTCTGACAAAATACACCTTGTTCAGTCATGCTCTGAAGCACACATCCTTTCTGGGAACAGCGGGCAAGTCACCTAACCTTGATGAGCTTCAGTTTCCTCAAGTGTAAAATGAGGTAACTGGACTGGGGAGATGGTTTAGTGGATAAAGTACTTGCCGTGTAACTGTGAGTACCTGCGTTTGTATCTGTAGACCTTACATCAAAAAACAGAAGCTGTGGTTGTCTTCTGTAACCCCAGGGTGCCTACTGTGATAAAGGAGGCAGAGACAGGAAAAACAAGCTTTAAAAGTCATCAAGGAATAATAAAGGTGCTTAAAGGAAGTAAAAGGCTAGGATGAAACATCAAGTAGTCCTAACCTTCGCACATGCACCAGGTATGCACACCCACATACACACTAGACAGACAGATGGATGATGGATTTAAGCTAAAATAATTTCAATATCAGTCTCATAAGGTTATAAGTATCAAATCATGTAAAATGTTATAAATCCTAACTTTTATCTAGAATACAGTAATCATTCATTTAAACTACTAGTAAGAAAAGAAAAACATTAACTAGTAATAAGATCCAAGCGAAGTTCATGGTATATTTTTGTTCAGAAATTGTATTATTTAAGTTTTCAGCTTATCTCTGTCACCTGTCTTTTAAAAATTGGTATATATTCATTCTTTAGGTATAGTGATAGATTTCTCAAAGGCATTTTTATTTAAGTATATAGTGTTTTTAGACTATAATTATCTCCCTGTACCCTCCTTTTCTTCTCCTGTCCCTCCTACTAGTTTTCTTTTTTCCCAGATAGTCATGCCATATATACACATATATAAAATGATTTGTGTTATATGTAGATATATGATCTTCATGTGAAAGAAAACATGTCAATTTTACTTTGAATTTCGGGGTCTGGCTTATTTGCTTAACATCAGCTCTTCTCCATCCTGTCATTTTTCTGTAAATGACATAATGTCATCTCCTTTATGGCTTGGTAAAACCTCACTGTGTATATACACCACATGATTTTATCCAGTCACCTGCTGATAGACACCGAGGCTGATTCTATATCTTGACCATTGTGAATAGTATAGGGATAAACGCAGATGTGCAGGTATCTATAGAATAGTGATGTAGATTCTTTTGAGTATTTTCAGGAGAAGAGTGCTATAGTTCAATTATATAATTCACAGTTTTACTTTTCTGAGAAACCTTTATATGATTTCCATAGTGGCCATACTAGTTTACATCCTAAGTGTATAAATGGAGTTTCTTTTTTTCCCCCTCATCCTTGCAGCATGTGTTATCATCTATTTTCTTAATGACAGCTGTGGTGGTTTGAATGTAAATGTCCCCTATAGTCTCAAATATTTTTAATTAACTTTCCTACTTAGTCTCTAGCAGGCGGAGCCATGCTGGAGGAGGTGTCTCACTGGGCACAGATTTTGAGTATAGCTTACTCTATGCTGAGAGCCAGCTTGAGACCTAGTTCACTTTCTGCTATGGATGTGTGATGAAGTGGCTGTAGACTATGGAAATCTATAAATAAAGTGTTTATATGAGTATCTTTGGCAAAGGAAGATTTGGAGGAGTTTAATGTGGTAAGTCATGCACTATGCTCACTACCACAGATATACAGGAGAAAACCATGTCACTTGGCCCTCAGGAAGCACTCTGAGCAGGAGAAGGAGCCAGGTGTGGACTTCAGTGCATCAGGTAGAAACCCAATATGTTCAAGGTGCTGTGAAGGCCTTAGGCACCTAAGACAGCCTAGGATAAGAGTGACTCTTCCTTGCAGGATGAATGGGAGTGGGGCAGAAAAAGTTGAAAGATGACACATTCCAGGAAGACGCAAAGCAAGGGAATGGGGTATTCTGAGTAAGTAGCCCCTGTTCTGTACGGCTAAGTCACAGTAGGGTTGGGTGGGGGTTGGAAGGTAAGGGTGGTTAGTGCTGTAATCACAAAGGGCCTAACGTGTCAGACTTGAGAAGTTTGGATGCCATTGTGGAAGCAGTGAGAAGAAAAGAAAGCCTCAGAAAGCAAGAATGTTCTCCCAAATATGTGAGTGGAGTTAGTATGAGTTGCTCAGTTTTTCAATGTTATTTTTATGAGCCCCACAATAAATGATTTGAAAGGTAATAACTACAACCCCCAAAAGTAAACAGAGAGATAAAAAAGAAGAAAATGTATTTGTTGAGAAAAAGTGATATGGATTACACTACTGTGTCACTGTTTAGAATGTTCTGTAATGCTGGGCCTCCAAACTCACTGAAGCAAAACAGGCACTCAGTACCTATGCATCTCCAGGGAGAAAAGACAAAGCATTTTCCACTTGCCACAGTGACTCTGTATACTCAGACATTCAGCTCTCCTGCTCTTGTTCAACCCACCTAGCCACGCGTTTTGTCCAATGTTTTTGAGATAGTGACATTTCTTTCTGCTGACTGTTCCAACCAATTCTTCTTCATGTTTTTCCAAGGCAGGAGTGTCTAAAAATTGGCCTGAAACATGGGAAGGCTTCATTACTGATCAAGTAGCCAACAGAAGTATGTCCACACAAGAGGGAACCATGTGGTGGGGAATGGATGGAGCCGCCCTCAGTACAAATTTTTTTTTATTTGATTTTGCTCTAACAAGATAGTCATATGGTGCATCTCGCCAGGGAGACACAATAATTTGATTCAAAAGGAACTCAGACATGAATCACAATAAAGAAATCAGCCTACTGCACCAAAACAGAAAATGGCATGTTGTCAGCAGAGTGGCTTAGAGATCTCAGGAGAAAGGCCAAGTGGAAAGGGCGGGTTTGTTTATGTTTCTGGGAGAGATGAGCAGGTTCTTTCTTCAGACAAGCAAAGGACAGCCTGTTTTGACCCCAGGGGCCAACTCTGAAGGCTTCCCAGAAATGGCAAAAAGATATAGCTGTACTCCAGGGAGGACAGTGTGAGGCTCAGCCACTTGGCCTTTCAGAGTTCTTAGCCTCTTGTCACCTGGATTCAAAGGAAGATTTGCCATGGCCCTGGAGCTCTGCCCTGGCCCTGTGGATTCTGTGCTAGACATAAGTGTGATGGGCCCTTTGCTCTCCTTGCCAGCAGTACAAGAGTTTCCTGTTGCTCAGTACTGTTGGGGGGGACTGTTGGTGTTACCTTCATGCTGCTGGGACAAAACACCCAACCAAAAGCAGCTGATGGAAGGAAAAAGTTTATTTTGGCTTACAGTCTCCAGGGGAAGCTTCACTATGGCAAGGAAAAGATGCTAGAGCAGAGGCTGGGCATACTACCTCTGCCACAGCAGATGGAAAACAGCAACAGGAAAGTGAGCCATCCTCTGACAGGGGGAGCTGGGCATAACACCCCTAAGCCCACCCCCAACAACACACCTTCTCCAGCAAGGCTCTACCTCCTGGATTGTCATCAGCTGAGGACCAAGCATTCAAAATATATTAGCTTATAGCGGACACGTATTTCAAATCACCACAGGGACAAAGCAGTTGCAGGATAACAACAACCCTGTGTGATTCAAAGGTTGTAGTGTCTCTAGTGCCCAAAGAACCTCACTCCCCCAGCAATTTTTGAACTAGTACAAAGTGAGGATCTAAACAGAAAGATATTGACCTTTAGTAGGTAAATAAGTGTATTTTCAAATAAATATACATTGTTGTATCTGTACAATTAAGATGAAAGTAGGATAGCATTTGCAAACCCTGTCCAGATAGGACATCCTGAGAAACACAGATAGTTCTGTTTCAGTAGCTAATAGTCAATAGCATGCTGGGGCAAAGACTGATTTTCCCATTCCTAGAACTGAAATCTAAGTATGTCTTGGCATACCATTCTTCTAAACGCTATGTGTGTACATCTCATTATATTTGTCAAAACACCTCTGTATCCTAATGATTCCTATAGATGTCTTTAGACACAAATGTTGGTGATTAATTTTATAATTGAACATTGGCATTATTTTCTGGGGAATTGAATACATTTGGCACCCAAAATCTTTAAGCTAAAATTAGAGAAGATGAATTTTTCTGAGAAACTAGGATTTTCTTTAAATGTTCTATATTTTTGGTGCCATTGTAAGTGTATGGGTTGTATATCTCCCTCCCTCTTTTTCCTTTCTCCTAATTTTTAAAAACTTTTTATTGACAACCTCCACATATAAACACATGGTACTCTGATCCTAATCCCCTCCTACCATTCTCCTTTGCCCCCCCCCCACCAAACCCCTTCTTTCTAACTAGTCACTCTTCTGTTTTGACGTGATCATTTTGCTGTCCTCCTAGCATGCAGCTCTTCTGTAGGGAACAGCAGGCCTGTAAGATCGTGAATGTCAAGGGCACTTTATGTCTGGAAGACAGACTTCTAAAGCATTCTTCCCTGTACTCCGGCTCTCACATCCTTTCTGCCACCTCTTCTGCAATGGTCCCTGAGCCTTGGAGGGTGTGATAGAGATGTCTCACTCAGTGCTGACCACTCCACTGTCATTTCTTCTCAGCACTTTGATGAGTTTTGAGTCACCTGAAAAGAGAAGCTTCTCTAATCAAAAGTGAGAGTAGTATTAATGGTGGGCATGCATGCAAATAGTTACAGGGAAATTTTGTGCTTTCCCCTATTTTTAAGCAAAAATAGCTGAATTTGTTAAATGTAAGCACAGTGTGTCCTGTAATCACTTTGTTTATATTTGACAAAAATCTGACAACCCAAGAAGGAATTACTGAGGAAATGTTTCCCCTGCCTTTTAACCAATTACTCTTTTTCACTTCTTATTTTCTACCTCAGAAACCTAGCATATTCTACGAAAGATCACAGCTTGTAAACCATCACTCTTCACAGAATTCAAGTTCAGATACCCCAAGCTAGGCAGACAGACCCTGCATCCTGAAAAGGGCCAGCACCAGGTGCCCATCTCTCTCCCTTGCCTAGGGTTAGCTGACAGAGAGAATCACACATATTTCTGGGAGGGTTTTAGGAACAGTGTACAGCAGCTCCTATGTTGAGTTTTTTTTTTATTTTTATTTTTTGAAAACAGATACGGGAGCAGGTGGAATAAAAGGCACTTGGTGTGACTCCCCTGCTAAAACCCCTTCACTGAGCGATTCTGTGCACCATCACGAGTGGGAGGCACCACCCCTCACCTCCAGCCCACACACCTGTCAGATGTGTCTTTCAGTTCCCATTTCATATTCTCAGGCACCAGCTGAGTCCTTCAATTGCCACAATCAATGCAGGTTATTTTCTATCCCACAGGATACCAAACACACAAAACAAAACCATTGAAAGCTAAGGGAGGGAATAGAGGAGGGGAGGCATTGGCAGACACTCTAAGCCTGTAAGCGCATTAAGAACTACAACAGCTGCGCCTCCAGTGGCTGTAGCAGCCAAGTGATTTTTGACATCCCTTTTTCTTTAATGACGGTGTTGACGGGGAGCCAGGTCCATAAGGAAATGATAAAAAAAATTCACTCTGAAAATCTGAGCTTGCCTCAGGCTCTTTGGGCAAGTCAGGTGTGTGTATTTATGGATCCTTTCTTAGTGGATAAAATTTTCTGCCTATCTTTAAGTCATGCAATGGAGAGAATCTGTCTCACCATGGATACGTGGTTTGGTTTTTCTTGAGGACTAATACAAAAATGTTCTTATCCTTTATTTGCTGTTGTACTTTGTCTGATTGGCTTTCAGGACCCCTTATGTGCTTAGCTAATTTTCACTTCAGTTGCTTTTGGCCCTGGCCTCTGATGACATCATGCAGGAGCTCAGACGTCAGGAAATTAGGTTAGACATTGTTATTTCCTGCAGCTCTGTCCTTGTGTTGATGAGAGTTCATGGCAGTTGACATTTTCCAATTTGTTTGAAACACTTCTAGGCAACTGTCTGGTTTCCATTTGGAGACTGGTTATTAGAATTTTCTTTATCTAACCTAAGAGAAGTTAAGCAATGTTCTCACTTGTTAACATGCTTTTAGTGTCACAGGCTATTAGCTACAAATGCTTTCTCAGAGGCCCTGGTCGTGAAAGGGCTGCCAGTGTTCCTGTGTCCCAGCATCTGAGCACTGAGTACCTCTCTGGTATCCCTCATACCTTTTACTAACTTGATGGTGTCACCACCCACTCATAAGGTCAAACTGGATTTTTCACAGCTCTCCTTCCCCCTCCTCTCCCTCACTCAACCCCAACAGATCATGTGTCCCAACAACATTTCCTCCCCACTATTTTTCAACTAGTCCCTCTTCTGGAACTCCTGCCCCTCATCACTTACCTGGGCCATTGTCACAGTCATCTCACTTAGCTCTCTACATTTACTCCCTGCTTTTCAAGTCTGTTCCTGTCCTGAAGCCAGTTTTTTTTTTGTAAAACATATATTTGCTCAAATTTGCCTGGTGTAAAAAACCCTCTTACGGATTTTTTTCAAAAAAAAATAAGAATGCAGCATAGATAGCAATAGCTTGGCCCTCCCTGATGTGACATCAGCTTGTGTTTTAGGCTATTGTCTAAACTTTAGCTGTTCAGCTTTGCTGAATTACTTGCCATTCTTCACATCCAGCCACCCTTAAAGGCCCTTAGCTCTGAAATATGTGTGGCCTTCACAGAGTGATTTCAAGCTCCTTCTATGATTCACAGGTCCCTTCAGAACTAGCCCGGTATGACCTTTGCCCAGGTTATCCTAGATCTCTCAATTAGAAGCAACATTCCCTGTGCAATCCCATAGTCCTATGCTTCAATAATGTAGTAGCCAATATAGTAATTGGTGAATCAGTAGGCTATACATTAATTAATTTATTCAGTAGATAATTTGGCAAGTACCTTATACTTGTTGAATTGATTCTGTGCATTTAAATCCATATTCCTCAACATGGGGAAATGATAAAGAAAGTTGTAACTGTCAATCAATACAAACTCAGAAACTGCAAAACATAGAAAGAACTTTATTTGGGGTCTTAAGAATGGCAATTCCTGACAGGCAGGTTCATGTTGCTCTGGATCAGCATTCAAAGGTCAGAATGTAGGAGCTTATGTGGGCTATGGAATGTTGCAAAGGACAGACCTTCAAGGCAGATACAAGATAAAGAAAAGAAAGCATAAACAGAATGTAAATGTCCACAGAATAAGATTCTGTAATCTCATGATATCTTTCTAGAGCCTGCAGCTACACCAACATATTTTCTCAGATCACTGCAGATGCCTGTAATCAAAGGGTAGAGGGAACCAGAGTTTACATTTCTGATAGCAACTGGAATTGCGTGAGTCCACCCTGCCAATGGTCTTCTTCTGGCTTCATTTTAGAAGCTTCAGTGTTGCTTTTTACCACAAATTCCTTTTATTTTCTCAGCTACTAAAACAATTTAAGCTTAGAGGCTGGAGGGAGCTCAGCAGTTAAAGGCACTTGCTTTGAAGGCAGGCCTGCTGGGCCAAGTTCAAGTCCTCAGCACTCGCAGAGATCTAGACACAAGATGGTACATGCGACCATGGTCCCAGTATGCCTAAGGCAATGGGAGGCAAAGTTAGGAGATTTCAGAAGCTCACACAGAATCAAAACAAGAGAGACCCTGTCTCAAAAAAGAAAATCAAAAGAGGGTGGAAGGAGAGGACAAACACCTTGAGGCTGTCCTCTGACCTCTACACATGCATGCCCCCCCACACACACACCAAGCATTGAGCTAGTTCTAGCCAACTTAAACCTACCCAATATTGATCAGTCACTAAAGAATAGCATAGTTCAGTCTGATTGTTTTAGTTATTGGATGCTAGCCATGTTTTCAGGATGTTACAATAAATATTTTTAATCCATATTGTGGTGGTTTGATTCAGGTGTCCCCCATACACTTAGGTGTTCTGGATGCTAGTTTACCAGCTGATAAAGATTTGGAAATTAATACCTGCTGTAGGCGGTATATTGTTGGGGGCAGGCTTGTGGGTGCTATAGCCAGTTTCCCCATGCCAGTGTGTGGCACACTCTCCTGTTGCTATTGTCCACCTTATGTGGGCCAGAGGGTGATGTCCACCCTCTGCTCATGCCATCGTTTTCCTATGCCATTGTGGAGCTTCCCCTCAAGCCTGCAAGCCAAGATAAACCTCTTTTTCCCACAAGCTGCTCTTGGTTGGGTGATTTCTACCAGCAATGCGAACCTGACTGCAACACATATCTTCTTTACATATCTTATTTAACTCTGGTATAATATGAAATGTATTTGGTCTTTGTCCCTAGCTCCTAAATGAGAGCTCTAAAGCCCCTGGAAATTCCTCAGTGAGAAGTTTCTTCTGTTCTTCACAACAAAAGTCTCTTTCATAACATCCATACTTATGCTAAGGTGACTTAGGTTGAGGCCTTATATAGTTACCTTCACATTTCTGGGACCAAACACCTGATCAAAAGCAGCTGATGGGAGGAAAGATCATATTTTTGCATACAGTCTTAAAGGAAAGCTTCATGAAGTCATGGGGAAAAAATGGCACAAGCAAAGACTGGACATCTCCTCTGTCACAGCAGGTGGAAAATAGCTGCAAGAGAGTGAGGAGAGCCCTAGCAAGAGGGAGCTAGCTATAACTAACACCCCTTAGCCTGCCCCCAACAACACATTTCCTCCAGCAAGGCTCCACCTCCAAAATTGCCTTCAGCTGGGGCTACATCACTCAAAACACATGATTGTATGAGGGATATCACATTTAGCAGCCTGTTGGCTGGGCTCCTTTTCCTCTACCCAGACAGACATCTTGGGTAAGCAAGACAAGGTCTTCAGCACTGGAGCCCATTGGCAGCTTTGCTTCTTTCCACATTTGTGGTACTCATGAGCAATGGCAATAGACAGGCAGGAGCAGCATTGCTTTGGCCCTCCATAGCAGCCAGTGTTATAGCTCCTAGCCCGTGTCTGAGATCCTTGGCACTAAAGATTTGATTCTTCCTGAAACCATGGACTGGATTTTCCTTTCTTTAACTCCATACAGACTTATATCCTTCTCCAGTCTCAGCTCTCTGCCCCTCTCTTGTCAGCTCCATTTCCAACTTCCCCTATTCTTCCTGCCTTGGCTGCTCTGCTCTTGAACTGGGGCCCTGCTGCTCTACTCACTGTACCATCACCACTCCCACCGCCACTTTGCAGACCTACCTACAGAAGTGTTTGGACCAATCACAGCCATGGAGGTTTGTTCTTTGACCAATCACACACTTACCTCTTTAGCACCAATCACAGCAGTCCCTCTGGTAGGCTCTGAAGAGAAGTGCTTCTTTCCAGCCAAGGTAAAAATGACAGTAAGGTCATAGAGAGTTCCCAAAAAATGTTTCAAAAAGCCTTCAGACTATATCTTCAGAAGGTAGGGCCTTCAGCTGCCATGGTTATGTCATTTTTCAGGTGTCCATGGAGTTTTGAAGAAAGTTTGTATTAGCACACAGGCAGGCTAGCTGTGTATTAGACTGATACCCTTTTCTCTCAGGACCCGAGGCCAGCAGCTACGAATTTGGAAGTCAGGTTGCCCATTCTCCAGCATAAGGAGTGATTGTTATAGTTAGCTCTAATGGTGATCTTAACAATGTTTGAACAGTGCTTAACACCTGCCCAGTGCCCCTAGGGATGGCGGGGGCGGGGGGTGGGTGTGCCTCTCCTCTCCCTCAGACAGTCTCAAGAAAGGCCAAGTAATAGATTAATGTATCCATGAGCATCCACAAAAAGGCAAGAAAAGCTGGAGATTGAGTATGTAAAAACCCTTAACAAATAAGATTTGATGAACTCTTGGATAACTAAACATGTGGAGGCACTAGGAGGGTCGTGAGCCCACAGAGGGGGTCTGAGCTCCTCACCCACTCTGCAGGGCCTTGCCCAGTGCATGTCCTCATCTCCTTGTTCATCTCATTTGGATGCTCTGTAACCTCCTTTATAAGTAAACATACTTCCTTTGAACCACCCTGGTAAATGTATAAAACCTAAAGAGGAGGTCATGTGAATCATGACTTATGGTTAGCCAGTTGGTTGGGTACAAACAGATGACAGCGCACTTGTTTTGGACAGCACCTGAAAGGGAGGACAATCTTGAAAGACTGACTCAACCAATCAGATCTAACTCTAACTTCAGGTAGAGACTGTAAGAATTAAATTAACACATAGCTGGTGTCCCTGGTAAATAGCTTGGTTTTGAAAATCCTACATATCTGAACACACAAAGAAGGTTTCTGTTTTGTGTTGACTGGTGCTGGGATTGGGGAAATATGGGTTTTTCTATGCCTTTTAGAGTCCTAAAAAAAAAAAATGTAGGGTCATTTAGTTGTACCTTCATTATGGGAAATATGGGTTTTTCTATGCCTTTTAGAGTCCTAAAAAAAACAATGTAGGGTCGCTTAGTTGTACCTTCATTATATTTATAATGCAATTATGCTAAGAAGGAAATACCCTAAGCATACATGGTTTCATTGTCCCTAATGGCAATTTGGGTCATACAAGTATGTGTAAGAAGGTGAAAGATGTTCTTTTTTTTTTCTTCTTTTTTATTTTTTTAATGAGCACACTTG
Organism: Jaculus jaculus; assembly: GCF_020740685.1. NCBI lineage: Eukaryota > Metazoa > Chordata > Mammalia > Rodentia > Dipodidae > Jaculus > Jaculus jaculus. The sequence continues at coordinate 28,722,943 of NC_059103.1, forward strand.
TATGCCAAGACTCCTTGCCTTTACAGATGAATGCCAGATGCTTGTGTCACTTTTTTGAATCTGGCTTTTGTGGGTGGCTTGGGAATTGAACTTGGGCCATCAGGCTTTGCAAGCAAGTACCTTAAGTCACTAAGCTATCTTCCCAGCCCTGATGAAGGGTTTTTGAGGACAGGCCTATCATAGATCTTTTTAGCTGCTAAAACTGTGGTGATAATGGTGAGGAGTCTCTTTGTAAGTACTGTACAAAGACATGTACATGCATATAACAATTTCATTATCATATCCATTTTCCAGGTGAAATGACTCAGAATTATGGTAACTTTCCCCAAGCCATCCCTCTGTGGAGTCTGGGGAGTTACTCTTTCATCCATAGACTGAAAGGTTCCTGCTCTTTCTACTGTCCTCCATGGCTTCTTTATGTAACACCATGAAGATATTTCCCTATGGAAATTAACCTTGTGTGTCAGTGATTTGACTTTCAGACTCATGGCAAGCCTGAATTCTTTTTCCTTCCTGCCATTTTGTTTGTGAACAGTGCTTTTCCATTGTCAGAGGATCCATCCAGCATGGGGTTGGGGTAATGACAAGGGCAGCCCTGGTGTGTTTCAGCATCTCAGCAGCTGCAGCAGATGCTGCCCATTAATCTCACTCAGCGTCTCCCCTTGTGATGCGCAGCTGCGCCAATATGGCTGCTCCCCATACTAGTTGTTTTTCTTTTTTTCTTTTGCCTGAGAAATGCTGGACAATCATTTTGAAGATTACAGCATGCCTGGCTTACCTAAAATGACTACTTATAAGCACAAATCAAACTTTCTTTTTTTTTTTTTAAATTTTGAGGTTGGGTCTCACACTAGCCCAGGCAAATCTGGAAGTTACTGTGTAACCCTGGCTGGTTTCAAACTCAAAGCAATCCTCCTACCTTAGCCCCCTGAGTGCTGAAATTAAAGGCATATACTACCATCCCTATCTTCCAAGCTGCAGCTTTTGAAAGTCATAGATTCTAAATGCCACCTCCCTTGGTTTATAGCTAACCAATCCTGTAGAGGAAAAAGAAAGCAGAAGACATTTTCACAGAGTTGTATGTAAAAAACCAAGGTTGTCTAGAAGATCTCTGAAACTCTGTTAAATTTTTTTTTCAATAACAGTGGCAAACCTTGTTAAATGAGTTGCTGACCTCAGGGTACAACCAAAGCAACCCTTAAAGTTTGACATAATGATTAAAAGTAGCCAGTCAAAATATATATTTATTTGTGATTGTATATGTTCATGTGTGTGTGCGTGTGCATGTGTGCATAGGTTGTGCTACTTGTGCTACTTTTTGCATTCAGCTTCTGTGTGTGGTTTGAGAATTGAACCCAGGCCAGCAGGCTTTGCAAGCAAGTGCCTTTAACCACAGACCATCTTCCCCGCCCCAAAATATAAATGTTCTTTAGAGCAGTGCTATGTGAAAAGCACATTGGATGAAGATCCAGAAGACATAGGTCCCAATTACTTTCCACCAACTCTAACTCTGGGAACATTAAGAAAGCCACTCAGCTTTACATGAAGCAAATTCATCCAGTGAGAACAGTGATCCCTGAGTGTCCATGATGCTTTCAGCAGCAAAGTGGTCTCAGTGATGCTGGGCTTCCCACATGACCCATGTAGTCTCATGGACAGAAGATCTCTAAACAGGCGTCACTAACTGGCTTCAGGAGATCTGTGTAGAGCTGTGGTCTGGCTGTCACTTGTGTAGACTGTCAGGTATCTCAGAATCCATAGATATATCTTTGGATCTTTGGTTTTCCTAGGGCCAGTGTTGATACTATCTACTTTCTGAATGGGCTGGTTTCTTCTCTCATGATTCTTTCCTGTCTTTCCCTCCTCTGTTTTCCCATCTCACCCTCTTGCCACTCGTGCTTCTAAACCCCACCTCCAAATTACCAAGAATACTGACTTGAGATGATGTAGTAATAGGGCTGGTCTGTTATTACATCAATGTCTGAAATGTCACTCTGGTGATAGTTGTATTACGTCTATAATCCTCACTGTCCTAGTTCTTAAGGACCTTAAGCAATATGGAAATGTGATGGATTAAAGTGTTTGAATTACTTAATTTGTTTCATAATTTATATCCTGGAAATTCAATTTTGAGCACATGTATTAATCAGGCCACAATAATGTTGAATTAGAGCTCATAATATTTTGACAAATCATTCACAGAAAAGAAAGGGCATATGCTAACTTTTCTACCTAACCCTTATGTCGTTTGATCTTGAACGTACTTGTATGTTCATATTAATATATAATGAAGTTTAGAATGTAACCATAGTATTCATTATCCTGTGGGTTTTAAAAACATTTTATCTTCTACTGTTGCCCTTGAGGGAGACATGGGAAACCTTTTATCTGTTTACTTCAGGGAGATTGTACAAGAGATATGGAATAATTGTAATGTATTCAGTGTTAATTATAAAATGCAGCATATGTTTTATATGTATTATATTTATGTGCTTTAGGTAATTATGCACTTGAGTTTCTTGCCAATTTTATGGCCAAAATATTTTACTTGGCTGATTACTAAGTGTATTTTAAGCTTACTTCTAGAAACATGAAGTGAATATACTATAAATCCAATTAGCATGATTAATTTCCCTAAAGAGAATGCTTGCTTTTATTTCTTTTCTCCATTTTAATGATGAAAAACAGTTGTAAGGATATAGAATAACTTAATTTGTTTTTAAAGCTTTCTAATCCCAGTTTTATATTTTTCTTTATAAGCAGAACAATTTTTGAAAGACATTTGTAACTTTTAAAGAAATATATAGAAAAATGTACAATAAAATCACTATGAGTGTTTATTAAATTTCTAATAGTTTAATGCATTAAAAGTTTCATGTAGTTTCATATTTTATGTTCCCACTTAATATTATTATCTCAAATGCTTCCTATATCTTTTCCATGATCACTTCTATAAGTAATTATTTGGGCTTACTCAAATTATTTTCTAAAGGTACTTTCTAAAGTTATATTGTTACTATGAAATATTTCAGGTTTTTATGGTTTTGATAACTTAATTTTGTGAAGAATTATGCCAATTCATACTTCCATCTTCACTCTGTCTGAATGCTTACCACAATTTACTGTCACTAAAATAATCATTAATCTTTTTTTTAATATTTGCCACTTTAATGGACTAAAACTATGAATCTCATTAGTGCTCCATGTGAATATATCTTCATGATTGCTAGCTAAGTAGAGACTCTTGTTTGTGAATTGTTCATTTGTTTTTCCTCCTAATATGCTACTTCTCTCTTCCAGAATGTATGAACTCTTATATGGCCCACTATGCCCTTGCTTTGTGGAATTAAACTGGAACCCTTTAGTCTTTGTATGTCCATAATTTTTGAATGATTTGTCAACAAGACAAATGAACATTTTAGACTTAGCTTCATGGAAAAACCTTGTGTGGGCTGGAGAGATGGGTCAGTGGTTAAGAGTTTGCCTGCAAAGCCTAAAAAGTACCCATGTAAAGCCAAATACATAAAGTGAGAAATATATCTGGACTTTGTTTGCAGGGGCTAGAGGCCTGGTGTGCCCATTTTCTCTTTCTTTATCTGTCACTCTCTTCTTGCAAATTAATAAATTAAAATATATTTTAAAATTTGTGTAATTTTGTTAGGATTTACAAGGAATGAGAAAATTGATTTCTTGGCAATTGGCAGATCAGTGAGCAAGTAAACACCCATTAATATGGTTCATGAATTAATTTACTTAAAATATCTTTAATATTGTTCAATAAAGGTTCAAAATATCTAAAATTATTTATATATATATAATATCTTATCTGTTTTTTATTATGGTAATTGTACTATTATAAAGTTATACTTCATTTTTTATTTCTTTTTGACATTTTCATATGTGTATGCTATGCTTTTTAATCCCTGTTTCCCTAAGTAACCTCTTTCTTCCCCCTTTTCCTTGCACTAAAACCTTTCTCCATGGATCCTAACTCTGCTGTCATGCCTTGTTTATTTTTGACCCACTAAGTTAAATTAGGGTCACAAAAACAATCATGGGTGAGTTACTTACTGGAGAATGAGGAAATCACCAAGGCTATACCCCTGAAGGACATGATTCATGCTGTTTACTCTGTGAGTAGATGTGGGGTGTCGTGGACATCTCTACCATCTAGAGTGAAATATTGACAGGTTGTTCATGAGTAGAAAGGCACATTGGCTGTGAGTTCATGAATGTTACAGACTTACCATATCCAGAAGACAGAATTCTGCATCCCTACTTCCCAACTTCCTGTACTTACATTCTCTCTGCCTACTCTTCTGCAGGGTTCCCTGAGCCTTGGAGAGTATGGTTAGATATTATGTTTTAAGAGTGAGCACAAACTGGTTGCTTAATCTTGGTAATGTTGCCAGCTGTACATCCCTATATTAGCTTCTGCCCTTTGCATAAACAAACTTCTGCATTCCAGGGTTTGAGCAGAGCCATTCAGTAGGAACAAACATAAATATTTAGAATGCAGTTGATATCTTATCCAAGTAGCATACCTATAGTACTTGGTTTCCCCCAAAAGGACCTAAGTCCCCAGCTACAGTCTTTGGGCCAAATTTTCAGTACCAAGCATTATTATCCTCCTAAGGAGCAGGCATCAAATATAATTTGGAAGTAATTGGTTACTACCAAAACTCACATGCCATTATTGCACCACATTTGCCTTACAGGCCAGTAATGGAGTAAATATACAGCATCCACAGCTGGGTAGGACTGTCAGTGATTTTTCTCCCTCAGTAGCTTGCATAGCACCATCTGTCATGAAGAAAGCTCGTAGGGAGGATTTTTCAGCTCAGTTTCAGTTTGTTTTCTTTACATCTTACCACAGAGCAGGCAGCATTTGTGTTTCTGAGCCTGGGTTACTTCAATCCATGTGATCTTTTACAATTCCATACATTTTCTTATTTTCATTTTTCTTTACAGCTGAATAGAACTTCATTGTGTATATGTACCACATTTCATGGTCCATCTGCTAATAGACATCTAGGCTGACTCAGTTTCATAGCTATTATCAATACAGCAACAATAAACAAGTATTTCTGAGGTAGAATATAGAATTCTTAGAGTATTTGCCCAGGAGTGGTATAGCTGGATCATATGGTAGATCTATGGTTAGGTTTTTGAGAAACCTTTATAATAACTTCCATAATTGCTGCACCAGCTTGCTGGTGCATCAACAGTGAATGAGTCCTTCTTTCCCAACATCCTCACCAACATTTGTTGTTATTTGCTTCTTGGTGCTAGCTGTTCTGACTAGAGTGAGATGTAATCTCAGGGTGGTTTTATTTTGCATTTCCATGATGTTTAGCTATTTGTATTTTAAAATATTTTATTTATTATTTATTTATAAGCACAGAGAGAGGGAGCAATGGAAGAAATGAATGAGAGAGAGAGAGAATGAGCTGGGCATGGTTGTGCATGCTTTTAGTCCTAGCACTATTGGGAGGCAGAGGTAGGAGGTTCATCATGTGTTTGAGGACAACCTGGAAACTGGTATTTCAGAGTGAATTCTAGGTCAGCCTGGGCTAGAGTGAGATGTACCTTAAAAAATAAAATAGGCCTAGAGAGATTAAGGTGCTTGTCTGTAAAGCCTAACAACATGAGTTTGACTCCCCAGTACCCACATAAAGCCAGATGCACAAAGTGACACATACATCCAGAGTGTGTTTGCAGTGGCTCAAGGCCCTGGTACATCCATTTCCTTCTCCCACTCCCCTCCCTCCTCCTCCTCCTCCTTATTCTCTCTCTCTCTCTCTCTCTCTCTCTCTCTCTCTTTCTCTTTCTCTCTCTCTGTCTGTCTCCCTGTCTCACTCTCCCTCTCCTTGCAAATAAGTAAATTAACAATTTTTTTAAATAAATAAAAATAAAGAGACTGGCACACCAAGGCCTCTTGCCAGTGAAAATGAACTTCAGATGCATGTTCCACTTTGTGCATCTGGCTTTATGTGGGTACTGGGGAATTAAACCTGGGCTATCAGGCTTTGCAAGCAACCACAATGACCATTAAGCCCTCCCTTCAGCCCCTATTTGTATTTATTTTTTCTTTTGAGAACTTTCTGTTTAGTTCAATAGTCTAGTTTTTATTGTTTTGTTTTGTTTTGTTTTGTTTTCTGGTTATTTAGAGTTTTGAGTTCTCTATATATTCTAGATATTACTATTCCTCTGTCAGATGTAGAGCTGGCAAAGATCTCCCATTCTATAGTTTGCCTTTTTGTTCAGTTGACCATTTCTTGTGCTGTATAAAAGCTTATACATGCCCTGTGATCTCCATCGTCAATTGTTAACATTACTTCCTAGGCAACTGGAGTCTATTCTGTAAACCCCTACCTACACCTGTAGCATGTAATATATTACTGACTTTTTCCTTAAACGGTTTATTTCACAGTTTCAGATCTTACACTAGGTCCATTTTAGAGCTGATTTTTGTGCAGGGTGAGAAGTAAGAGTTTAGTTGCATTCATTTATATGTGGATAGTGTTTCTTAACATCATTTATTGAAGATGTTGTCTCTTCTTTAATATATATTTTCAGAATTTTTATCAAACTTCAGGTGGCTTTGGTTGCATGGATTAATATCTGGGTCCACCAGTCTACTACATTGATCATCATGTCTGTTTTTGTGCCATTATAAAGCTGTTTTTAATGCTATGGCTCTGCCCTATAACTTTGAATCATGTATGCTGATACCCCAACAGTATCCTTTTTGCTCAACTTTGCTTTGGATATCATTGGTCTCTCATATTTCCATATGAATTTCAGAATTTTTTTTTCTATGTCTGTGAAGAAGGGTGCTGGAATTTTGTTTGTGGTTGCAATGAATTTCTAGATTGCTTTCAGTCAGATGGCCATTTTCACAATACTAATTCTACTATTCCAAACCCATGGAAGGTCTTTCCATCTTCTATTGTCTGCCTCTGTTATTTCTTTAGTGCTTTAAAGTTTCACATCTTTAATTATGTTTATTCCAAAATATTTTATTCTGTAAGGCTATTTCCAATGGAGTCGTTTTCTTAATTTCTTTCTCTGTATGTTTGTTCTTGGCATATAAAAAAGCTACTGGCTTTTGTGTGCTGATTTTATATCCTGCCACTTTGCAAAAAGTTTTTATCAAATATCTAGGAGTTTTCTGGTGGAGTCCTTAGGGTCCGTTAGATATAGAATCATATCATCTATAAATAAAGATACTTTATACTTTCCTATTTTAATCCTTTTTATTTCCTTATCCTGTCTTATTCATCTTGCTAATACTTCAAATATCTTGTTGACTAATAATGGAGAGAGTAGATACCTTTGCCTTGTTCCTGATCTTAGTGGTAATGATTTAAATTTTTCTCAATTTAACATAATATTGGCTATAGGTTTGTTATATATAGCCTTTATTAACTAACAGGGATTTGAGAATAAGCCTTTTAAAGAAGTTCAGTGAATATTATGATTAAATTATCAAAAGGTCAAAGACAAAAGGAGACAAACTATTAGAATGCTAAAAACTGACATGGAGGTCTATTGCATGTACATTGTGTTCACCAACTTTCCTAAGGAGTGCATATATCAGCAACTACTTGTCCATCCTAAACATGGTTTAATTATTGCATAAATTTACTGGGCTAGCATGACTCTCTGAGGGATATGCTATTGGTGTGGGTCTCTGTGGACAGAGAGGTCCCTAGAGAAAATATAGTCCTGGATCAAGACCATATAAATGGACACACAGCATGGAGTTGAGACAATGTGTATCTGTTACTACACATCAGCACAAAATAAGTCCATTATTTGAGTTTGTAATAGTCCCCTCACTCTGAAAATTCTCTCTGTCTCTCTCTCTTTTGTTTCCAAGGGACCAACATGGCAAAATGAAAGGGAAAATTCTAACACTACCTTCTAGCTCTTTAGTGGAGCTATTAGTTTGTGCCATCTTCCTTGTTGATTCTGTAAACTAAGGATTCAGACTACTGCTTTAACCTGGGCACAGCAAAGAACATATGTGAAACTTGGAGGTTTCACTGGACATATCTTATGTTCCAGGTACTTTACAAAGACAGTTGAAATACTAGAGCAACCTAGGAAGTGCAAGATCCATGAGAACACAGTGCTTTTATGAATAAAAATTGTATATTTTAACACCAACCAAAATAACAGCAAAGGAAAAAATGACATGCAACATATGATAGCAAGTAGAGTCAACATGATAAATATAAGCTATGGCTTCATGACCAGCACTCCAGAGAAAGAATAAACCACTTATATACAGTTTAATACAAATAAAAAATGAAAAAGAGAGAATGTTTTAGACCATACACAAAAATTAACTTGAACTGATATAAAGATAAATGTATTGTGTGAAATAGTAAAACTCTTATAAGAACGCATGTGGGAAAGAGTTACAACCCTTAAAGCACAAAAAGAAAGAAAGAAAAAAGACAGGCAGGACTATATGAAGCTAAAAACCTTCTGCAACAAACAAAACCACCACAGAAATAAAAGACAGCTATGAAGTGTTTTCCAAGTATATAACAAAAGGCATATAAATATTAAAGGAATTCTTATAAATCAATGACAAAATAATTTCAATTATAATGGGTAAAGGAACTAATTTGACATATATTTCTTAAGAAAATATAGAAACAATTTCAGAGGAGGTGGCAGTGGGTCATCTGAGGAACTTAATTCCTGAGTTGCCAGCCTGTGATATTGTAAGACCCCCAAAACAAGGACCCCACACTCTGCCCGGATATGGTGACACCCCAAATCACTCACGAGAAGCGATCTTGATGCAAACTGCAAGAGGATTTTATTCCAAGCGCACTGGGGCCCACAGTCGTACACCGCACAGGGGTAGAGGACTGCAGAGCCCCGAATGCAGGAATGGGACAGTTTTTATAGGGTTTCTAACAAAGCCTGTGCATTAGACCAATCATTTTTTAATATCGGGAGCCCACGGGGTGCGAGCCAGTCAGTTTGTGCCACCCCATAGTTTCTAAGCCAATTAGTTTAATTTGTTCAAGCCCCTCGTGGACCAATCATTCTCTTATGACCTTGGTGGTCAGCATTTGCACAGGTCCTTGGGTGGGAGTAGCAGAGTGTGGTATCAGTCTCCTATGACCTTGGAGGTCAGCATTTGCGCAGGTCCTTAGGTGGGGGTAGCAGAGTGTGGTATCAGCCTCCTATGACCTTGGTGGTCTGAGGCAGGCTACTACGGCTTATGGTGCGAGCTACTAAGGCTTACAGTGTGGGCTATTAAGGCTTATGGTGCAGGCTATTTACAGAAACCAAATAAGTGGTTCACTTCATTACTTATTTCCCATCCTTGAGGGCTATCTCATGCCCTTTTTAACTAGTTTTATATTAGGAGCGGGCTCTGATATAATGAGAAGAGGAATTCTTTACTTGCTTTCAACAGAGAGTAAGGCCTGGAGTTTGAGGTATGCAGGGGCCCGCGTAAGCTCCCTTTGGAGTGTGATAGTATTTCTGGGCTTCTGAATTCTTGGGCCTTTCAATATCTCGACCTGATGAAGTTTTATTGCCTCTAGCCACTGGTGAATAAATGGTGTAATTCTGTTAATTACACAAGGCCCGACAGTGAGGATAAGGAGAAGGGGAAGGACGGGGAGGGGCCCAGTTAGAGGGAGGAGGTAGGGTAAGAAGTCATGTAAGCCCATCTGCAGCGGGTTGTTCTGGAGGTCCCGTCGTGTCCTCTCCAAGTCTTCCTGGAGCCTCTTAATCTTGTCCTGGATGATTCCCGATTTATTGGCGTAAAAGAAGCATTTTTCCTGTAAAAACAAACATACACCTCCCTTTTCAGCCGTTAGTAGGTCTAGTCCTCTCCTGTTTTGTAAGACTACCTTAGTAGGGAATCTAGCTTCCAGGAATGATATCTACATCTGGGATTAAGGTGGCTGGGGCATAAAGGCCTGTCCAATTGCTGGGCAGAAAGTTAAAGGCCATCTCGCCTCCGCAAACATAAACCATTCCAGAAGGCAGGCAGCGGTGAGCATTGGGCTCAGATTTGTTAAAAGTACAGAAGGAAGGATGAATGTATCTCACATCTATACTGTAATTATTAGGGGAAGGCAAGGCCCAAATGCCCAGAGGAAACATTGGGAAAAGCTGGACAGGGATGGGGAAGGTGGCTGAGCAGCTTTTTTTTTTTTTTTTTTTTTTCTCTTTTTTTTTTTTTTTTTTAATTTTTATTAACATTTTCCATGATTATAAAATATATCCCATGGTAATTCCCTCCCTCCCCACCCCCACACTTTCCCGTTTGAAATTCCATTCTCATTCATATTACCTCCCCATTACAATCATTGTAATTACATATATACAATATCAACCTATTAAGTATCCTCCTCCCTTCCTTTCTCCACCCTTTATGTCTCCTTTTCAACTTACTGGCCTCTGCTACTAAGTATTTTCATTCTCACACAGAAGCCCAGTCATCTGTAGCTAGGATCCCCATATGAGGGAGAACATGTGGCGCTTGGCTTTCTGGGCCTGGGTTACCTGACTTAGTATAATACTTTCCAGGTCCATCCATTTTTCTGCAAATTTCATAACTTCATTTTTCTTTACCGCTGAGTAGAACTCCATTGTATAAATGTACCACACCTTCATTATCCACTCATCTGTTGAGGGACATCTAGGCTGGTTCCATTTCCCAGCTATTATAAATTGAGCAGCAATAAACATGGTTGAGCATGTACTTCTAAAGAAATGAGATGAATCCTTTGGATATATGCCTAGGAGTGCTATAGCTGGGTCATATGGTAGATCAGTCTCTAGCTGCTTTAGGAACCTCCACACTGTTTTCCACAATGGCTGGACCAGATTGCATTCCCACCAGCAGTGCAGAAGGGTTCCTTTTTTCCCACATCCCCGCCAACATTTATGATCATTTGTTTTCATGATGGTGGCCAATCTGACAGGAGTGAGATGGAATCTCAATGTAGTTTTAATCTGCATTTCCCTGATGACTAGTGACGTAGAACATTTTTTTAGGTGCTTATATGCCATTCGTATTTCTTCCTTTGAGAACTCTCTATTTAGCTCCTTAGCCGATTTTTTGATTGGCCTGTTTGATTCCTTATTAGTTAACTTTTTGAGTTCTTTGTATATCCTAGATATTAATCCTTTATCAGATATATAGCTGGCGAAGATTTTTTCCCATTCTGTAGGTTGCCTCTTTGCTTTTTTCACTGTGTCCTTTGCGGTGCAAAATCTTTGTAATTTCATTAGGTCCCAGTGGTTAATCTGTGGTTTTATTGCCTGAGCAATTGGGGTTGTATTTAGAAAGTCTTTGCCAAGACCAATATGTTGGAGGGTTTCCCCTACTTTTTCCCCTAGCAGTTTCAAAGTTTCCGGTCTGATGTTAAGGTCTTTAATCCATTTGGACTTAATTCTTGTGCATGGCGAGAGAGAAGAATCTATTTTCATCCTTCTGCAGATATTTATCCAGTTTTCAAAACACCATTTGCTGAAGAGGCTGTCTCTTCTCCAATGAGTATTTTTGGCATTTTTATCGAATATCAGGTGGCTATAGCTACTTGGGCTTACATCTGGGTCCTCTATTCTGTTCCACTGATCTACATGTCTGTTTTTGTGCCAGTACCATGCTGTTTTTGTTACTATGGCTCTGTAGTATAGGTTAAAATCAGGTATGGTGATACCACCAGCCTCTTTTTTGTTGCTCAGTATTATTTTAGATATTCGAGGTTTTTTATGATTCCAAATGAATTTCTGGATTGTTTTTTCTATTTCCATGAAGAAAGCCTTTGGAATTTTGATAGGGATTGCATTAAATGTGTAGATTGCTTTAGGTAAGATTGCCATTTTCACGATATTGATTCTTCCAAGCCAGGAACAAGGGATGTTTCTCCACTTTCTAGTGTCTTCTGCAATTTCTCGCTTGAGTGTCTTAAAGTTCTCATTGTATAGATTCTTTACTTCCTTAGTTAGGTTTATTCCAAGGTATTTTATTTTTTTTTGATGCAATTGTGAATGGGAGTGATTCTCTGATTTCATCCTCTGTGTGTTTGTTGTTAGCATATATGAAGGCTACTGATTTCTGTGTATTTATTTTGTATCCTGCTACATTGCTGTAGGTTTTGATTAGCTCTAACAGCTTGCTAGTAGAGTCTTTAGGGTCCTTTATGTATAGAATCATGTCATCTGCAAATAATGATAGCTTGATTTCTTCCTTTCCAATTTGTATCCCTTTTATGTGTGTCTCTTGCCTTATTGCTATGGCTAAGACTTCCAAAACTATATTAAATAGAAGTGGAGACAGTGGACACCCTTGTCTTGTTCCTGATTTTAGTGGAAAAGCTTCCAGTTTTTCCCCATTTAGTAATATGTTGGCTGTAGGCTTGTCATAAATAGCCTTTATTATATTGAGATATGTTCCTTCTATTCCCAGTCTCTGTAGGACTTTTATCATGGAGGGATGTTGGATTTTGTCAAATGCTTTCTCTGCATCTAATGAGATGATCATGGGATTTTTGTCCTTCAACCCATTTATATAATGTATTACATTTATAGATTTGCGTATGTTGAACCATCCCTGCATCTCTGGGATAAAGCCTACTTGGTCAGGGTGAATGATCTTTTTGATATACTCTTGTATTCTGTTTGCCAATATTTTGTTGAGAATTTTTGCATCTATGTTCATGAGGGAGATTGGTCTGTAATTTTCTTTTTTTGTTCTATCTTTGCCTGGTTTTGGTATCAGGGTGATGCTGGCCTCATAGAAGGAGTTTGGTAGGATTCCTTCTTTTTCTATTTCCTGGAAAAGCTTAAGAAGCAATGGTGTTAGCTCTTCCTTAAAAGTCTGGTAAAATTCAGCAGTGAATCCATCCGGGCCTGGGCTTTTTTTAGTTGGGAGATTATTGATAACTGCTCGGATCTCCATGTTTGTTATAGGTCTATTTAAGTGATTAATCTCATTTTGATTTAATTTAGGTAGGTCATATAGATCAAGGAAATCATCCATTTCTTTCAGATTTTCATACTTTGTGGAGTATATGCTTTTATAGTATGTCCCTATAATTTTTTGAATTTCTCTGGAATCTGTTGTGATGTTACCTTGTTCATCTCTGATTTTATTAATTTGTGTCTCTTCTCTCTTTCTTTTGGTCAGATTTGCTAAGGGTTTATCAATCTTGTTTATCCTTTCAAAGAACCAACTCTTTGTTTCATTAATTCTTTGGATTGTTCTTTTTGTTTCTATTTCATTAATTTCTGCCCTAATCTTTATTATTTCTTCCCGTCTACTAATTTTTGGTTTGCCTTGTTCTTCTTTTTCCAAGGCTTTAAGGCAAAGCATTAGGTCGTTTACTTGCGACCTTTCTAATTTCTTAATATAGGCACTTAAGGCTATAAATTTACCTCTTAGAACTGCCTTCATTGTGTCCCAGAGATTTTGGTATGTTGTGTTCTCATTATCATTTGACTCTATAAATTTTTTGATTTCCCTTTTAATTTCTTCATTGACCCACTCATCATTTAGTAGTGTATTGTTTAGCTTCCATGATTTTGTGTATGCTCTATAGCCTTTCTTGCTACTGATTTGTAGTTTAATTCCATTGTGGTCAGATAGAATGCAAGGAATTATTTCAATTTTCCTGAATTTGTTAAGATTTGCTTTGTGTCCTAATATATGGTCTATTTTAGAGAATGTTCCATGTGCTGCTGAAAAGTATGTATATTCTGCAGCCTTTGGATGAAATGTCCTGTATATATCTGTTAGGTCCATATCTTCTATGACCTCATTTAGTCCAGATGCCTCTCTGTTTATTCTTTCCCTGGATGACCTGTCAATTGATGAGAGTGGGGTGTTAAAGTCACCCACCACCACCGTGTTTGGTGTTATCTGTGACCTTAGTTCTAATAGTGTTTGTTTGACGAATTTGGGAGCCCCCATGTTAGGTGCATATATGTTTAGGATTGTAATGTCCTCCTGTTGGAGTGTGCCCTTAATCAATATAAAGTGACCTTCCTTATCTTTTTTGACTAACTTCGGACTAAAGTCCACCCTGTCTGATATTAGGATAGCAACCCCTGCTTGTTTTCTAGGCCCATTTGCTTGAAACACCGTCTTCCAACCTTTCACCCTAAGATAATGTCTATCCTTTGTAGAAAGGTTAGTTTCTTGAAGACAACAAATTGTAGGATCCTGCTTTTTAACCCAGTCTGCAAATCTATGTCTTTTCGTTGGGGCATTGAGACCGTTGATATTAAGAGATATTATTGAAAGGTGTGTATTTATGTTTGCCATTTTTGTGTGTGTGTGTGTGTGTTACTGGTTCTACCTGTGCTCTCTTCTGTTAACTGGTATTTGAGTATGGCTGGTTTTTTCTAGGTTCCTTATATGTGTGCTTTTCCTTTTGTTCAGCATGGAGGATTCTATCAAGTATTTTCTGTAGAGCTGGTTTTGTCTTCAGATATTCCTTTAACCTGCTTTTGTCATGGAATGTCTTTATTTCTCCATCTATTTGGATGGATAACTTTGCAGGATAAAGTAACCTTGGTTGACAGTTGTTATCTTTCAGAACTTGGAATATATCACTCCAGGCCCTTCTGGCTTTAAAAGTTTGTGTTGAATAATCTGCTGTAATCCTGATGGGCTTGCTTTTGTAGGTAACTTGATTTTTCTCTCTAACTGCTTTCAATATTTTTTCTTTGGTTTGTGTGTTTGGAAGTTTGAGTATAATGTGGCGAGGAGAGTTTCTTTCTGGGTTTTGTCTGGCTGGGGTTCTAAAGGCTTCCTGTATCTGTATTGGCACCTCTTTCCCAATTTGGGGAAAATTTTCCTCTATGATTTTGTTGAGGATGCCTACTATGCCTCTGGAGTGGAATTCTTCTCCTTCTACTATGCCCTGAATTCTTATATTGGATCTTTTCATAGTGTCCCGAATATCTTGAAATTCCCACTCATACTTTTCTATAAGTTTGTCTTTCTCTTTGTTGGACTGCATTAGGTCTGCCACCTGATCTTCTAGCTTAGATATTCTGTCCTCTCCCTCATCCATCCTACTGGTGAGATTTTCTACAGAGTTTTTTATTTCATTAACTGTGTTCTTCATTGCTAGTAATTCTGACTGGTTTTTCTTTATTATTTCTATTTCTCTATTTATGTCTTGTATTGCCTTCTTTATTTCATTAAATTGGTGTCCTGCCTCTTCTTTGATTCCTTTGATTTCCTCTTTGATTTCCTCTTTGATTTCCTCTTTGATTTCTTCTTTGATTGTTTTCATGTGTTCTTTGACCTCTTTGAACATATTTATAATTATTCTTTTGAACTCTTTCTCAGGCATTTCCTCTAACTCTTTCTCACTGGAGGACATTTCTGATGCATTAATACTTTTAGGTGGATTTATATCGTCTTGCTTTTTAGTGTTTCTTGTGTTATAATGTATATATTTTTGCATCTTGGATTAAGTTAATGCTTGGATTTTCTAGCTAGCTGTGTATTCTTAGCTGTATCAATTGATTTGGTGTAAAATATTTTCAGGGTAGGACCTTAAGGTATTAGGTGTGGCTTTTAAGACTCTCAGAGTATCTACAAAGATGTTCTTAGGGGTTGAGTTTCCCTGCTATAGGAGTATTCAAGCAGGCTGAGTGGAATAATATACTGGTAGATTCTAAAATTTAGCTAAACACTGTACCCATTCCATCAAAAACAGCCCCGAGTATGTATGCAAGAGTAGTTATTATAATGACCAGATCCTCTATCGACAAAGAGGTTTAGATTTCTGGTCTGTTGAGGTATCCAAGTCAGCTTGTGACCAGGTGAGACCCTTCCCTGGTGCAATCCCAGTTACCTTGGGTGATTGTGGTCTCAGTCAAGTTGCTGCCTGGGTCGTCGGGCTGCTGTTCTGATTTCTGGAGCTGGGCACTTGCTTTTCCTACGGGGCAAACTGAGCCGCTGCCGCCGCCTCTGCAGCTGTTGTTGGTGCCACCGCCGGAGCCCCCACCACTGCTGAAGCTGCCATTGTCGTGTCCACCGCTGCTGCTCACCCCGAAGCCGCTGCTCTCCTGGGTCCGCTGCTGCTGGGGCCACTGGTACCGGTGCTGGAGCCGCTGAAGTTGCTGCCAAATTCTGCTCCTGCTTGGGTCCCGCCGTCAGCCCAAGTTGGCGTGGCCGGGTCCCGGGCTGCTGCTGTGTTCGCTGGAGCTGGGTTCAGGCGGCAGGGGAGGGGAGGGAGCCGCGGCTGGTCTGGTTGTATCGTGTGCTTTTACCTCGCGGTCTGCTCCTCCCTCCGTTGCTCGCTGCCGCTCTCCCCTCACGTTTCCCGAGTTGCGGAGAGCGCGGTGTGAGGGGAAAATCCCGCACCTGGCTTGTCCTGCGGCTCGAGCCGAGAGTCCGGCGTTTTTCTGCCGCTCCGCGGTTGCGGCGGGTAGCTGAGCCGCCCCGGAGCCGCTGTTCCCGCCTGTGCAGGCTCTGGATGCTCTATAACTCCTCCACTTCTCCGCTGCCGCCTCAACTTCCTATACACCTCACTTTTTAGTAAAAGTGTGTATTTTGCTGAGTTTTTTTTGGTCTTCCCCCCCCAGGCTGTTTTGGCGTGGTACCTACGCCGCCATCTTAACCGGAAGTCCTGAGCAGCTTTTTAAGGTCGTATGGACTACCTTACTGCAATCAGTCAGAGAGGCCCAGATTGGAGGCAAAGCCAGCAATCCTCCGCAAGGGAGGGAGTTATTTAGTTTAGCAGGGTGAAGGATCACTTTAGGAACAGTCCTCAGGGGCGGGACACTCCCTAGAGAAGTGATTGTCAGTGTCCCCTTGTTCGGACAAATATTTTAGGTCTCTCGCTGGTACCCAAATGGGTCTTCTTCTTTTTACAAAGTTTTTCCATGGACAAAAATTTTATGAGCTTCACACAAGTTTCTATCGAAAAAACTCCTTTCTGTTACAGAGTTTTTGTATTTTAATTATTTCTCAGTACAAAAGACTATTAAGGCCAGCCACATGGCTTCAACTCTGAATATACATAATCTTGCTTACATGTAGTTGCAAATGTCTTGCTGCCAGAATGGCTTCCTGACATTGAATGTACATAATCTTGCTTACTGTAGGTGCTATTGTTTATGTAAAGCCTTGCTATAGTTTTGCTAAGGTGTTGCTGCCGAAAGCTCAGAGCTATGGATACAAGTCCAGCCAAAATGGCTCCCGACAATTCCCCCTTTTTTATTTAATATTTTTATGAACTGGGCCCCACCGGGCCTCGGTGCAGAAAGACTGTGTCTGTCTTAGGTTGTCCTCTATGATATTTAGGCCTTAACCATCATTGGTACATGAATTCCATCATTCATGCCCTGTCTTAGGTTGACCTAACTCGAGAGAATCTTACCCGTCTTTGACTACCAGCCTCTGCAGGGGCTTTAAGATAATGTCTCAGGAAACTGAGGTCGGGTCTGTAGCTGTATCCCATGTACTTCTGCACAGATATCCATAATGGATCTCAAAAGGCATTTAACGAGTATGGGCAGCAGATACAGAATGAGCAAAAGACAAACACCTGTAGTAGTAAAGCTTTCTATCTAAGAAGTGGGAGAATTCCATCTACGCAAGGCAGACTTCAAATAAATAAATAAAAATATATTTTTTAAAAAATATATAATCAAACTTTATTTAAAGTAGATAATAAGTCATCAGCAGCTGTAGCTGAATCAAAAGTAAGATGATTATTTTGTAAAGATAAAATCTCTGAATATAACTGAATCAGATCTAAGGAAATATTATCGTTGTGCCAAATATCTCTTAAATGTATTTCCCCAATGCTGTTAACTGTTATTTTATTTTTTAGAAGTAACACAAATCCATTGAAAATCTACATGACACTCCAAACGAGTTTTAACTTTTAACCCTAGTATATAGAGTATCTAACGGGTATCTATATATGTATCTATGGTAAGGATCAAGCCCAAGATCTTAAAGGAAGATACGGTTTGAACTTTCTCAGGAACTACTTTAAACCTGTGAGTATGAAGGATAGTTAGACATTAAAAGTACAAGCCTAAAGCGTAAAGCCACAGCACACTTTCGGAACTCCTGTTAGGCAAATTTTGCATATCTTTAGATTGAAATCTGAAACCCACCATCACACCTTAAGATAAACAATTGAATATATTGGGGTCCATTTATTTAAATTACCACACTTTGCCCTTGGAGTCTAATAGATTTATAACCATCACACATTATAAATTGTTAGAAAAAAATTAAAATATTTAGGGTAAATAAGGCCCTTTTTAGTTGGTTGTGGGGGGGTATGGATTCCCCCTTTTGTTTTTGTAATTGAGACTTTAGAGTTTGATTATATATTTTTTAAAAAATATATTTTTATTTATTTATTTGAGAGCGACAGAGAAAGAGGCAGATAGAGGGAGAGAGAATGGGCGTGTCAGGGCCTTTAGCCACTGCAAAGGAATTCCAGATGCGTGTGCCCCCTTGTGTATTTGGCTAATGTGGGTCCTGGGGAATCGAACCTTGAACCTGGGTCCTTAGGCTTCACAGGCAAGCACTTAACTGCTAAGCCATCTCTCCAGCCCATGATTATATCTTTTAATAATAGCCTGCTGGGGGTTGTATAGGATGCCTGTGGGATGTGAGATTTTCCAGGTCTGGAGAAAATCTACAAAGGCCTTGTTTATGAAGTAGGGGCCATTATTTGTCTTCATTTGATCAGGCAGCCCAAGAGTGGCGAAACATTGAAGCATATAACTAATGGCATGTTTAGATTGTTTTTTTGTTTTTTTTTTCCCGGCAAGTGCCAATGCCCAGTAGGCCTGGGAAAAGGTCAGTGAGCCCAGTCACCACAAGATGGCGGACGTCTCCCCTGTCCCCACCTGGGTCAGTCCAAAGGGGCCACATGGCAGTCTCTGGAGGTGGATTGCCCACCATTTCCCAGTAGGGGAGGGTCAGGCACAGGCTGCCAGGAGGGGGACCATCTATTTACCAAATTCCGCCCCTGGCTCCCAATAGATTTATAACTATCATATATTATAAATTGTACTTAATTTAATTTTAAAGGTCCCCACAGTCTTGACCAATATAAGATATTGAGATTTGTAAAATTAAACAAGTTAAACACCTCTAATATATAAAGGCACAGAGTAAACATTTTTTAACTGGTATAAGGTATAGTAAGGAAAGACTAAAACAATGTAAATTGAACCATCATAACCTAAAATTTGTCTCAGTGCTTGTAATTTTAACTTGTTTGAAATGTTTTAGATTAAAATCTTAAGTCTCAGCTGGGCGTGGTGGTGTACACCTTTAATCCCAGCACTCGGTAGGCGGAGGTAGGAGGATTACCATGAGTTTTAGGCCACCCTGAAGCTTTATAGGGAATTTCAGGTCAGCCTGGGCTAGAGTGAAATCCTATCTTGAAAACCCAAAACAAAGAAAACACAAATCTTAAATTTTTAAATCTAATATCTCTAGCTAAGCATATCGGTCTATTACAAATTTAACCCTGATTAAACTTTTTGGGCCAGGGCAGCAGGACGTAGCCAGCCCTTATGCCAGTAGCCCAGCTCCAATGAGGTTCCCTGTAGTCTTTCTTTCCTCTTAGAAAGCTTATAAGCTAAGCCTCGAAGTTTAATGCTGTCTGTACTTAGAATTTTTAAACTTTTATCTGAATAGTCTATAAAATTTGGCTTACCATTCCAGAAGACATATTTAGTTGAAAGCATCAAGTTTATGCCTAATTCTTTAAAACAAAGGTTAAAAAAGATTAATATCCACATGGTCAGGTTCATCTCAGCTCATCAGACAGCTTTAGGTTTGTTGAAATAAACTTCCAGACCAGGTACAGTTATGGAAGAAGGAATATTTATTGAAGCTTACAGATCCAGGGGAAGTTCCATAATGGCAGAAAAAGCTGGCCTGCTTTCACAGGCCCAAGCAGAGAGAGAGAGAGAGAGAAGCACAAGCCTTTAGAAATACAAAAGCTGCCGGCGAACTGAAGGTGAAGGGGAAGAGAAAGGGAATGAAGAGATGTCGACAAGTAAGTACAGGTTATAGAAGCAAAGTTTAGTGCACTAAATATGAAGACGGCCTCATAGCTCATGAGGGTATGCTCACCCACACATACTGATTTTACCTCCTCAACGACTGCCTCTCATGGGGTGCACTAGTCTGTCAGGGTCCCAGAGCCCCACGTTGGGCGCCAGATGCGGGGCTCCTTCCCGCACAGGTAGTGCCGAGGGAAGGACCAGTCCTGCTGGTTCCTCCCTAGGGGTTGAGGGGATGATGAATGTCAGACAACTCAGAAACCTCTCCTGGCCACCAGAGAAAAACCACACTGAGTCGGGAGTCTTTTCCATGCAGAAAACAACTCGCTTTATTACTCTGAGCAGTTGCCTATATCATGTTGGGGATGAAGGCGGGGATTTTAGGATGGGGGAAGAGGTAAGGGCCAATAGTAAACTTTAACTATTGAAATGGTAATTACAATTAACACACGGAAGTAGCTGGCCAGAAGCTATTAGGCATCCTGCTGAGTCATAGCTGGCCAGAGACAGGTCGCCAAACTTTAGCTAGGCTCAGGAAGTTCCACTAGGCCTCACGCCTTGGCCTTTCAGGGCCCAACAAAGAGAGCTATCCTACCATTTAGAACAGAGTGAAAACTCAGAATATTTTGCTAAGATAGATAAGTCAGAGAAAGACAAAAACTGAAAATCTCATTTATATAAGGAATCTAAAACTATCATACTCTTAGAAACAGAAATGAAATTGTGGTTTCCAGGAGCTGGGTGTAGAAAAATGGGGAGATGTTGACCACAAACTATGGACTTCCAGTTACAATTAAGTCCTGGGGATATAACATTCATGTTTCAGTGTGGTAACACTGAATACACTGGGTAATAATACTTAATATGTGCTAAGTCTAGTCAACCTTCAAAATTTTTCATCCATCTGTAGAAAAAGGTTACTGTAGTGAAACATGTGTTAGCTAACTGCATTATACTAATGAAAACATTAATATAAAACAAAAGGTGTATATGTACTTATCATGTGTAAAACCCTGCATTAAATCCCCAGTATCTTTCAAACAAAAACCACAAAAACTTAGGCTAATAAGTATCCTTGCCTTAATGTTAATTTTATGTTTCTTTCTATTATTCACAATAAATAATGATTGACTTGAAAAAAAATTCCCTTCCATTCCTGATCTGATCAGGATGGTTTACCCTGAATGGATATTGGATTTGATTAGAATGATTTTTCAGCATTTATGAGACACAAATTATTTGATTTTTTAAATTTTTAAATATATTAACAGCTAATAAATACAATTTATGTAATTAACATTTTATCATATATTAATAAGCCAACTCTCTATTCCCAGGAGATACCCCACTTGGCCATGGTAGATGTCAAACATTGCCAAATACTATGTATGCATGATTTTTTTATTCATGTCAATTTATACAGGTAATCTGTTAACTGTTCTTATGTTTTCATTTTCTGTTTTTAGAATCAAAATAATCTGTTTCTCAAAATGAATGGAATAGTATTTTGTTTTTTCTCTAGTCTCTTAAAATTTCATATGAGATTCAAATTATCTTTCTCATAAATGTTTAATACTTTCTTATAAAAGTTATTATTATCTGACATTCCCTTGCTGAAGTTTTCAGTTTCTAAATTTTTCACTATAAAACAATTATAAAACCAATTTCTAGTTTTTCTTGAACTATTTTTCACAATATCTTCATAGTAATTTGCAACATTTGCCCTTATTTGAAGCATATATTGGTTAATAATCTGTTAGTATGTCTGGACTAATGTCTCTTTTCCCATTTTCATTATTAACATTGTTTTATACTACTTATTTTTTTCTTGAATATTCCTTCCAGAGCCTTTGCAGTTTTCTCTTTTAGAAGAAATATCTTTCATCTTTGTTCACCTTCAATAGTGCTTATTTTTTGCTTGTGTGTGAGTGTCTAATGTGGTATGTGTACTATATGTGCCCATGCTGTGCTCTGTGGGGTCACCTGCCGTGGGGTACACTAGCCTGCAGTGGCTGGGGTAGAGCATCCCATGTCCTGTCTATCACACTTCCACCAGTTCTAGCTGAGCCAGAATCCTGTACTGATCCCACAGCTTGCCTTTTTTTTTTTTTTTTTTTTTTTTTTTTTTTTTTTTTTTTCAGGAGCTCTGGTGATTTTCGAGTCTCTGCTCATCTATAAGACTGGGATTACAGACACATGTGGCCATGCCCAGTTGTTTTGTGTATCCTGGGGATTGAACTTGAGTACTGTCTTGAGCCTTTTCAGGTCCTCAAGCCTGCACAGAAAGTGCTCTAAACTACTAAGTCATACCTCCAGCCCTGATATTACAGTTTGTTTCTGGGGTGGGGGTGGAGAAATGGCTCAGTGGATGAAGTACTTGCTGTACAAGTTTGAGGACCTGAGTAGAGATCTGCAGCATCCATGTAAAAAAAAAGGGAGGGGGGCTGGAGAGATGGCTTAGCAGTTAAGATGTTTACCTGCAAAGCCAAAGGATCCCGGTTTGATTCTCCAGAACCCATATAAGGCAGATGCACAAGGGGTGCATGCATCTGGAGTTCACTGGCAGTTGCTGGAGGCCCTGGCGCTCGTACACTCTCACTTTCTGTCTCTCTCTCTCTCTCTCTCTCCCTCTCCCTCCTTTTTCTCTCTCTCTCAAATAAATAAATAAAATATTTTTAAAAAATCAAACAGGCATACAGTGCTTGCCTCTAATTCCAACCCTGTGGAGGCGAAGACAGAAGGACCCTTGTGTCTTGCTAATCTAGCCAAAGATACAGGTTCATTGAGACATGCTGTTTTCCAAAAACGTAAGATGGCGATACCCAATGTCAACCTCTGGCACAAATGCACATGCACATGTGCAGGTACCATGCCTGTACACACCCACATAAACACACATGTATGCATACCACACACATGTCACATGCAAAAGATTATGTTTGTTCTTTATTTCTGTTTTTCTTTGAGTTTATTATTAAATGGAGAGCTAAACATGGGTTCTTGATTTTTTCCTAGTGTAAACACTTAATTAAAAGTTTTCATTTTTCCTCTAAGTTGAAGTTGTCCTACACCCAGCTCTGGTATAATTTCTCTTGCCATTGAGTATTGAAAATTTATAAATTTTCATTAGGATATTATCTTTGACCAACAAATTATTTACAAGCATAGTAAAACATTTTTTGTCATTTTAACCTATGCTTACAAACTTGACTGAATTATAATAGTAGAAAAGTAATTGAAATATGCGGACACTGTTTAGAACCTTCTATTTGGTCAGTTTTCTTAAATATTTTATGTATTCTTTACAATAATACCTACTATAGTGTTCTATAGATACTTTAGATCAAGCCTTTTGCCTTTAGTAATATTTTTGCTCTACAGTTCATTTTATCTCATTTCAAAATAACTTTACCCATTTTCTTATAATTATTCTTTACCTGGTAATGTGTTTTCAACCACTTTGCAGGTTGTTTCTCAAATAGATGCTGAGACCAGTTAGAAGCTGACCCTCTACAGATAATACTATTTCTTATATATACATAAATACAATGAATGGAAATTCATAAATTAGCAATAGAATAACTATGATGCTATGAATGTGATCTTCTATCAGGTTACCTGAAATTGCAGAAAGCAAAGCCATAGATCATGGGGTAGGATTTCTATAGTTGAGATCTGTATCCCAATGAGGGCTTGCAGCTTTTATCTTTAAACTCTTCACATTACTGCCTAGCACATCTTTGTTTTGAGTTATTACTGATCCATGTATATACACTTAAAGTACCTGATGCTGTATTATTCTGTGTTTTTATTAGACTTCTTTGATCACATTACCATTTTGCCAGTGCTTTGATTAAGTTTTTTTCCCATTCTGTTTTTCAATCTACTAATCTGGAGATTATATACTTTTTTAAAAAAATGTTAGAATGTGTACAGTGGTTTGCAAGAGAGACTGTTCTGTCTCCTTTTCTTGGTCATTTTTTCTTTCCTTGAGTTCATTATTCATCTTCCTGTCTGTCCTTTTTGCTAGTGCCCCAGACATGCATATCAACCAGGCCTTATGCAGCTCCCTCCAGGGCTCCTTTCCCTTCTTCTCTTCCTTCCACTGTGAAACCTTCAGAGTTATGTCTCAACTCTCTAACTTTTAAATAAAACTCTCCCAATAAAATTATCTTACCAGTCCTCAGAACTTGGAAGGAGCCAGCAGACACAGTAGGGATAGTTGGTACATATTGCTTTTTATAATCTGCATTTGCAATTTCAGGCAGCTAGTATGTAAGAATCATGCACTCTGTCCTGTGAGTCTGCTGAGTGGAAATGAGGAGAAAATAAAGTGGGACAGATCATTTAAAGCTGTGGAATAGTGCTTCACCAACCATAGTACCCATAGCATTTGCTCCTCTGAGGTTCCTCTGAATAACAATTCCAACTGTTAGCATGCAGACCTGTGTGGCTCAGAGTAGCAGCCAGGTGACCTGCTCCTAGTGTGCTCACTGTCGCTGTGATCAAGCACCCTGGGCAGGTCTGGTAGACCTCACTCACTGGCATGGTTCCTTCCTATGCTTTTCTGGGGCTTGTTTGTAAGAAGTAAATTCTTTCTGGAGTCTTTCAGGAGTTCATGTTTTGTTTAGGATTTTGATGTCCAAAGTACATTTTAGACTTTATGTGTATATCGTGGTACAGACATCATTAATATTTCTGGCCTCTTAACCATTTGTTGACAGCCCTGGGTAGGCTGCAGAACTAGAACTATTCTTGAATAAATATATTTTTTAATTTATGTGTTTGAGTTCTAGCTTTGTGTACCACATTGGTCAGATAACTTCAGTACATTTTTTTAAAGGCCAATGTTTGACATCAGTGTTCCCATAAAATAAATAAATGATTCTTCATGATTGCTTTGCCAAAGCTTTTCCCACATGGCTCTTTCTAATAGTGTTCCCTCCCAAATTGTTTGAGTAGTGGCTGTCATGATTCTTGTGAACTGGCACTTATGTCAAAACGATTTAATCAGTGCTGGGGCTGTGCTGGCATTGCTCTTAGAAGACCATTTCTCAGAGTGACATCCCCCTAAGCATGTGTTAAATAATTAGACCTCTAAACTCTTCCCACAAGGACTCTTAGAAGTACTGTCAGATACTTAGAGCCTCAGAGGCATCACTTAGGCACCAATGTAAGTACCAGAACCCTGTTAAGCAAAGCTCAAAAGCTTCAAGGGAAGAAGAGAGTCAGAGTTTTCTGTCCTCAGGAAACATTCCTCCAATGTCATTGTCAAGAGCTTGCATACATAATTAATCAAGGAAGACCTCACCGGGATTTTGATTGACATCATACACTGTTCCAGTATCACATGTCATAGGATGATTAGTGGAGTTTCTTTCATTTATCAATTTTATGTGATCCCCCTTCAGGCTGTAGTCATTGTAGAAAATGTGTTCCTATTGCAGCCTGTAACCAGCAGGCACAATAAAAAAGAGTATTAAAATGAGTGAAAAATTAGGCTAGAAAGATGGCTTCGTGGCTAAGGTGCTCACTTTTGAAGCCTAAGGATACAGGTTTGATTCCCCAGATCCCATATAAGCCAGATGCACAAGGTGGCACATGTGTCTGGAGTTCTTTGCAGTGGCTGGAGGCCCTGTCATGCCCATTCTCTCTCTTCCTCTCTCTCTAATAAATAAATAACAAATAAAAAGTGATAAATTTTTAAATGATGATGAAATGAATAATCAAAATTATCACTCTTTCAGCCATGTCCAGTGGACTTACAAGGATACTTTCATGGATTATATTGAGTGTCAATTTAACAGGACCTAGAGTAACCTGTGTAAGACTATGTAGATTAGGTTAAACTCTGGGCATGTCTTTAGGGGATTATCTTGATAAGGTCAACTGATGTGGGAAGACCCACCTTACATGTGGGTGGTGTCCTGGACTGTATAAAAAGGATGAACAGCTGGATGAACACAAGCATTCACCACTCTGTTGTACTTCCTCTCTGTGGACTAAGTGTGACCAGCTCCGCCTGCCATGACTTCCCAGTCATGAGAGACAACCACCTGGAACTGTAAACTGAAATAAACTCTTCCTCCTTTAAGCTGATTTTTGTCATATATTTTGTCCCAGTGAAGAGAAGTTGACGAATACAGATATTAATAGGAAAGAGTAAAATTGTGAGCAGTTCTGTGCAGATCTTAGCAAATGAGTAAAGGCTTTTTCTATTGCACAGTCAAGACATGCATGAGGTCAGAAACTGTTAGCATCTCCAGGCATTTCTTGGTGTTCCTGGTGCTGTTTATTTGGTGATAAACTGCTGTGGTTGCTGGCACTTTGCCTTCAATTTTGAGCATACTTCTCCAATCCTGAACCCCTTTAGAAAAGAGGATTCATGAGTGTGAGTACTGGGTAAATGATTAAGAACACACATCTTTTTGTGTGATGGCATTTCCAGGAAGGTGTAAATGAGCAAGGAAGTTTTTCCTCCAGAGTGGTGGTCCTTATGGTGGGAGACTATATGTAAGGAAACTACAAGAAAACTTAGGACTTAGGGGTCTAACCTGTTGGACTCTGTTGATTCAAAACATACATGCACTCTGATCACAATATAACCATATTAAGCCCACCTGATATCTTGAGCAGATCTGTGGCAGTTCTATGGGGCCTCAGTTGCTGACCTCATTGTCAGTACTTGTTATGTATGTATAATTATCTGGATCAAGAGTTTAGCCAAATCACTGAGAAAGTAGGGCAAAAAAGCATATTTTAAGATCAGTCCGCATCTATAAACACTGCTTGTCAATATTGGTCATCTGTTCAGGCGAAAGGCCACCAAGGAGAAGAAACCTAGTCATATTGATTTAAACAGGTGGATTACATAGTTGCAAGATCAACTTTAGTGCAAGTTACATGTAAGGAATTTAGCATCTCACAATAATCTCAGAAAAGTTATTTGTATGGTCCATAAGAAATATTTCCACAGTTCTTTCCCATAGTTTATTCACATATTTCATTCTTGTAGTTCATTCCAACAGTTTGTTCTTGTGACTCATACCCACATTCAAATCATGAGAGACATTGCCATTACCTATCAACATTTAATATGTAGAAATGACATTTCATAAGATCAAAAAGTCAATTTCCCAATCATCCTAACCTTAAAAATTTTGATCTAATGCACATAAACAATACTCTAATAGGTATTATTGTTAAGAACACATAAAACATTCAACTTTTCTAGGTTAAGTACAAAGCTTAAAAATGTTTCACTGTTTTTCAGATCTTAATGTTTACTGTTCATGTGTATTTTTGTGTCCTTAATGTCCTCTCAACATGCTGAACTGGAACCCCCTGATCATCATTATATTACTAAAAGAGGCACACATTTAGAAAAATAAATTTTTGCATTTAGCACAGTAAGGTATTTTGAAAGACTTCAGTAACCATAACTTAAAAGGGAAGTGGGTATACTGTGCATGCCTGTAAACTGATGAAGAAATGGGATGGGGGAGAAGTCTACAAAGACAGAAGCACTTCCATAAGGTATAATTTTGGTACCTCAATGTCTATGAATTTTTTTGATATTCTGAATAGGCAACACAGAGTTACTTTAGATCTTTTTATTTTTTTTTATTTATTTTTATTGATTGACTTATTTGTACAAAGAGAGAGAAACTGGGTATGCCAAGACCTCTTGTTACTGCCAGTAAACTCCAGATGTATGTGCCACTTTGTGAATCTGGCTTTATCTGAGTACTGGGAATCAAACCTGGGCTATCAGACTTTGCAAGCAAGTGTCTTTAAGTGCTGAACAAGCTCTACAGCTATTTACCAGCACATAATCCATGTATACTCTTAAGAATCTATCTAGACAAATCTCAGATGGTGTCTAATCAAAAAATAAAGATAAAACCAGGGCTGGAGACATTGTTCAGTGGTTAAGGCACTTGCCTTCAAAATCAAATCATACAGGTTTGATTGCCCATTACCCACATAAAGCCAGATGCACAAAATTGCATATGCCTCTGGAGTTTGTTTGCAGTGGCAGGAAGCCCTTGTGCACCCATTCTCTCTTTGTCTGTCTCTCTTTTCTCTATCTCTCTCTCTCTGCTTGCAAATAAATAACTTTTTTTAATTTTTAAAAATAAAACCTACATTATGAACTTGCCTAAAAGTTTGTTGTTGTGTTTAATATGGGCATTAATGGAAACTAGAAAAGTACCCACTGTCTCCTGGTCTGAACTTTTAAAATACGTTATGGCAGCTAATTTAACTTGAGTGCATCATTGTAATGAAAGAAGTTGTGAAATAATAAGGTGGCATTGAAATATGTATAAATCTACAATGCCCTTATAGATTTAGTAAAGTGCCATACTTCCCTAAGATTGTGCAGCATAGCAAGTGAAGAGGCATACTGTGGAAAGCTGAATTATACATAAAGTCATTAAACCTCACCCTTCACTTCTGATTGATGGATTGCTGCAGTCTTTAGTGAGGGTAGCGGCAAAAGGAAAAAAATAAATAAATGAAAGACCTGATCGCATTACACATTTCAGTAGAAATGTAATTGCCTAGAAGTTCATTTGAAGTTTTCAGGGACGTGCAAAATTGCATGTCACTGCTGGAAGTAAGAGGATGGTATTACACAGTTTTTGTGAGTTTGGAACCTAACTTTCATATGTGGGGGACAAGAAGGGGACTATCTATGGATGCCCATATGTAACTTGTAAATCCTTACATAAAATTCTCCTTATGTTGAAATATTCACTCTTTCTCTTGACCTGACCCAAAGGTGTATATTTATGTCCACAGCCCGCACTGTTTATAGGATTTTATGACTGTCTCTTTTCTCTGAAAGTGTGACTCCCATGACAGACTCTTTAGGAGGGTTGTAAATCTATTTCAAAGGGATTGAGAGATGGTTTGGCAGTTAAGACCTATGCCTGCAAAGTCAAAGGACTCAGGTTTGATTCTCCAGGACCCATGTGCTACACAAGGTGGTGCATGTGTCTGGAGTTTGTTTTCAGTGGTTGGAGGACCTGATATGCCCATCCCCCCCCCCCGTCATTAAATAATAAATAAATAAAATATTAAAAGATTATAAACCCTGAGAAATGTATATATCTGTCAAGACCAATCTGACTGTAAGCATTGTGAAAGGCTAGGGATGCAGCAATCACCTTTCTTAAGATCACCTTCTTTGACTAGGAGAGGGAAATGGGAAAGGCATGAGGTCAGCATCCATGTAAGACTTTGTAGCCCTGAAGCTTGCTGTAGTAGGCAGGGCTGCTGAAGGAAAACAATGTTTTCCAGATCCCTGATTAACTTCCAACACTGCCGATTGCTGCTGGCTGTTCATAATTAATCATGGCCAGGAGGAGTGCACACTGGACCATTACAAAATAGGTTTGATCTGAGGAGTGGATTAATGGCTAGTCTAAGCCCAGGCACATTTCCTTTTGTTGGACACTGCATCTTATAGGCCTTAATGGTGGACTGGATCTGCCTGTCAGAGGCTCTGAAAATTTTGTTGATATTGATTTGTCTTTTTGGAGGATCTGTTTTAACCAGCTCAACACAGGACAAAAGTGTAGATGGATAATGTCTCCCTGTTGTTTCCCGTGAGTTGTGGATTCACTAAGAAATTATTGTTATAGACATTCAAAAGGAAAAAAGAAAGAAAGAAAGAAAATTGGGTTGGGAAGATAGTTCAGTGGTTGAAGCTGTTTGCTTCCAAAGCCTTCTGGTCTGGGAACAATTCACACACCACCCACCCACATATAAACTGGACCCAAAAAGTGGCAAGTGCTATAACTGTTTTTTCACAGACTACTTAAGTAGTCTAACTTAACTTGAGCTGTCTAAAATGGTATGTCATATATAGCCATTTAAGTTGAATGAATTTAAAATTCAGTACTTTTATCACACTAGCTGAATTCCAAGTGCTCAGTAGCTTTACTTGGCATCATATTGGGCAGCACAGAAGTGAATCACTGTCATCAGTGTGGAACCACCACTGCCTTTCATGTTCTGGAGGCTTTACATGGAATGGGAGGTGTGGAAGTAATCCCTGCAGTACACAACTTACTGGTACCCGTTTTACACCTAGATCTGTGTTGTGGAAGATTAAAGTGAGGTCATGATTTCTCTATTTGGGTATCACAGAATCTAGCTATGGTGATAAAAGTAGCATCTTACTTACATACAGAAAACTTAAATGACATAAACATATATCTATGGTATAGTTTTGGAATGGAAAGAAAAAGTTCAATGGATAAAACTGCATGAAAGAGAGTGAGCTGAATCACAACTTGGCAAGGCAAGTGAAAGAAGAGGTGCTCAGGGAATCTCACAACCTCCAAAGGTGGAATGCAAGGATTGAAGACAGTTGCTCTCATGCTGTTTACTTGAACCCACAGTAACATCAGTGTTCTCATGCTCCTCTTCTGACCTTCTCTTGCTCTTTTGGAGCTTTTGCTTTCCACTCATCAGTGCCTTCTCAGGTCCTTGCATCTCCCTGGACCACCCAGAAAGCCTCTCTTGATCAACTGTCTTTCTCTACAACTACTCATTTCCTTCTCTTTCCTCCTCCACCTCTAGTAAGATGCTTGAGGCAGGGATCTAACAACTGTGGAATCCATTGAGCACAGCCTTCCCACAGTGTCAGGACTCTTCCCCATCCAGTAATGACAGACACCAGCCACCTATAGCTATATGATGGAGGAGCTGAGCAGCAGGGTGGATACCCCTCAGTGCAGTCTCTGGAGCTTGGCTCAGGCATAAACTGAGAACCAGCAACTTCTTTGATACTACCCTTTCTGTCCTTCCTCTGGAGGATGCAGGAAGCCTTCAGGAATTGGGCGGCTATCACTGCAATTCAAATTATGCTTGGAAATTCAAGTTTTAAAGGGACTCACCAATGGCTGTGATAGGTTGCCTGGCCCCACTTCTCAGTGGAAGTCCCTTGGTTTGCAAATTTCAAGTTATCTCAGCCTTCCTAAATAAGAAATTTAATATTCTTAGTGATACAGAATGAATTGTGTAAATTCTTCCCAGTTTGTTTAGTCAGAAGAAGAAGAGGGGAAAAGGGAGGCACGTTAGTTGCCTCAGAGAGTCCACCTGATGGGATCACCGATGTTTATAGAAAGAAAGTCCTAACACACAAAGTACTAGTACAGAATCACTGATCCAATGCTGGCTGTTCATTATTAATTACTATTCAGCTTAGCAATTTAGTTGTCAAACATTACAAATTATTGCAATGCTTTAAATCAAATAAAAGTTAGTCTTTGGGAATCTAAGCTTTAGTGATGATTTTTTAGCCTCATACCAAAGGCAATATCCATAAAACAAAAAAAATCAAGAAATTGCATTTCATCAATATATAAAAATTTTGGAAGGTACGGAGATAGATTGCTCAGCAGTAAAAGGTTCTGGATTGCAAAGCCTGCCAGCTGGGGTTCAATTCCCTAGTCACCCACATAAAGCTGGACATATGTTTATATGAAATAGCAAAAGACCCTGGCATACTCATAAATAAATTACTTACTTAATTAAATCTTTGGTGTATGAACAATATTGTGAAAGAGACAAGAAAAATAACTGCTAATTTGAGGGGAAAATTACAAATGGTGTATCAAAGGACCTATATATAGAAAATAGAAACCATTTTCAAAACTTAATGAAAATTAACCCAATTCCAAAATAAGTAGCCCTAAGAGATTCTTCACCAAAAAACACACATATGAAAAGGTCACCAACATGACTATTCATTATGAAACCACAAATTAAGACCACAGTTAGGTGTTATGCTACATGTGTTAGAACAGCTAAGATAAAAAGTAAGGATGCTGTTTGGTGCTGATGTAGACAGACAGATATAGCGTTTCTCATAAGCTGCTAGTGGAAAGGAGTCTAGTAGCCCTCTGCATATAGCATGTGACCCAGAAATAGCTTTTGTCCCTGAGAAATTAAAACTCACTCAGAATTCTGTAAAGGAATGCCCAGAATAGCTGGGTATCATTTGTAATAGCTCCAAACTGGGGTCAAATGGTTAACTATAATGTGGATGTCAAAACTAACCAGAACACTCATCTTGTTATAATTTACATATGAGATGTCCCCATGAAGGTCCATATAATAAAGGATTAGTCTCCAGAATGGCAGAATTAGGAGATGATGAACACTTTGAGAGGGATGCCCTCAAAGGGACTTGTAAGGATTATGGTCTCTGTCTTTTGGTTTTTCCTTCCTGATCATAAGGTGAGCAGTGTTGCTTAACCATGTGCCTGTGCCAGAATATGCTGTCTTACATACACGTTATTCTTTTATTTAATATAAAATGCACTTCAAAGTTATTGGTTACCAACATAATAACGAGGTGAAACTTTATTTCACAATATCCTGGGATCTTTTTCAAGGAGACCAGGTTATGACTGTAATAAAATGTGGGAGGGATTCATGTCAGTTACACTGACATTTCTAAGATATTTTAGGCAAAGCACTTAGCACTGTAGGAGGGCAAAGAAAGTGTGCTGCACTGTGACCTGAAGTGATTGCACACATCATCTGTTGTCCTGTTAACACCAGCAAATGTATTTAATTAATTAAATAAACTAGAGGAAAGTGGTAAAGGGGGTAAGGGAAATGCTGATGGTATATACCATTGACTAAAATTTGGAAAAGCACTGTGAACTGTGATCCCAGGTAATCTTTCATTCTTCCTTCAACTGCCTGCCCTTCCCAATCCCAAAGCAAGTCAGTGAGGTGAACTGCAGTTTTGAAATAGTGCATTCAGATGACCAATGCATTCTATCCAAGGTATGTAGTGAGATGATGTATATGTTTGAGCTGTGAGTTGGTTCATACAGAATTCCCAAGACAGGCTGTGCCTACCCTATCTCTATGGCTAGTAGAGATCATAACATGGGGAAAATACTATTAATATGGGAATTTGGGAGCTCCTCTGTCACTGCACCTATATACACCAACACACCTATTTGTGGTGTCCCTGCTTCTTATGAATGAAATCTATAGACCATAGGGTAAGATTGAGAAAGATGTTTGTTTTAACTTAAAGCTTTATAAGGGAGAGCTTTAAGAATTTAAGAGAAGGAAAACATAGCTTTTGCTCAGGAAGGCAAGGCAGGATTTGAGAAGTCCACCTCAAGCCTCAAGCTTGTTTTTTTTTTTTTTTTTCTTTATGAGCACCATAGATGTGTGGCTGGTTTAGCCAGTATAGTCCTAATGTCAGAGATCTGGGGTCAGGATTTCTGAAAAAGAGTAATCTTCCCAGAAATCCTAAAAAGGGCCTCTCAGAAAGGAATACAAGGACTCCCTAAGGTGGGGAGTTTAGGAAAGGCCAGATCCTTCTGTCATTTTTGACCTGTAGTAATGTGTAATGACCTAGATTTTCCCTCCATGGGACCAATAAATTTACCACATTATAAAAGATAAAGCTATTTACTTTACGGCCTGTCACCCCTAAACTACCTCATTGTCATGCCAGGATTCTGCTTTGGGCCTGCTACAACTTGTTGAGACTAATCCTCATGCCCATCAGCTATGGCTCAATGCCAAGACACTCCTCAATCACCAGTATCCCTTGCAACTCTGAAGGGATGGTACCCACTATCTTTAATCATAAAGGATATTTGGCAAAATTGTGCCAAGAAAGAATAGCCATGACTCCAGAAATAACTTTCAGCTGTCATTCTCAATAGAGTAGGCATGAAATGGATGTGGATATTGCTCAGGGGTAGAGCAGTACCTAGCATTTGCGATCCCTAACATTGAAAAATAAGTAAATAAGTAATAAATAAGAGTAGAGATTAGGATTTCTAACAGTAAATTGAGATATAATTATTTTACACTAAGCTATTACTTGTGTTCTACAGTTTAAAAATGATTCACTATTGTAAATTTTATTCTTTAATCACAGTAGTTTGGGTTTGCAAGAAGAGCAGAGAATGGTGCTGGGAGGTTTAATAAATTAATACATGTCAAAAGAGAATCACAAATTGCTCATTAAAATTCTTTTTTTCTGCTATAGTTATTCATATCCAAATCTGTCATCTCTAAAAAAAAAAGTGTCCTAGCTGCTCAGTCACATTTGATACAGCTTATGTGCTCTGATTTTTAAGGTCAAAACTTTTAAAAGTCACAGTTTTCCAAGAGGTGATACTAAAAGGGGTATATTACCATTTTATAATTTTATTTAACAGTACAGCAAGAACAAAATAGCCACCTCAGAGCCTAGGGTATAGCTCGGTATTGGTATACGTGCTTAACATGCCAAGAGTCTGTGTTTAATCCCGAGCATCAAAAGAAAAAAGAAAACCTCTCCCGATTCTGAATTAGTAAAGGAGAAATACTGAGCCATTGGAGGGAAAAAGTGGAAAAGATTTTTAGAGAGATAATAACAGAATTTAGCCACAGAATCAGCATGATGTCCTACCATCAGGGACTCAAGCTTTAATGTTAAAATCATAACCACCAGCAGCAGCCTTGATTGACTGCATACTAGGCATGCCTTGCAGGCTGTCTCAGGATTCTGTCCTCTATAGGGTCAGGGGGGAGACTTACTGGAATTTCCAACGGGAAAGGGACAGGAGCTCTTGTGTGTTTTAAGGAGTTTACTGAGCAGCATATGTATGAGCTGGGAGGGCAGAAGAGGGACTGTTCAGGAAGCTTCTGCATTAAGGCAACAAGAGATAAGCAGGGACTCAACTTTTCTAACTGGTCTCACAAAAGAAATAGACCAAGATGGTGTGCAGAAACCTCTGTTTGCTCTCTAGCTTGTGTTCAGGTTACCTTCTCCAGAGAAGGTACCCCTCCTCATCTTGAAAGAGCTGGGTGCCTCTGGTGCAGGCTCTGGCAAACTACTGTTCTGAGTCAGGTGCAAAGGTGAATGAAATTACCATTCCAAGCAGTGCTCATGTCCTAACTCACAATGTCTGCATCCCAGGGAAAACAAAAAATGGCTATCCCTTAATGCAGGTGATAATTGTGGAGTAGGACTTCAACACAGCATGGCTTACAGAAATTATAAAGCCATGGAAACAAATGCTTTCAACTTCCTCTAAAACAGACAGCCCTCTCTTTAGCACTTGGGCAGGTAGCTTATTGACATCACTGTTTTGACACCATCTAATCACCATGGTCCCCTTGACATTGTCAGGTAATACAGTGAGGACAAGGGTAGATTCAAGTTCCATACTCTTTGAAGGATTGATCAGTCCCTTTATGTGCACCATAATAAAGAAATAGACAAAGACCAACCCAACCCAACTTGAATAAGTAGACTTTGATCAAATTTCAAATGGTGAGTGTTAATGTTGACTTAAATCCTTGGTTATCCA
Source organism: Jaculus jaculus (assembly GCF_020740685.1). Classification (NCBI taxonomy): domain Eukaryota; kingdom Metazoa; phylum Chordata; class Mammalia; order Rodentia; family Dipodidae; genus Jaculus; species Jaculus jaculus. The sequence continues at coordinate 28,758,354 of NC_059103.1, forward strand.
GCCCCTCACCATACTTGTCTTCAATCCATTAGGCAGCAGAGACCCTGTGGAGGAAGAGTAGGTCTGCAAATGCAGCCTCTGAGCTTCAAACTGACCAAAATCCCCCAGGGATGAGCCCTGAAAGCCCACTTTTAGCAACAAGGTCTTGGGAGTGGAGGGCTTCCCAGTCTAAGCCGAGAATGTCCTCACATGTGCAGGAAGCCTGAGAAGCATTCCATATAACATGGAGCCCTGGCACAGCAGAGAACAAGTGTCTTATCTAACTAAATTAGCTATCTTTTAAAGAATTTTTTAAAAGGCCTGGAAAGATTTCTCAGTGGTTAAAGATACTTGTTTGCAAAGCCCATTGGTCCAGGTTCAATTCCCAAGCCACCCACATAAACTAAATACAAAAAGTGGCACAAACATTTGGTGTTCATTTGCAGTGGCAAGAGGCCCTGGCATGAGTGTGTGTGTGTGCACATGTGTGTGTACACACACATAATTTTTTAAAGAACAAAGTGAAATGAAACCCTGGCCAAAGAAGCATATCCTATTCTTGACCAGCCACCCTTTGCCTTTCATAACTTTTATAACTCACCCCAGTTATATACATAGAAACTGTTCTTTTCTTAAGCCCCCATACAATGCAAAAAACTTCACTATTACCATTTTCACCATTTTTGCCTCTCTCTTGTCACTTGACCAGTGGCTCTCAAATGTTTTCTTTTTCTGTATAGCTCAGGGATATGTCACATCTTGAATAGGAGGGAAACACTTCAGGGACTCTGAAGTCTTAAGGGGGAAGGCATGCAACCAGGTAGATGTAAAGAGAAAAGAACTGAGGGTCTGTATAGGGTACTAATGCCCCCAACTGTTCAGACAGTGGTTGGGCTCAGTATCATTGAACTCATTCAGTCCTTTAAAAGTGATAACCAGAAATGCTTGCTTATGGCCCATGGCCACAGTTGACATCAGATTGCTGTGTGCATGTGGCAGTTCTCAGCCAATTTGTGGGCAAATGGTAGGAGGACTGTGTGTGGCATGAATAGGCCTCGCAGGGAGCCCAGCTATGTAACATACTAGCTGTGTGATATTAGGGAGATACATAATGCCCTTTATCCTAACTTAATTATCTATGCAACAGAATTTTGAATGCTCATCCAGGACCAGGGATATACCTGCTGAGAGAGTGCTTGCCTAGCACATGCAAAGCCCTGGGTTGCATCACTATCACTAAACACATGCTTATCTAGTAGTACTTCAAACTTCACCAAGTGTATATTAACAAAAGAAAGTATGTGAGAAGTCATGTACAAGATAGTTCTCAGGCTTGAAAGGTGGCTTAGCAGTTAAAGTGCTTGCCTGTGAAGCCTGAGGACCCAGGTTCAATTCCCTTGTACCTATGTAAACCAGATGCACATGGTGATGCAAGCATCTGGAGTTCCTTTGCAGTGGCTGGAGATTCTGGGGTGCCCATTCTGTCTGTCTCTCTTCTCTCTGCATATATATATATATGGTGTGTGTGTGTGTGTGTGTGTGTGTGTGAGAGAGAGAGAGAGAGAGAGAGAGAGATTTCTCTCCAAATCACATTGAGCAGAGTAAGGAACATGCTTCAAAGCTCTCCTGAACTTCAGGTAACTGGTTCTTCACACTTAATACTCCAAAGGTTTGTTTTATGCTACAAACTCCAAATCCATTGTCAGAAGAAAAAGAAAGGTTGGGTAAAGGAAGGCAACTATGGATCAAGGGATCAAGTATTGCCAAGATCCTCTCCCTTGTGATCCTCAGAACAGAAAAATTCATCACAGCTTCTAATTGTATTAAGATTAGGAACATCTTTAAGAGAATTAGTGCATATTCACAATGAGATCTCAGTTTGCTTACACCTGTCTGAATTCTTGTTTTCATCCATCTCCACCTTTGTTTGGCCTTGAAGTAGCACATGCTTACTTTGCCTACCTTTATCCAGGACATTGGAGAATGATCGTGACCATAGACCACTGCAGCCACAGGGCGTGAACTTCAAGGGGCTCCTTCCCATCACCATTCTACTGTTTGGACCATCAGACAGAGTTGGGTATCTTATTGCTACAGCAATAAATAGTTTATATGGACCTAATAAAATGCAATGCTTGAAAAAAAAAACAGAAAAGTATGGGCAGAACAGAAAGTTCAGAGACTGCATGCCTCAGTGAGTTCATCTTCCTCCTCTCAGGGTGATGATTTCAATAGCGTTATGTGCACAATTTTATTCATAAGAGAAAGGGAGGAAAAATTCGATTTAAGAAGCTTCTAAAACACTTGACCCTACACTGCCTGAAAACATCATGTCGTTCCATACAGCTTTGACCTGTGCCCCCTTTCTTTCTGGCAGCTTTTCTGGTGAATAGGGTTTTTCCCCTCCTTTTTTTAAAATATCTGGGAGCTGTGGCATTTTTAACAGACAGCATCATGTTGGAGTAACGTTCTCTTGAAGTAGGCAAGTGAGATGGGTAATTATATCCTGTGGAAAATGATGGTGGTATGAGGGGTGTGGGAGGAGGTTATTGAATCACAAAAACACGTTTTCTATTCAGAAAAAAAAATGACAGTGTGCAGGATGTTCAATTTCCTTCTGCTCTGTGCCCATGGAGAGCATAGCATCTTAAAGCAGAGAAGTCATTGGTATTCACTGGAGCTTGCCTGGCTTCATTTTTATTGTTTCAGAGACTTATTGCTCTTCCAGAGTGGTTCCCAGATTTGTTGCCTTTGCTCGGTATATGTGAGCTAAAGTAGTCAGAGGAAGCATTTTAATTACGTTTTAAGTAGAATAAAAGCACAAGTATATTTATGAAAATTCTAAAAGGAAGTACAATGAGGCCATTATCTTAAATTCCCCAAATACATAAAGTAGATTTTTTCATAATAAAAAACCCATAGTTGGGACATTAAATTGTACCTGAATATTAAAAATCTGCCCTAAACACTAAATATTGCCTAACTGTGCTTATTGTATTTTAAATTCCTACTATGAAAAGTATATGGGGACTGTGAGCCGTCACTGTCTGTCTCCTAGGCTTGTCCTTAAATCACTGCTCCTGGGATGACAATCACCAAATGATGATCTTCGCTTCAGTTCCCTCAGCTGTCCCTTCTGTGCATGTTTTTGTTTCTCTCTCCCTGTCTCTCTCCCCCCCTTAACTTTTTCCCCAAAATAACTAGTGCTTTGGTTAAATTTGACTGTAGTGAACTTCCTCATAATTTTGGCAGTGAAAACCATGAGCTGAGACATAGAGGAGGAATTGGCATCTGTCCTTAAACTTGAACATAGTGGAAATTTAAGGAAAAGATGAGCCAAGTCTCCCCAGGGTCAGCAGAAACTGGTCTCACTAGAACTTCAGAAAGCCCTGATTCCTTCAAGGACATGCTTTCTTTCTGTCTTGGCATTAGGAAGATTCAAAAGTTAGTTGACTGTGCTTTCAACAACTTTGATAAGAACCATTCAAGAGAACTGTCCAGAATTATTCAACATAAATTATGTGGCAATTATTACTTTCTTTACAAGAGTGTTGCTTTAAAGTTGAAATCTCTTTTTAATATTTTTTAAGTATATTAATTTATAAGCAGGTAGAGAAAAAAATTAGAATTGGTATGCCAATCTATTTGCCACTGAAAATGAACCCCAGATACAAGTGCCACTTTGTGTATCTGAATTTACATGGGTCCTGGAGACTTGAACTTGGGCCAGCAGGCTTTGTAAGCAATGCCTTTAATTACTGAGCCACCTCCCCAGCCCTCAAAGTTGAATTCTAATCAAAATATTTATTCAAGTGATATAATTTAAAGGAACTTGCATACTATTTGGCCACAGAGATAAAAATGATTGCTAAAGATCCTATTGATCCAGTCCAAAGAAAAATGTACGTGATAAAAGCCTCATAACATGTACCTTAACTCTGTTATGAGGAGATGGTTAAAAGCCAAAAATTATGTGCAAAAGGACAATGATAGTTTAGATTGATTTTCAACTTGACAAGACCTAGAATCACCTGTAAGGGATTATCTTAATGAGGCTAATTGAGGTAGGGTCCTGGACTGTATACAAAGGAGAGAGCAGGTTGGACAGCAGCATTCATCACTGCTTCCTCACTGTGGGCTGAATGTGACCAGATGCCTGAAGTTCTGCCACCATGCCTTCCCTGACATGATGGACTGTAACCTGGAACTAAATTCTTCCTCCTTACACTTGTTTTGTCAGATATTTTTGTCCTAGCAATGAGAATGTAACTGATACAAGAACATAATATATTTATGAAAAAAACAAAATCACAGATACCACATGGAGATTATGTCAGAAACTTGATTTTCTAGTTTCCTTTGCTAGTTGGTGGGTTTATTAGTGATGATACACCTCATGATATACCAAAAGAAGTGGTTTAAGAGGTTTATCAGAGAAATCTGGATCTCTCAAAGGAAGGAAGTATGTCTGCTATCCCTGAGATTATGCATGTCTGCCAAGCATGACTGTGGAGAAAATGTGAGATAATTCAACCACATGACAGCACTGATAACCTGTGCTCTTGTTGCGAGGATTTGAAACAATGAAAGCAACCATGTGTGCTGGGACATTTCATCTTCATTGTGAACTTGACTGCAGTTATAGTCACCTGGGAAATTGATGACACAGTGTTGTGAATATATTTGTGAGAAAATTTTCAGAAAAGTTTTAACTGGGGTGTTGGACACACTACCTGACCGTGAGTAACACCATCCTATGGGCTAAGGCCAGGACAGAATAAACAGGGTGAGGGGCAAGTAGGAGTCCCACGAATGCTGACATGCCCCTCTTTTCACTTCCTGTCTTCTGAGTAGTGAAGACCTTTCCATTCCACATGTTCATACCACCATGATGTTCTACTCAAGTGCATGGGGCCAAGCAACCACAGATGGAGCTCTGTGAAACTGTGAGCCAGAATTAATCCTTCCTCCCTTAAGTTGTTCCTGCCAGGTATTTTGTCACAGCCATGATAAGAGTAGCCAAGACAGGCTCCTACTCCTAATGTATCCTGTCTTGACTTCTTAGAACGCCTGTTAACTTTGGGGCTATAGACAGTTTAATTTTCTAACTTAAAAGTCACTGCCGACTTTGGTCCTATTTTAGGCATACATGAGAACCTAAAATCTTTAAAAATGAGTATTTTCTTAGCTATTTTGAAAGTATATCCTAACAAAAATCTTTAACATTTCCAACTAAGCCTGTCTTAGAAACAATGTAATCCTCTATAACAAAAGGACATAAATGTCAAAGCAGCCAATCCAGAGAACCCCTGAAGGTCAGACCCTAACCATCATAGAGCACCTGCTGTTTTCAGATCTCAGATCAAAAAATAGCAGTTAGGACAAGAACATAGGATACCATTGCTTTAGATTATTACTTCAAGTCTTGCCTGCAACCAGGCCTTGCAGAGATGTCTAACCCCAGCCCTTCATTGTTCCTTCCTCTGAGAGAATAATGCTTCCCTGAAAACCCTGGAAACTATAGTGTGCAAAAGAATGAGATTGGTTATTTTCATATTTCCTGTTACATATCTGTATCCTCACCACTAATTAAACGAAAACAATGAAATTATACTAACTGGTTTTAAGTATGAGGCCTCTTGAATATCCTGTGATTACTGCACATCCTAAAGTTGCACAGTTGTGAGGTGAGCTCCAGACCCCATAGGAAACCCATGCTTATCAGGAATGGGAATACATGTGGCTCCAATGTAGCTGTGTGTCTGGTGATCTGTGGCATTTTCATGGGTTGAAGCAAAGATCTACTGCAAGATGTCATACTCTCCCTCAAGTTTAGTTATCTTATTTCATCTTCCTAAAGAACAAAATTAGAACTTTGTACCAGGGTAGAAAAGGAAAAGGTGGTGTGGGGGGTGAAATTGGCAATTAACTCACGACAAACTCACAGTAGAATTAACATTGTTAGAAGTCAAATAATAGTTATTACTCAATCTGTAAAATAATTGTCATTCACAGAATAACAAAGACACTGTTCAGAAAAAGAATTTTTGACTTTAAAATTCCTCAAGCTATTTTTAAGCATGTATTATAGGACAGAAGTTAGAGTTTTGTAGCTTATTATATGCTACATGTTTATAATCCTTTGATTATATGTAATGGTGTAGTTGTAAGTAGAATTACCTCTTAAGGTATTTTTACTATAAATCTTTTTATTATATTATGGATGTACAGATGACAGGGTCTGAAGACCAGGACCTGGACAGAGCTGAGGTAAATCCCTTTTCCAGCCCTTCTATGATAAGAGCTGAGGTAGATTGTAGGAGCAATACCCACCAGGTCAAGAAAAGTGTGTGTGATGGTTTTTATGTGAATGTATTCCCCCCCATAGCCTCAGGGACTTTTAATTAAGGTTAAACTTCCTACTTACATGTTCAGGGTCTGGCCTGTTGGAGGAGGTAGGACATGGATCTTAAGTCCAGCCACAAGGATCTGTTCAGAGGACTTGGAGCTCTGGCTGTTTGTGTTTGCTGGCTGTGTGGTGCTGTCTCTCTGCTATGCATCTATGGAAGGAGCCAGCTTCTTCCACCATTGATGGTGCTTCCCCTGGATTCTGTAAGCCTGAAATAAATGCTTTCCTCCCACCAGTGGCTTCTGGCTGGGTGTTTGTTTCAGCAATGAAAAGTAACTGCAATAGTGCCAATTGTACCAATTGTCAGCATGGAATCTGCAAACTACACAGAATCGGTACTGTGTGTAGCTGTGGCTTGTTCCCCAGGGGGGAATGGGTTGGAAGCTTGGTTTTCATTGTGGTATGCTGAGAGATTTGACCTTTAAGAAATGGGGCCTCATGAAAGGCTCTGAGGCCAACTGTGGATATGTCCTGTAAAGGGACGGTGGAACTCTAACCACTCAGCCTTCCTATGTGACTGTGATCATTTCCATTCACATGTGTTTCCACCATGATGTCATTCACCATTATACCCTCACTAGTCTAAACAATACAGAGCCACCTAATTTTGAACTTTCACCCTCAACAACTATGAGCTAAATAAACCTCTTTTCTTTATAAGTAGCCTGCCTCAGGTATTTTATTATGATAAAAGAAAATGGACTTATACAGACAGGTATCCCAAGTCATAGAACCCTTTGCACTCTTACAGTATAAAAATAAAGCTTTGTTTACTTTAATCTTCTAAATATTTATTCATTTATTTATTTGGGATAGAAACAGAAAGAGGGAAAGATTATGGGTGCATCAGAACCTCCTGTTCCTGCTCCTGCAAACAAACTGCTTCTCTTTGTTCATGTGGATTTCAGTGGGTACTGAGGAATTGAAACAGGGCTAGGAGGCTTTGAAAGCAAGTACCTTTAACTACTGAGCCATCTCTCCATCCCTACCTTCTTAAAATATTTATTTTAGAGAAAGAGAGAGATTATGGGCATGCCAGAACCTCCTGCCACTATTAACTAACTCTAGACACATAAGCCACCTTGTACATATTGATTTATGTGGGTACTGGGAAATTGAAACCCAGGTGGGCAGGCTTTGTTAGCAAGCACCTTTAACCACTGAGCAATCTCTCTGGCTCAAACTTTGTTTTAGTATCAAAGCAAAAGTAGACTGTAAGCCAGGTGTGGTGGCACATGCCTTTAATCCCAGCACTTGGGAGGCAGAGGTAGGAGGATTGCCATGAGTTCGAGGCCACCCTAAGACTACATAGTGAATTCCAGGTCAGCCAGGGCTAGAGTGAAAACCTACTTAAAAAAAAAAAAAAAACCAAAAAAAAAAAAACCCTAGACTGTAAATGAGCAATGTAGACCTTTATTCATTCAGTAACTATTGAATTCATACCAAGAATGTATAGGCTATAGGCAAATAAAAATGCTGAGCTAGGCAGCCCCTGCTTTTGGGGTTTCCATAGCCTGCTGACAGGGACAAGCATAGAAACAATAGAAAATGCTGAGTGCTGTCCACTGCACGCCTGGGCAGGGTGCTGTGTGACCACAGGGGTCCAGTCACAATAATGACTGGGGAACAATCTATCAAGTAAGAGAGAATTGGGACCATAGAAAGAAATGGCATTCTGCTGAACCATGATTAATCATTGTTGCAGTCAGGTTTGCATTGCTGGTAGAAATCATCCAACCAAGAGCAGCTTCTGGAAAAAAAAAAAAAAAAAAGAGGTTTATTTTGGCTTACCGGCTTGAGGGGAAGTTCCACAATGGCAGGGGAAAATGATTGCATGAGGAGAGGGTAGACATCACCCCCTGGCCCACATAAGGTGGACAACAGGAACAGGAGAGTGTGTCAAACACTAGCAAAGGGGGAACAGGCTATAACACCCATAAGCCCACCCTCCAACAATACACTGCCTCCATGAGGCATTATTTCCCAAATTTCCATCAGTTGGGAACCTAGCATTCAGAACACCTACATTTATGGGGGACACCTGAGTCAGACCACCACAATCAGTAAATATTGATAAATGGTAGAAGTGGAGGAATGGAGAACACTGTGGTCAAGGAAGAGTTTCCATTCTAAGGAGAGGACTTATAAGTCATCCTAGGACACACTTGAGGACACAATTATTAATTCCATGTTTTATGGAACCAAAGCATTTCAAGATGTTGCCTTTGTTTATCTGCTCAGCTGTTATTTTTAATTCTTTCCCTTCTCTTCTACGTTTTCAACTGGTGCCAAGTGCATGAAGATAGCTGTGGCCAAGACAAGAAGTCAGTTTTACTGACTCTTTCTTGCCACATGCTGCTTCGTGAAACTTTCATATCTAGTTGACTACACAGACGGGAAATTTCATGTGGACTAAAGAGAAGATAAAGCCCCAGATAACTGGTTTATATGTATCCACTGATCTCAAAAGATTTTGCTTTGTGACTAGAAGAGAAAAAAATAATAACGTGAAGACTAAAACCCAAAGCATAATAATTCCAGATTCTTAAATAAATGAACATCTAAGCTCCATTTAAAATGAAGAAAAAACTCAGAAATAGTATATTCCATGATTTTCCTTGAAATCATAAAGTGTTAGCTTTCCTACACTTACCATTGTAACCAAAAATAACAGTGTTCTTTCTGTTCATGATTACAGAGAAAAAAAATGCTTTCATATGTCTGAATAATATTTAAAATTAGTTATATAAATAAGAAATTGATAAAAATGTTAATTAGGGTACATAAAACTATATGATCATTTTTACTTGCTTATTAAAATAAATTGTGGGTTCACTCTTTACCTTTCATCCTTATGATCATAAGATATTAACTAAACCAAAACAATGCTTAGCAAAATAATTGGAATCAGCCTTGATGCCCATCAAAAGATGAATGTTGTGGTAGTTTGAATGTATGTCCCACAATAGACTCAGATCTTTTATTAAAGCATGTCTCCAGCTGCCTGCCTGGAGGAGGTGTCACTGTGGGGTAGATCCTGGAATCCAGCCCTAAGGTGTCCCTGGTGTGTGTGGGGGGAGGGGTGGATCTGATTTCTAGCCCAAAGGTATGTAGAGAGGTTTGAGCTCTGCCTAGTTCCCTACTGTTTTCTGCTCATGTGTGCTTGCTTGCTCATGGTGCTGGCTGGTGGTGGTTCTTCTCTGCTTTGATTTGTGAAAGGGAGTTGGTCTCTTCCACCACTGATGGAATGTCCCCTTGGATCTGTAAGCTGAAATAAAGCCTTCCTCCTATAAACTGTCTCTGGTTTAGATGTTCATCCCAGCAATGTGAAACTGACTACAACTAATGGATAATGAAAATGTGGTACATATATGCACAATGGAAATCTATTTAGCAGTACATAAAAATGAATTATGAAATTTATAGAAAATGGGTGATCTAGAAAAACAATCACATTAAGTGAAGTGTCCCAAGCTCAGAGACACCAAAACTGCATGCTCTTTCTGATAAACAGATCTTTGTTTGTAATATCTATAAGTATGTACAAAGGAGGCAGTTGTGTAGAAAATCTATAAGGACAGAATGGTAAACAAGAAGGAGTATGAAAAGAATCAAGAAGAATGATGAGTGAAGGGTCAAAGGACACATGTGGCACACAATCAGAAAGGAGAAACATGCTAAAGAGGCAGAGAAATGAAAGGGAGAAGGAGACTGGAAAAAGAGGAATAAACTAAAATAAATTGTTTTCGACAATACCAGAATGAATGTTACCTAAATCTCTCTATGATAACTAAAACAGAAAAAAAAAAAAGGAAAGAAACAAGATTCTTACCTGTGGATATTATATCCTGTTTGACACATGTCTCACATTTAAGGGTCCTTCCCCCATTAAGATCCCTCTATTCACTGCACCTTTGCCACACTCAATGTCATTTCCGCTTCCTTCCAGAGCTTCTTTGAAGGGCAGTCTGCACCATGGGACTCCGCTAAGAAAGATGAGAACAGAATGAAGAACAGATACGGGAATATCATTGCATGTAAGTGTCAGCAGTGCCCTGGTGCTGTTGCAGAACTTACTTTCAGCTTCTGATAGGATTCACCAGGCTCATGCAGTGAGAATTTACTGTGCAATTATTGCCTTCATCTTCCTGCAAAACAACAAACAACAAAACCTGCTCTTACGCTTTCCCCAGCTTTGTCAGTGCATTCTTGAAATGGGCCTACTTTTACTTTTAGATTTAAGGTTTAGGTAACACAGGTCATGTTACAGTGTTGAGAAGGAAAATGCATTTTAGGAGTAAACATTTCAGTCCTAATATTTCCCAGCTGCTGCATAAGAATGAATAAAACTCATAATGCACACAGGCCCTCAAGCACAGAGCTTGGAGTTCTCTGCACCCATTAACACATTAATCCTCTGGACACTGGGTTAGGTAGGTCAGTAATAGCCCTATTTTAAGGGCAGGAAAGCGAAACCCAGAAGCTAAATGATAGTCCTCGTATCACAATACTCATTAGCAAAAGAGTTTAGGATTACATCGTAGAAATGTCCAGTGCCTGTGAGACTGAGTGTTACCAATCCATAATGCCTTGGACGGCTTTTAAATTGAGCCCAACCTCATTAATGTTCCATAACGATGCTGAGACTTAGAGTAAATTGATGAGTCTCCTCCTCCTCCTTCTCCTCCTCACAAGGCTCGGGCCATCCATCCAATGTGCTCAGCTGCTCCAAGTCATACATGAGTGTTCCAAGGTGCTGATGAGCCCATTGTGGTAACCTGACAGAATTAAGGCTATTGATGAAAGTATAGACACTGAACACTAATGTGAGGTTAGGCCTAGAGAAATATCTCTCATCATGTCTCGTTACTAAAACCAGAGCAAACTTGGAGGGCACTTATAGTCCAGGGCAGCAGTATATTAACTTTATTGATTGAGAAAGCACAGCTAAATCCCCTTTGCCTGACCTAACATTTCTTGGCTTGGAAGTCTAGTTTCTATGGCAGTGATACCCCCAAAATATTTCCTGTGGTTGTGGAAATGTTTTTGTCCATTCAAGCCACAGGAATTTGCTGAGCACTTGGCATGTGGCTGTTAAGACTGAGACACTGAATTTTAACTCTTATTTTGTTTTTGTTATTTTGAATTTCAGTGGTACATGAGATTAGTGGCTACCATGTGAAGATTTTCAATTATATATTTTATATAAGGAAAATGGGCTGGATCTGATTTAGAATGTGTGTCTCATTTTCAACCTGTGCCAAGCAAGAAATAAAATGTTTTACTCAATACACAGCTGGAGTGAACCAAGAGACTCCAGGTGGCCAGATACATATGACAGTGGCCCTGAAGTCTACATGGTTTTTATTCGGGATAGACAGAGAAGAGGTGTCAGAAGAAGAAGGGGTCTAAGGTAACTCCCTAAGGCTAGAAAAGGTATAGATTAACCAGCTAATAAATTCTGGCATGGCCTCATGTTGTTTGACCAGATTGATGTGGTCAGTAAACATCCTGTGTTTTTTCCTACAAAATAATCTCAGACATCCTGTTGCCAGCAGATTATAGGCTGATGTTCCAGCACAGTGCTTTGTATTCTGCACCTGTTTCCTACATTGTGTCTGTTGTCACATAGGCAATTTACATGGCTAGTCAGGAATCTCCTACAAACATGAAATAGCAAGTCTTGCCTTTCCTCTCATCACCAAACCACCATCTTTATAAGGGCAGTAATACTGGCTTTGCATTTTTGGCTGGCTCTTTTTAAAGCTAGCCATATTTACTTGGGGCTATATGGCTGTGTCACTATGCTTTATCTACAGATATGCCCTGAGGTCTGGGGTTTGATTGACCTTTGAATTCTGTTGGCACTTATGAGACACTTTCTTAGTATTGGACACTGATTACACAAGGTTACTGAAACAAGACATTGCTCCCACTGCAGGACAGAGCCAAGCATGTAGAGTACAGGAATCTAGGGCTGAATCTCAATGTGATGAATGCCGTGTTTGAAGCACTAATAAAGGCTTGGGAAGGAAAGTGTTTCTTCTTGGCCCACATGGACTCTTCCCAGTTCTTTTATGGTATCTGGGAGTCCTTTCTGCCTTGTGCTGGTAAAAGAAACCAGTTTTCTCTAGTGGATTCCAGGATCTTTGTCAGGTGTCCCTTCACCTTTGTACTAAACTCTCAGGGGATTTCCAGAAGTACAATGGAGACTTTCCTTCATGTGCAAAGTGAAAGGGTTATGTTGAGGAGCCCTTGTCCTGCAATCACTGTAATATCACTTATGTTGGCCACAGTGAATGTCAAAGGGAGTCACTTGAGATGTCCTCAAGTTGCCCAGCTGGTCTCCACCCAGTATAACTTTGAGTCTGCTATTCCCTCATATATAGTTTAGAACTTGCCTTGGTGATTTTTAGGAAATGCTTTTGAATCATTAACAAAACATAATAGAGGCTGAACATCCATAGTCTGAAAATCTGATGTCTGAAATGCTCCAAAACCTGAGAGAATTTTTAAACACTGAAATGACTCCACAAATGGGGAAATGTCATAACATGTATGAAATTACCTTTGGGCTATGCCAACAAGTGGATCTGAAACATAAGTGAATTCCATGTTTAGCCTTGGGTCCCATGATATATATATATATATATATATATATATATATGACATTTCTGGTTCCAAGTATATGAGGAAGGCTCAACCTATACAAACTAGTATTTCTGGAACACTTAGTAGTTCTGGATACCACTCACCAATATACACATTTCAACCCGTTTAGTCTCTACAATGACAGCATGAGGTAAGTAATGTTACTGTGACTATTTTAAAGGTGAGACAACTGAGGCAACAGGTGTGCAAAAGAGTTAGGCATTATGGTAGGCACTGCTATAGAAACATAGTTAGCATAAGAGAGTACTACCTTCTTGGCAGTTATAATCTAGAGCAAGGTCTGAGAAATGTCTTTAGTGGAGTAAATATTTCTGCCTTATCCTTGCCTTTTGGTTAACAAAATACCACAATGCAGATCATTTAAAAACCAGAGAAATGCTTTTGTCATGGCTCTGGAAGCTGGAAGTCCAAGATCAAGGTGCTGGTAGGTCAGGTGTCTTGCCGAGGGCTGTTCTCTGCCTCATTGATGGCACTTGTTGCTGCTTCCTCTCCGAGAGGAGACAAGTATTATGGCCACATGTGGTGGATGAGTGAAGGTATAAAAAAGCCTGGCCGGTTCCCTCCAGCCCTTTATATAAGGTAGCAGTTATCTATTAGGTTCAAACCCTCATGGCCAAACCGCTCTTAAAGGCTTCATCTCTCCATGGCATTGGGGGTTAAGTTTCAGCATAAATTTTTGAGGAGCACAAACATTAAGTCTATGGACAAAGGCCAGCCAGCCAGTCTCAGGTGAATTTGAGTTCACTGACTCCCGGTTTACTGGAGAACAGATCCCACGAGAAGAAACTTTCATTTCTTATCACAGGCCTGTTTCTACCACCACGGTATCTCATAACCATCAGGTGCCTGTACTTTTGGACTGATCATTTCATCACCCTACATGTAGGGACTGAATGTAGCCTGGGAATCAGGTATACCATAGTTAGAAAAAAATGTTTAATTTTAAAATTCCCTGATGCCTCCATGAATTTCCAATATAGGCTCCAGGCCAGGCCAAGATAAACAGGGAGGGAAGACTAGGTCTCAGGTCCGCCAAAAAGTGGAAACTGCATCATGAAGATACTATTTGGGGGCCTAGAGAAGGAGAGATGAGCCAGTTGTGGGGGTAAGAGCTTAGTGCTTAAAATCAAGAGGTAGAATTTAGAGTCTTTGTTCCACCGTTTACATAAAGTCTTTGTCTCACCACTCAATGGCCTTGGATGAGTCATGAACCTTCTCATTGTCAGGTTTCTGAGAATATCACCTGTTATGGAAATGAACTGAAATGCCACATAGAAACAACATTGACTATTGCTCCCTAGAAAACAAAACAGACATCTCTTCTTCGTTAGTCCTATTATCTTTCTTTAGCTTAAAAAACTCAAAATTCATTTTAAAAAGTGCCTCAGGTTGGAGAAATAGCTTAGTGGTTAAGATTCTAGCCTGCAAAGCCAAAGGACCCAGGATAGATTCCCGAGGGCCCACAAAAGCCAGATATACATAGTGGCAAAAGCATCTGGAATTCATTGACAGTGGCTGAAAGTATGTCCATTCTCTGCCTCTTTCTTTCCCTCTTTCTTTCTTTTCTTCTTTCTTTCTTTCTTTCTTTCTTTCTTTCTTTCTTTCTTTCTCTCTCTCTCTCTAATAAAATAAATGAAATGTTTTAAAAGACCTAGAAAATCAGTATTTTTAAGTCTTGGGTGTCAAACAATGAAATTAAGTAAATGCAGGTACCACCCTGTTCCTAACTCATTAGCCCACTATAGATCGTGGGCTGGCACTCCCCTGTGGAGTTATGGCTTGTGTATCTGCCTGTTGTGCCCACCTGTGGCCTTGCACCCAGCATTTGTTAGTCTCTAGCTGCCCTGCATCTCATCTCCTCCGGGCACACTCTCAGCATTTCTGCCTTGTGTTTCCTTGATTTTGTACCTTGCTAGGGACAATGTCTGAAAGAGGCACCTGTGCTCTAGGGTCTTCTATCCAGCCTCCTCCCTTCCCACCTCTGTAGCCCCCGAAGCCTTTCTCTGTTCCTCATCCTTTTTGCTTCTGGTTTACTATGGTTTTCTGAATTTTTTCTAGACTTGCCTGTTATTTGTAATGTGTTACTTATATAAGTTTTATATAAATGTGCTGTGTGTAGTATGTAAATGGGCTATTTATATAATTCTCTATAGACTCTGTGCTGGCATAGCCTGAGATACTGGCCACATTGACCACCTGTCAAATAATTAGTAGTGCTTCTAAAATAAATCCTTACATCATACTCATGTATTCTAGGTGAATTGGGGTGACTCTGATGCCAAAGACGAATAGGAAAAACCACTACCATTGGCTTAAGTAACAAAAGTGCCCAAGTGCCAATCTCTACACATGTCTCTTTCAGACCTCGTGATCTAAGTAATTTGTCACTGTACCCTAGAGTGAGTTTCCTGTGCAACAAAGGGCTTAGTACCCATCTAAGTAGCATTGTTTGGAAACTGCTTCATCAAGGGGTGTGTGTGTGTAAAATGTGCTCACGCGCTATTATTGAAATTGTGCATATATTAGGGGAATAAAAAAGAGTATAAATACTGACCTAAACCATGTCTATGTACATATGTCCATATGTATTGTGATTGTGTCATTAGTAGCATAAATAATAGTGTTACCATTCCCTAATCCTCAAATTTTATATGACTGAGAAATGTCAGATTCCCTTACTGGGAAGTCTGCCTGTCAGATAAGGCCTTGGGTACAGCATCTCTACTGTCCATGAGGAATTGAGGAATTCATTTGACAGATCACAGAGATCCTTACTAAAGCTTCCCAAAGAACATAAACAGAGCTTGTAATGTTCACATTCATTGTTTTGAAACAGTGTTTGCATATAAAATGGTGTTAATGGTGCTTAAAAACTGTTTATTGGCTTTTGCTCTTAAGTAAGTTAAACTTTTCCCTTATTTACACTATAAATTTGCTGAGCTATCCCTTTACAAATAGAAGCTCACATTCTGTCCACCATTATCATCACACACACACACACACACACACACACACACACACACACACACACACCTCCTAATCCTACCTAATGATTCCCAGTTATAATTAACTCCAAGCCAAGGTGCACACCAAATCTTCCAGCTAACAAGACAGCCCCTTTGCAGCTGCTCCTCATTCTGGGGGCCTAGTAGTAAAGAGGATGGGCATGAATCTACAGGAGTAGATTCCCTGGCAGATCCCTGTCTCCTCTTTCATCATTCATTCAGCAAAAACATATTGAACTACTATTTGCCAGGCCCTGCACCAAGCTGAAGTCCTTCTTTACACTGGTGAAACCACATAAACCAGACACTACTGTAGGTGCCTGAGGCAGAACAGGGAACCAAACAGCCAGTATGCTTTGCAGGTGGAGTGTTCAACATGCCTGCAGAGGGGCCACAAGCAGTCACTAAGTGCATGGTATAGTGTGCATTGCAAAGAGCAATGGTAATCAGAAAATGAAGTAGAGAGAAGGTGGTTAGGGTTCAGGAAGATCTTCCTAGAGGGACACAACAAGCTAAGACTAGAAGCGGAAGAGGAAGTAGCCATTTGAAGGCAGAGGCCTTAATGGGAAGGTTAAAAACAGAAGGAAACCAGTGTTGCTGGAGCAGTGATTGTGGGGGGAAGTTTCTGAATGTAGAAGCCTTGGTGGTGACTAGAGTGAGATAAACTGATAGCGTCTCTACACTCTTGAACCTGACAGACTCAGGACTTGGGCTTGGAGGAAGTTATGACATGAAATTAAATGGTTATACATGGTTACTTAAATCAATAAAACTCAAGTTGTGGATACAACAATAGGTCCATGGACTTAGAGTGTGAAATTGTCTTATTTGGAGATGTGCAGAAGTTCTCCCACCTAGGATGCAACGTAGAAGATGAACAAATAAAGAACAAGGGAAAGTTTGCAAAGGACCTTTGATGTTAATCAAATATGCATTGGAAATTTCTTTATCTGACTGTGAAGTAGAAAATAGTTCAGAAAGGCCACTAGTTAAAAGATCCTCAGTAGCCAAGGTAAGAACAAACAATAATGTGGGCCAGAGGGAAGATAAGTTATAGATTCAAGAGAAGTGCTGAACCAAATGGAAAGGTGAATAGGATCATGGGATAAAATAGAGGGGTCAGAGATGAAGACTCTTCTGTTTCTAGCTTGCAGGCAGATGGATGGATGGATGGATGGATGGAAAGATGAAAAGGCAGCCAGACAGTCAGATAGAAAATGGATAGACACACCATTTACTTAGACAAGGACAAAATTTGCAGAGGACCTCAGGGGTAGGCTTGAGGTTGGCAGTAGCCTAGAAAACTTAGTTTGTGGACAATTTGGAAACATTTGGATGAGCTCTCAGTAGACGGTTATAAGGACTGCTATAGGTGTCATGAGGAGAGCCTAGTGCCACATATGAGCTAGTGATTCATGGGCCACACAGGAAGACATATATATATGGTGAGATACTGTAGAGGAGCATAGGCCACATAGAAATCCCAGGAGATGTCCAGAGGGGTTGTAATAATGGGCAGAACATACATGCAGCTGCTGAGCCTGTACAAATGAGCACTGTGTTTGGGGGAGATGGAGGATTCCAGTGTGTCCTGTTGGTAGATACAGAGCAATAACAACTCAGTCATATGGCAATAGGCAAAAAGTACTGCCTTAGCCAAGACGGGAAGAGCGGGGCTTTCATGTTGACTGTGGCAAGCAATGCTTTCTCATACCATTTTCTTTTTAAAAATATTTTATTTTGGGCTGGTGGGATGGCTTAGCAGTTAAGGCATTTGCCTGCAAAACCAAAGGACCCAGGTTCTATTCCTCAGGACCCATATTAGCCAGATACACAAAGGGGCACATGCATCTGGAGTTTATTTGCAATGGCTGGAAGACCTGGTGCGCCCACTGTCTGTCTGTCTATCTGTCTTTCTCTCTCTTTCTCTCTCTTCTTCCCTACTTCCCTCCCTCTTTCTCTGTCCAATAAATACAAATAAAATATTTTATTTATTTATTTATTTGCAAGGGGGAGAGAGAGAGACATGGATACTGGGTAATTGAACCTCAGTCACTAGGCTTTGCAGGCAAATGCCTTAACTGCTGAGCCATCTCTCCAGTCGCCCTTCCATACTATTTTCTGATAATGAAATAACTTGGCCTCATCTACCCCTCCAAGTTGTTTTTAACAGAAAATCTGACTTGATACCCCTGGATAAAGGTCTCTCTTTTCCAAAAATTATTGGAGCAAAGTACTCTCTCTGCTAATGAGAAACTCTAACATTTTTAAGGAAGTTATAGTTGTCATTTTCTACCTTAACTATAAAAGCCAGGATAGTAGCCAGGAAGGGGGCAAGAATACTGTTCAGTGAGAATGAACTAGAAGGGAGATATTTTCACATTAAAATCAGAGAGGTAAGAATAAGCAAGAAGCAGCTTAATGTAGTATTCTAAGGAAGACCTAAGGCGGAATCCAGAAACACTAAGCAAAACTAGTCAAGAATCCCTGATGTATACCAGAGGGGTAGGCAAAGGACAGCCAACAGCAAGAACGACTTCATATAGAGCCCCAGCCATCAAACTCAGGGCAGCGTCCTCTGCTTCATGCCCAGAGTCTATGTGTGTATGTTGAAGCGGTAAGGAAAACATGCAGGTTCAGAAACCACAGGGTAGGATGCCAAGCACTTCCTACCCTCCCTCCCATGATGGTCACCTAGGCTCTTCTGCATTGGTACCTTGCAACAGGTACAGACAGTGTCCTTAGCCAGATGTAACTGCAGAAGAAAAGCCATTCTTTCCAGAAATCATCAGGAATTAAAATTAATTTTTCATCTTCACTCAGAGGCCAAATGTAATGTAGGTCATTGTAATTCCAATTTGCCTTAAATAGCTCATCAGTTTTAGCAGAGAGAGAGAATTGGCTAGAGATGAAAGCTGATCCATGGCAGGTTACATTCCAGCCCCTGTGGGAATATGTGATCACATACAGGTTAAAATTCCAAAGCCATTACCAATATTGTTGTGTTTAAAATTTGCAGCCGCCAGGTGTAATGGCGCATGCATTTAATCCCATCACTCAGGAGGCAGAGGTAGGAGGATTGCTGTGAGTTCACTGCCACCCTGAGACTACATAGTAAATTCCAGGTCAACCTGGGCTAGAGCAAGACCCTACTTAGATAAAATTAAATTAAAAATAAAATCTGCAGCTCATATGGGTACATTTAAATATAATGTTATTTTATATAAAAGGAATAATACCACATTTGGAGATTAAGGTCATAAAAATCTATTTTATTATTACTTTTACATAATTGCTGAACTATTTTTTTCTAGTTTTTTCTTTTCCACTGACAACTCTACATATTCTTTGTATACTGTTTGATAATTTGTGCAATTTACAGTGATACATATTATACATGTATAATGATCAGAGCACAGTAATAAGCATTTCCTTCTCCTTAAACATTCATCATTTCTTTATTTTGGGGAACTGAAGTCCTCTTTTCTAGCTCTTTATGAAATGTGTACTGAAATATTGTAAACAATAGTCACCACCCCTATTCTTCTTATCTAGATGGATATTGGCACCCTGATGTCCAGCCTCCTCCTTCCCACCTCCTTCCTAGCCATAGAGACCTGCTATAGCCTTACATGGTCCACATCCAATGCATCCATACACACATACATGTAGAAAGCCTCAGCAAATGGTAAGCTGTCAATAGTAAGTAGTAGTTTTTCATGGCCAGATCTCTATGCCCTCGTTTCTTACCCCAAATTACCAACCCTATTTCTTATGGTCGAAGCTTTGAGGGGAATAGCAAATAGGCCTTGATGCAAAGCAGTAACATTTGTTGCAAATGATGATGGTGTAGCATTGAGCTCTGGTGTGATATAAACACTACTTAGATTTTGGTCCTCTTCCAGTCATGCATGGCCAAGAAGTTTCTTTGTCTCTAATTATAAAATGATTCATATATATTAAAAAAATGTGTAACAGTAAGTTAGGTAAATTGCTAAGAACCTCATCACCCAAATCTAGGCCCTGGTAACATTTGCTTCTGTGTACCCTAGACACTTTCTTCTAGATTGTGAGTTTATTGGCTTTATTTTTCCTAAGTTTTAATTATTTGTTGGTCTTATTTTTTAAGGAAAATAGAATTGTTAGGTTTTTTTCCTTCTGTTTACAAAGACAATATAGACCATACAAACAGCTGAAGTAGTAAAGAAAATTGTAACAATAAAAATAAAAAATTATGGTTGGGGAGATGGCTTAGCCATTGAAGGCTTTGCTTGCACAGCCTAACTACCTAGGTTCCATTCCCCAGGACCCATGTAAAACCAGATGCACAAAGTGGAGCATGTGTCTGGAGTTTGTTTTCAAGAGGTAAGGGGCCCTGGCATGTCTGTTCTCTCCCTTCTATCTCTTTCCTTTCTTCCCTCTCCTCCTATTATCTCCTCTCCCTCTCCCTCCCTCTCCCTCTCCCTCCCCCCCTCTCTCTCTCTCTCTCTCTCTCTCTCTCTCTCTCGGCTTACAAATAAATGAAAACATTTATAAAATATAAACTTTAAAAATTATTCTAGGGGGACTTCCAGTTAAGATGGCGGCGTAGGTACCACGCCAAAGCAGCCTAGGGGGGAGAAAGACCAAAAAAACTCAGCAAAATACACACTTTTACTAAAAAGTGAGGTGTATAGGAAATTGAGGCGGCAGCAGAGAAGTAGAAGACTTATAGAGCATCCAGAGCCTGCACAGGCGGGAAAAGCAGCTCCGGCAGCTCGGCCAACCGCCGCAGACGCGGCGCAGCAGAAAGCTGCCAGACTCTCGGCTCGAGCCGCAGGAAAAGCCAGGTGTGGGATTTTCCCCTCACACCGCGCTCTCCGCAACTCAGGAAACATGAGGGGAGAGCGGCAGCGAGCAGCGGAGGAGCAGACCACGAGGTAGAAGAACACGTGGAACAGCGAGACAACCAGAGCAGCCGCGGCTCCCTCCCCTCCCCCAACGCCTGTACCCAGCTCCAGCAAACACAGCAGCGGCCCGGGACCCGGCCACGCCAACTTGGGCTGACAGCGGGACCCAAGCAGGAGCAGAGTTCGGCAGCAACTTCAGTGGCTCCAGCACCGGTACCAGCGGCCCCAGCAGCAGCGGACCCAGGAGCGGCAGCGGCGGCAGATCCCGCAGCAGCGGCTTCGGGGGGAGCAGCAGCGATGGACATGGCAGCGGCAGCTTCAGCAGCGGTGGTGGCTCCGGTGGTGGCAGCTACGGCAGCAGCAGAGGCAGCAGCAGCGGCTCGGTTTGCCCCGTAGGAAAAGCAAGTGCCCAGCTCCAGAAATCAGAACAGCAGCCCGACGACCCAGGCAGCAACTTGACTGAGACCAAAATCACCCAAGGTAACTGGGATTGCACCAGGGAAGGGTCTCACTGGGTCACAAGCTGACTTGGATCCCTCAACAGACCAGAAATCTAAACCTCTTTGTTGATAGAGGATCTGGTCATTATAATAACTGCTCTTGCATACATACTCAGGGCTGTTTTTGATTGAATGTGTACAGTGTTTAGTTAAATTTTAGAATCTACCTGTATTTTATTCCACTCAGCCTGCTCAAATACTCCTAAAGCAGGGAAACTCAACCCCTAAGAACATCTTTGTAGATACTCTGAGAGTCTTAAGAGCCACACCTAATACCTTAAGGACCTACCCTGAAAATATATTACATCAAATCAATTGATACAGCTAAGAATACACAGCTAGCTAGAAAATCCAAGCATTAACTTAATCCAAGATGCAAAAATATATACATTATAACACAAGAAACACTAAAAAGCAAGACGATATAAATCCACCTAAAAGTATTAATGCATCAGAAATGTCCTCCAGTGAGAAAGAGTTAGAGGAAATGCCTGAGAAAGAGTTCAAAAGAATAATTATAAATATGTTCAAAGAGGTCAAAGAACACATGAAAACAATCAAAGAGGAAATCAAAGGAATCAAAGAAGAGGCAGGACACCAATTTAATGAAATAAAGAAGGCAATACAAGACATAAATAGGGAAATAGAAATAATAAAGAAAAACCAGTCAGAATTACTAGCAATGAAGAACACAGTTAATGAAATAAAAAACTCTGTAGAAAATCTCACCAGTAGGATGGATGAGGGAGAGGGCAGAATATCTAAGCTAGAAGACCAGGTGGCAGACCTAATGCAGTCCAACAAAGAGAAAGACAAACTTATAGAAAAGTATGAGTGGGAATTTCAAGATATTCGGGACACTATGAAAAGATCCAATATAAGAATTCAGGGCATAGTAGAAGGAGAAGAACTCCACTCCAGAGGCATATTAGGCATCTTCAACAAAATCATAGAGGAAAATTTCCCCCAAATTGGGAAAGAGGTGCCAATACAGATACAGGAAGCCTTTAGAACCCCAGCCAGACAAAACCCAGAAAGAACCTCTCCTCGCCATATTATAATCAAACATCCAAACACACACACCAAAGAAAAAATACTGAAAGCAGACAGAAAGAAAAATCAAGTTACCTACAATAGCAAGCCCATCAGGATTACAGCAGATTATTCAACACAAACTTTTAAAGCCAGAAGGGCTTGGAGTGATATATTCCAAGTTCTGAAAGACAACAACTATCAACCAAGGTTACTTTATCCTGCAAAGTTATCCATTCAAATAGATGGAGAAATAAAGACATTCCATGACAAAAGCAGGTTAAAGGAGTATTTGAAGACAAAACCAGCTCTACAGAAAATACTTGATAGAATCCTCCATGCTGAACAAAAGGAAAAGCACACATATAAGGAACCTAGAAAAAACAAGCTATACTCAAATACCAGTTAACAGAAGAGAGCACAGGTAGAACCAGTAACACACACACACACACACACACACACACAAAATGGCAAACATAAATACACACCTTTCAATAATATCTCTTAATATCAACGGTCTCAATGCCCCAACGAAAAGACATAGATTTGCAGACTGGGTTAAAAAGCAGGATCCTACAATTTGTTGTCTCCAAGAAACTCACCTTTCTACAAAGGATAGACATTATCTTAGGGTGAGAGGTTGGAAGACGGTGTTTCAAGCAAATGGGCCTAGAAAACAAGCAGGGGTTGCTATCCTAATATCAGACAGGGTAGACTTTAGTCCGACGTTAGTCAAGAAAGATAAGGAAGGTCACTTTATATTGATTAAGGGCACACTCCAACAGGAGGACATTACAATCCTAAACATATATGCACCTAACATGGGGGCTCCCAAATTCGTCAAACAAACACTATTAGAACTAAGGTCACAGATAACACCAAACACAGTGGTGGTGGGTGACTTTAACACCCCACTCTCATCAATTGACAGGTCATCCAGGGAAAGAATAAACAGAGAGGCATCTGGACTAAATGAGGTCATAGAAGGAATGGACCTAACAGATATATACAGGACATTTCATCCAAAGGCTGCAGAATATACATACTTTTCAGCAGCACATGGAACATTCTCTAAAATAGACCATATATTAGGACACAAAGCAAATCTTAACAAATTCAGGAAAATTGAAATAATTCCTTGCATTCTATCTGACCACAATGGAATTAAACTACAAATCAGTAGCAAGAAAGGCTATAGAGCATACACAAAATCATGGAAACTAAACAATACACTACTAAATGATGAGTGGGTCAATGAAGAAATCAAAAAGGAAATCAAAAAATTTATAGAGTCAAATGATAATGAGAACACAACATACCAAAATCTCTGGGATACAATGAAGGCAGTTCTAAGAGGTAAATTTATAGCCTTAAGTGCCTATATTAAGAAATTAGAAAGGTCACAAGTAAACGACCTAATGTTTCGCCTTAAAGCCTTGGAAAAAGAAGAACAAGGCAAACCAAAAATTAGTAGACGGGAAGAAATAATAAAGATTAGGGCAGAAATTAATGAAATAGAAACAAAAAGAACAATCCAAAGAATTAATGAAACAAAGAGTTGGTTCTTTGAAAGGATAAACAAGATTGATAAACCCTTAGCAAATCTGACCAAAAGAAAGAGAGAAGAGACACAAATTAATAAAATCAGAGATGAACAAAGTAACATCACAACAGATTCCAGAGAAATTCAAAAAATCATAGGGACATACTATAAAAGCATATACTCCACAAAGTATGAAAATCTGAAAGAAATGGATGATTTCCTTGATCTATGACGTACCTAAATTAAATCGAAATGAG
Source organism: Jaculus jaculus (assembly GCF_020740685.1). Taxonomy (NCBI): domain Eukaryota; kingdom Metazoa; phylum Chordata; class Mammalia; order Rodentia; family Dipodidae; genus Jaculus; species Jaculus jaculus. The sequence goes on from NC_059103.1 coordinate 28,782,640, forward strand.
ATTAATCACTTAAATAGACCTATAACAAACATGGAGATCCGAAGAGTTATCAATAATCTCCCAACTAAAAAAAGCCCAGGCCCAGATGGATTCACTGCTGAATTTTACCAGACTTTTAAGAAAGAGCTAACACCATTGCTTCTTAACCTTTTCCAGGAAATAGAAAAAGAAGGAATTCTACCAAACTCCTTCTATGAGGCCAGCATTACCCTGATACCAAAACCAGGCAAAGATAGAACAAAAAAAGAAAATTACAGACCAATCTCCCTCATGAACATAGATGCAAAAATTCTCAACAAAATATTGGCAAACAGAATACAAGAGTATATCAAAAAGATCATTTACTCTGACCAAGTAGGCTTTATCCCAGAGTTGCAGGGATGGTTCAACATACGCAAATCTATAAATGTAATACATTACATAAACGGGTTGAAGGACAAAAATCACATGATCATCTCATTAGACGCAGAGAAAGCATTTGACAAATCCAATGTCCCTTCATGATAAAAGTCCTACAGAGACTGGGAATAGAAGGAACATATCTCAATATAATAAAGGCTATTTATGACAAGCCTACAGCCAACATATTACTAAATGGGGAAAAACTGGAAGCTTTTCCACTAAAATCAGGAACAAGACAAGGGTATCCACTGTCCCCACTTGTATTTAATATTGTTTTGGAAGTCTTACCATAGCAATAAGGCAAGAGACACACATAAAAGGGATATAAATTGGAAAGGAGGAAATCAAGTTATCATTATTTGCAGATGACATGATTCTATACATAAAGGACCCTAAAGACTCTACTAGCAAGCTGTTAGAGCTGATAAAAACCTACAGCAATGTAGCAGGATACAAAATAAATACACAGAAATCAGTAGCCTTCATATATGCTAACAACAAACACATAGAGGATGAAATCAGAGAATCACTCCCATTCACAATTGCATCAAAAAAAAATAAAATACCTTGGAATAAACCTAACCAAGGAAGTAAAGAATCTATACAATGAGAACTTTAAAACACTCAAGCGAGAAATTGCAGAAGACACTAGAAAGTGGAGAAACATCCCTTGTTCCTGGATTGGAAGAATCAATATCGTGAAAATGGCAATCTTACCTAAAGCAATCTACACATTTAATGCAATCCCTATCAAAATTCCAAAGGCTTTCTTCATGGAAATCGAAAAAACAATTCAACAATTCATTTGGAATCACAAAAAACCTCGAATAACTAAAATAATACTGAGCAACAAAAAAGAGGCTGCTGGTATCACCATACCTGATTTTAACCTATACTACAGAGCCATAGTAACAAAAACAGCATGGTACTGGCACAAAAACAGACATGTAGATCAGTGGAACAGAATAGAGGACCCAGATGTAAGCCCAAGTAGCTATAGCCACCTGATATTCAATAAAAATGCCAAAAATACTCATTGGAGAAGAGACAGCTTCTTCAGCAAATGGTGTTTTGAAAACTGGATAAATATCTGCAGAAGGATGAAAATAGATTCTTCTCTCTCCCCATGCACAAGAATTAAGTCCAAATGGATTAAAGACCTTAACATCAGACCGGAAACTTTGAAACTGCTAGAGGAAAAAGTAGGGGAAACCCTTCAACATATTGGTCTTGGCAAAGACTTTCTGAATACAACCCCAATTGCTCAGGCAATAAAACCACAGATTAACCACTGGGACCTAATGAAATTACAAAGATTTTGCACCGCAAAGGACACAGTGAAAAAAGCAAAGAGGCAACCTACAGAATGGGAAAAAATCTTTGCCAGCTATATATCTGATAGAGGATTAATATCTAGGATATACAAAGAACTCAAAAAGTTAAATAATAAGGAATCAAACAAGCCAATCAAAAAATGGGCTATGGCGCTAAATAGAGAGTTCTCAAAGGAAGAAATACGAATGGCATATAAGCATCTAAAAAAATGTTCTACGTCACTAGTCATCAGGGAAATGCAGATTAAAACTACATTGAGATTCCATCTCACTCCTGTCAGATTGGCCACCATCATGAAAACAAATGATCATAAATGCTGGCGGGGATGTGGAAAAAAAGGAACCCTTCTGCACTGCTGGTGGGAATGCAATCTGGTCCAGCCATTGTGGAAAACAGTGTGGAGGTTCCTAAAGCAGCTAGAGATTGATCTACCATATGACCCAGCTATAGCGCTCCTAGGCATATATCCAAAGGACTCATCTCATTTCCTTAGAAGTACATGCTCAACCATTTTTATTGCTGCTCAATTTATAATAGCTGGGAAATGGAACCAGCCTAGATGTCCCTCAACAGATGAGTGGATAATGAAGATGTGGTACATTTATACAATGGAGTTCTACTCAGCGGTAAAGAAAAATGAAGTTATGAAATTTGCAGAAAAATGGATGGACCTGGAAAGTATTATACTAAGTCAGGTAACCCAGGCCCAGAAAGCCAAGCGCCACATGTTCTCTCTCATATGTGGATCCTAGCTACAGATGACTGGGCTTCTGCGTGAGAATGAAAATACTTAGTAGCAGAGGCCAGTAAGTTAAAGAGGAGACATAAAGGGTGGAGAAAGGAAGGGAGGAGGATACTTAATAGGTTGATATTGTATATATGTAATTACAATGATTGTAATGGGGAGGTAATATGATGGAGAATGGAATTTCAAACGGGAAAGTGTGGGGGTGGGGAGGGAGGGAATTACCATGGGATATATTTTATAATCATGGAAAATGTTAATAAAAATTAAAAAAAAAAAAAAGAAAAGGTCTCAGGAAAAAAGCAGCATTTTCTACCTGGGCGTGGTGGCGTACACCTTTAATCCCAGCCCTTGAGAGGCAGAGATAGGAGGATTGCCATGAGTTCGAGCCCACCCTGAGACTCCATAGTGAATTCCAGGTCAGCCTGGACCAGAGTAAGACCCTACCTCTATAAAACCACAAAGAGGAGGGTTTCACCATGCCAGTCCTTGCTCCTGCTGGACAGTCTATCCACCCTGTTGCTGCCATCTTTCACTGACTAACTTTTTCAGCTTTCCAAAGTGGCCTGAAGGTCAGCAGGTCCTCAAGAAGCCCCCAGGCCTTCAGCGCTGGCTTGGGGTTGCTGAGGCTTCTACCCTCATGGACTAAACTGCTACTGAGTTCCCAGCCTGTCCAGCCTGCACTCAGTCCTGTTGGACTACCTAGCCGCTGCAGTCAGGTCCTCATTGATGGTAGAAATCATCTGACCAAGAGCAGCTTGTGGGGAAAAGAGGTTTCTTTTTATATAGGCTCGAGGGGAAGCTCCATGACGGCAGGGAAAACGATGGCATGAGCAGAGGGTGGACATCACCCCCTGGCCAACATAAGGTGGACAATAGCAACAGGGGAGTGTGCCAACCACTGGCTATAACACCATAAGCCCACCCCCAACAATACACTGCCTCCAGGAGGCATTAATTCCCAAATCTCCATCAGCTGGGAACCTAGCATTCCAAACACCTGAGTTTATGGGGGACACCTGAATCAAACCACCACACCAGCCCCTATTGCTTAAGCCAGACTAATAAATCCTGCTTGTAACCTAAAAAAAAAAAAAAAAAATTATTCTAAATGTCACCTCCAGCAGATGCTCTCTCCCACCAGTTGTCCTGCTATATTAGCTATGTGTACATTGTTATCATTCACTATAGGCAGGGATTTGTCCTGGGACCCCTACTTCTGTTCCCATCCCTACATAGAACGGTGTATGTTGGAATATAATCTACCCTGTCAACCTAAAGATGATACTTAAATCATCCCTAGTTTACATATGCCTCATAGAATATAAATACTGAGTAAATACATCTTATGCCATATAGTGTAGGGAATAATGACATAAAAGGAAGTCTGTTCAGATTCAGTACAGACACACTTACCTTTAAAATATTCTCTTTTTTAAGAAATAAATTATTGGACTGGAGAGGTGGCTTAGAACTTAAGAAGCTTGCCTGTGGAAGAAGCCTAAGGACCCAGGTTTGATTCCCCAGTACCTATGTAAGCCAGATAAACAGGTGTCACATGTGTCTAAATAAATAAATAAAATATTTAAAAATAAATAATTTATTTATTGGTGTGTATGTTTTGGGGTATTTCAGAGCATCTTGCTGCAGCCAAGAAATACCAGACACTTGTGCCACCTCTTGTATCTGGTTTACAAGAATTTGAAACTGGGTCACCAGGCTTTGCAAGCAAGTGCTGTTAGCTGCTGAGTTATCTTGCCAGACCCATCCAGTATTTTTGACTTGAGTATGGTTGAGTCTGTGGATGTGAAACATACAGATCAGGAAGGGCAGCAGTACACAGATGCAACTGGTTGTTTCATAGACATGGACACTCCTCAGACATGCTGTCTTGTGACCTGCTCTTCAATCTGTCACAGTGACCTTTGCAATTAAAGAAATTAAAGCTTCAGTAATCCCTTTTAATGGCTACATTGAGTCTTGTGTTTATATGAGCAGCATTGATCAGTTCCCTGATAATATCACTGAATTAATTAAACAAGGCATGAAAGAAAAAAAAAAAAAGCAGGTTTAGCCTAGGTCTAATAGAGAGGAAAGAGTCTAGAGATAAAGATGAAGTAATCCAGGTGAAACATTATCAGGACTTAAACTAAGTCATTGGCAATAGTAAGACAGTGACTGCATTATTTACTTTAATTTACTGGATCCTCACAATACAAAATGTTGACAGTATCATTCTTCCCTTTGTACAGAAAAATAAATTGAGGCACTGATTACATAACTTGTTCAAAGTCACACAAACACAAAGTGAAAGAACAGGGATTTTGGCTTCAAAGCCTTGGATCATAAGTTTTGTACTATCCTGCACAGAAAATGGAGATAGAAAAGTTGCAGAGTAGCTAGCTGCCTGTGGATTCAAACAAAGGAGTTGTTGAATGAACCTTGGCCCATTTCCCTTTAAAAATTAGCTCTTCTTCTCTACAAAGATTAGCTGCTTGGAGTCCTTAGTTCTTCATGCCCTCCTGTCCCCCAAGCAAGCTCCTACTATTGGAGATGGTATTTTGTAACTTCTACTGGAATGTTGGTTTTATTTGCATAATCAGGGTGATGCTTTTTAATAAAAATATTATTATTCAACCAATAAATGTCCCCCCACAAGCTTCTGTATTGGAGCTTGGCTTCCAGCTGCTGGGTTTTGGAGAAGTGATACAGTCCTGAGGGCTCTGATCTTATCAACAGATTAATCTCTTGATGGAATCCTAATATGGTAGCATTATAGGGAGGTGCTAAAAAGTAGGAGATGGGAATTTGTTGGACTTAGTAGGTTACTGGAGTCATGACCTTGAGAGCTGGCCCCTTCCTGTATTCTCTAATAATTGGCTCTGCCATGATTTGAACAACCCTATTCCACCACCATCCTCCCTGCTATGAAAGCTAATAACTCTAAAACTTTGAAAACTAGTTTCTTAAGTTCTCTCATGTATTTTATCTCAGCAGTAGAAATCTAATAAAGAAACAAACAGCCATGTTTTAGGTACTTGATGTATTTGACCCCATGTGATCCTGCCAACAGTCCAGAAAGGAGCCCCGAGCCCACTGCCACCACTTTGTACAGGTGACACAGACTAAAAGCTGTACAACTTCACCATCCAAGACACCCAAATCGGGTTATCTTCATTGTCATTTTTAATCATTGATATTTTTATTGAACGCAAAATAAAAATATGAAATAGTTTTGGGATGACCAAGGAAAAAAACACCCATGTTGAAATGAGAATTAAAAGCCCTAAAGCTCAGGCCATCTCACACTTACCAGGCTATATCCTCCAAAAAGATTAACAAGTGTTTGGAGTCTTGACCTTGTAACTTTCATACTTGATAACTGACCTATTATGAACACAAATCTCTTTAGATTTCCCAAATTTTATATGTGAGCAGCTCAGTTCTCCAAACTCCTTTCTCCTTTCAGCAGAAATACTCAGACCCTGATTGAGCAAGGTTACTCCTAGCTGGTGGCCTTTAGAGTAAACCTCATAACAGGAGCTCAATTCATGAATACTTAGCATTGTTTTAATCTCTTGCCTGAATGACTCCTGTATTTGCCACAACTTGGCAATACCCATTTGGCATTTCTTCATGGAAATCTAACACAATTCAGTCTCAAGATTATCTCAGAGAATAACTGAGTTTTTCAAAAACATAAATGGTGCCTATATCTTCATCTCAATTCATATCTGATTCAAGGTAAATGAAACTGAAGAATATCTAATGATAATGATGGGTCCCATTTATTTTCCTTTAACGGTCTTCATTGTGGTTTTTTGTTGTTGTTGTTCGAGGTAGGGTTTCGCTTTAGCCCTGGCTGAAATGGAGTTCACTATGTAGTCTCAGGGTGGCCTTGAACTCATGGTGATCCTCCTACCTCTGCCTCCCTAGTGCTAGGATTAAAGGTGTGTGCCACTATGCCCAGCTAGTCTTCATTGATTTATAGCCAACTGAGAACTTGACTTCAAAGGGAGCATAGCACCTGTGCTAAGGCACTCAGATACCCCAGCAGCAATGTGCCATAGGCTGTGTGACTAGAAGGGCCAATCATTTTGCTTCTTTCACTGGCTCAGCACGGGTGGTAGTGGTACTTAACTATTTTTTAAATTCCAGCTTAGGAAGGACAAGCTATGTAGCAAGCCCCAGAGATTCTCCTGTCTCCACCTCCCCAGGGCTGGAATTACAGGAGGGAGCTACCATACCCAGCTTGCACAATGATTCAACCTCAGGTCCTCATGCTTGAGTGGCAAGCATTTTACTGACTGATCCATCTCCCCAAGCCCTGTATGCTAACACTTTAATACATAATCAATAAAAAATTATAACTTAGACAATTTATGTTTTCATACTAAGTCTCCAGTATAGTACCTATTAGCTACATGTGCTATTTATTAAATTTGAAGTCACTGATACTACATATAATTAAATATTCAGTTCCTTCTATAATCTAGACACATTTCATATGCCCAGTTACTTACATGGCTGGTGATTGTTATCCTGTCAATCACATATATGGAATATTACCCTCACTGCAGATAGGCCTCCCCAAGAGCATTGGCACATCCTTCAGTGTATTGTCACAGGCATTTCTGTGCATGTTTTGATGTCACTTTATATAATTCATGTAGGTTGTTTCATATTACTGCAGCAAATTCACTTTCATTTCACAATATCATTCTACTTTACTGGATTATTTTCCATGTTGGTTCATTATAAGCAATATTTCTTGGTTCATTATTTGAAAATATTTTGTTGAAAATTTTAATACATCATGGTACAGTAATGTGGTCATGTTTCCATCATTTTACCCTCTAGTGTCCTCTCTCCCACTCTTGTTCCATTGAGCACCCCCCACCTTTTTTCCAAGTAGTCCTTCTTCTGTTTGATGCCTCATTCTTTTTGTCCTCCTCCATCCTCTAGGTCAAAATGTTGGTGGGCTCAGAATTGTGTGGGTAATAACAACCACGGTAAGGTTATGCGTACACCAGTCAGTTCATGTTAGGAGGACAGTGCCCCAAAGTCCCCCTTCCCACCCTGCGGCTCTTGCATTCTTTCCATGCCTCTTCTGTAATGTGCCCTGAGCCTTAAAGGTCGTGAAAGAGATGTCTCATTTAGTGTGGAGCTTTCTCAACCGACTCATATTTTCAGGTTTGTTATGTTTTCTGTGTCCTCAGTGTGTACCCCCATAGGGACTCCATGGAGAAGCTTCTCTGGCTAGCAGTGAGATTAGCACTTGTTTTTCTTGCCACCTCCTCAGCTCTGTTCCCTGAACCATGGAGGATGTGACAGAGTTGACTCCTCCAGCGCTGTGCACTGGGCTTTGTCTTCTTGTTGTCACTTTAATGAGTCTTGGATCTCCCCAGCATCCACTGCCATCTATAACAAAGAAGCTTCTATAACAGGAAGATTAATCATTGGGCATGGTATTCGTCAGTATCAATCAACGGGCATAAACTATACATTTAGAATGTGATTTCATGGGTTCAACATATACATTTACCCAAACAACAGTGGTAGCTTCTCTCTACGGCCTATGTTCTGCTAAGTCATGGACTTCTGACTCAGCTTTCAGGACCAGGCATGAATTCCCCATCACTGAATGGGTCTCAAATTTAACCAGAGAGCATTTGGTTACCCTATAACTTATATGCCACTGTTGCACCCATGAAACTGGTCCCTTCCCCAGTGAATTGTGGGTCAGGAGGCTCATGAGGCTCCCAAAACAATGCTGGTTATTGCCAATGTCCTTGGCTACCCACTGGAACTAAATGGTAAGACTCTGTTGCTGAAGATATCACAGGCTACAAGCCACTGAGAAAGCAAGCTGGAACTAAGCTAGAACCCACCCTCATGCTAGCTAGCTGTCATAGCGCTTGGAAGTGGTAAGTAGGCTGCTGGAGGGAGAAAAGTCATCAATAGTCTTTAACAAGCAGTGGAACCTGAGAGCTACAATCAACCAGTTAGGTGCATTCTCTTTTCATTTTTCAATGTAAGGTCTCACTTTAGCCCAGGCTGACCTGGAATTTACTACATAGGCTTAGGGTGGCCTCAAACTCACAGTGATCCTCCTATTTTTGCCTCCCGAGTTCTGGGATTAAAAGTGTGCGCCACCACACCAGTTAAGTGCATTCTATATATGCATCGCGGTGTACACATTGATTTCCCACCACTAGGTCATAGAACATGGATATCTCCAACTTTACTGCATAATGGAAAATTTTTCCCAAAGTAGCTGTACCAAGTTTCATTTTCAACTTCAGCATATGTGAGTTCATATTACACTAAACATGCACATGAAATTGATACTGTCAGACCTTATAGTGAGTATATAGTGATATCTCACTTTGAGCTGGGTCTTTGTTTCCTTATTCATAAAAGTAATAAAACTACATTCGCATGTTCCATCATCTCATATACAATATTACAAACATAGCTCTTATCCCTTAGTAGGTATCATCTGTAGGATTAGACATGGAGTTTTACAAAATGCTCTTACAAGGTAACCTTATTCTCAAAAGCACAGAGTTTCTCTATCAAGAGAGCTATGATCTGTCTTCAATACCATGTTCAGTGTGCATTTAAATAGAAAGCATTTCTTTTCTACAAAGCAGATATTTTGTTTTCAGTGCTTGAGTTAGGGCCTCACACATGCTAGGTGATACCCCCAGCACCAGAAAAAAAAAAAAAAAAAAAACTTAAGGATATATTTCTTCAGAAAAATAAAAAGTTGTTTTTCTTGCTGCCCACCCCCACCCCCACTTTTCACTTACTGGAAAAAAAAAAAAAACAGAGGATGGATATTGTTATTCCAGGTACTAATCTAGAAAGATCACAGAAGGAAAATCCCAGCTCCAATGAGGTTTTAGCACTTTCCTTTTTAATGCAAGGAAATAAGTAAGATAGTATTGTTTATGAAGAAACTTTTCCATTCAGAAAAAAATTTCAATATACCCATTAAAACAGCTCAAACTCCTATCATGAGGTATAGTGCTTATATGTTTATATGTTCTATAATCCTTGAAACAGCTCAATTCCAGTCAGCTTCTGCCCATCCCTTTCTCCAAATGAGGAAGCCAAGGCAGCATGGGTCATTCCCCAGCTTATAGTCACATGCTGGTGGAAACAGCATTACTCTTACCTGAAGATGCCCTCAGGCACAAAGGGAAAGCAGAGAGCTATCAGAAAATGAGCTAGAATTCCATCCAAACCTCTAAGAAGTCTGGATTTATAGGCATCATTTTTCAAAATGGATGTCATCAGCAACCTTCAACATCTCAGGCCCTGTAAGTGATTTAGCAAAGTAGCCCAAACTTCCAATCCAAGAAATAACTCATGAGTTATAGGACTACATGCATAAGTCTTCATCTTTGAATATGATATATATCTTAATGATAAAAAAAAAGCCCAAGGAGGGCTGGAGAGATGGCTTAGCGGTTAAGCGCTTGCCTGTGAAGCCTAAGGACCCCGGTTCGAGGCTCAGTTCCCCAGGTCCCACGTTAGCCAGATGCACAAGGGGGCGCACGCGTCTGGAGTTCGTTTGCAGAGGCTGGAGGCCCTGGCGCGCCCATTCTCTCTCTCTCCCTCTATCTGTCTTTCTCTCTGTGTCGCTCTCAAATAAATTAATTAATTAATTAATTTTAAAAAAAAAGCCCAAGGATATTTTCTGTAAGAGCAAAGAATTACAAAAATTGGGGCTGCAGAGATGGCTCAGCTATTAAAAGGGCTTGCTTGCAAAGTCTGATGGCCTGGGTTCAATTCCTCAGTACCTACATAAAGCCAGATGCACAAACTGGCACATGCATCTGGAGTGTTTGCAAGCTACAGGAGGCCCTGGCACACCTATTCTCACATTCTCTCTCACTTGCTCTCTTTGCTTGCTGATAAAATATTTTTAAAAGAACTATAGATTCTTCTTTCAGTCTTAACAGCAGAATAAGTTTAGAAGGTGTGCAGTATTTGTTTATCTTTGTGTTAGTGGACTTAACCATTGCTAAAACAAAACACTTGAAATAAACCAACTGAAAAAGAGAGAAGGCTTATTTTTATTTAAGCTTACATTTTTCAGAGTTCCAGCCCATAATTAGCTGGCTTTGTTGCTGTAGACATGTGGTAAGGCAGAACATCATGGTGGAAAATGCATGGTGGAGCAATCTGCTCACCTCATAGAGGCTTGGGAGCATAGAGGAAGGAAAGAGAACGGGGTTCCAGTATTCCCTTCAAGAGCACTCCTTCCGTGACTCCGTTTCTTCTACTGGGTTTCATCTCCTAACTATCCTCCCAGTCCTCAGTAATGCCACAGGCTTGGGACTAAGGAACATTCATAGTCACAATTCAATCTGTAGGGGTCTTTAAAGCAGCATGTCTGGGCAGGATACCTGTGCACTCTGCACAGGGTATGATGCTAGGGCAGCCTTAGGGGTTGCTTTCATTCAAGACTGTTTTTCCTTTTATTTTGCAGATGATCATTCCCGGGTAAGGCTGCAAACGCTGGAAGGAGACACCAATTCAGACTATATCAATGGAAATTATATCGATGTATGTATTTTGAAACTGTCAATAAACTCAACCATTCTGACACATACCATATTATGTATCTGTTACACAGTTAGTGGGCACATATCCAAAAAGGGAAAAAGAAAAAGAAACAACCATGAATGTTGTCCCTTTTCCCACTGAACTACTCAGTAAAGGTATGCTCACTGCTTGCCTCAGGTCAGCCTATTTTTGAATAAATTCTCAAGTGACATTCTATACCTTCTTTGCCAGCCCAGGTTTATATGGACTAAAAAAAAAAAAAAAAAAAAAACTTTTATTTGTTGGATGGGTATTGCAGATAACCTGTCATCCTCGTGTTTGGCAAGCAGAGATGGAGGAGATCCCGGGGCAAACTGGCTAGGTAGACTAGCCAAATTGGCAAGCCCTGCATTTCAGGGAGAAAACTCTGGCTCAGTAAATAAGGTAGACAGCAATCAAGGAGGCATCCAACAGAAATGCCTGGACTGTACATGCACAAATGTATGCACATTGACAAATGCATATATATATGTACACAAGATATACACCATTCATGCACATGCACATACATATACACCAAAGAAAATGTTATTTCCACTTTTTTTTTTTTTTTTTTTTTTTTTTTTTAGGTAGGCTTTCACTCTAGCTCAGGCTGACCTGGAATTCACTATGTAGTCTTAGGGTGGCCTTCAACTCATGGTGATCCTCCTACCTCTGCCTCCCATGTGCTGAAAGGCATGCACTACCATGCCTGGCTCCACTTTTTTTTTTTTTTTGTCAAGAACTTGTAGTTATTCAATGCGTTTAAAAAATCTGTTTGCATATTAATGGGACAAAACTCTCTAATTCCTAATGCAGTGATTTGCAATCTCCTGTCATCAATGTACTTTTAAGTTGCCTTCAAAGAAGTCTGCAGCTGTTCTCCAGGACTTCCAACGCATGCATGCAAGACATGTCATTAAATATGTAGGCCATTTAATTATTGAAGATGTCTTCTTTGTTCCCTCTGCATCATGTTAGCTTAATGTTTTACATTAGGATAAATTCTTTAAGAGGCAGCGTGTTATCAGTTGAAAGTATGAATGAAATCAAAAGTAGACTGAAAAAAATCAAGGGAACATTGTGGTGCCCTCCAAGGCCCAGTCTACATGAAACAGATTTGCACTTCCTTGTAGTTCCCAGGGCATGTTCTCTGCTTGGCCAGCATACCATGTTTGAGTCCGTTAGCATTTACAGAGATAGTTATTGACTCATAAACATGTTAAGCATCCCTGATCCCCAAGCCCCAAATCTTCCAAAATCTAAAGCTTTTTTAGCACCAACATGATGTCACACAAGTAGAAAATTCCACACTAACCTGATGAGACAGATTACAGTCAAAATGCAAATATAAAACACAAAGCAGGGCTGGAGAGGCAGCTCAGTGGTTAAGTGCAATTCTGGCACAAGCATGAGAGCACGAGGTGGCCTAAGACTGTCCAAGTTTGAGTCTCAAGATTCCACATACAGATCTGGGTATAGCCACATGCACCTGTAGCCTCAGCCCTCAGGGGAACAAATACCTGAGAATTGTCAGAGCCCTACAAGCTCCAGAGTCAGTAAAGAGACTCCGGCCCAAAACAAGATCAGGTGAAAGAGCAATAGGGCAGGAAACCCACCCAATGTAGGCAAGTGCGTCCCACAGGAAGTGTATGGGGGTGCACACTATACCTTATACATACATACTACATACATACATACATGCATACAAACATACATACCACACAGCGTAGTTAATATCCCCAAGGGGGGAGGAATCTCCTGGGCACATCAACAATAATACACAAAGTTTAATTTACAAAATTACTCAAATTATTATATAAAACTACCTTTAGGTCATGTGTACAAGGTACATGGGAAACTTAAGTTACTTGTTGTTTTTTATACTTGGGTCCCATACTTCACATATTATTAAGCATATCTTCAATAATCTAAAATCTGAAACATAAGCCGGGCGTGGTGGCACACGCCTTTAATCCCAGCACTCGGGAGGCAGTGGTAGGAGTCTCGCCATGAGTTCGAGGCCACCCTGAGACTCCATAGTGAATTCCAGGTCAGCCTGAGCTAGATTGAAACCCTACCTCAAAAAAACAAAAAATAAAAATAAATAAAATCTGAAACATTTCTGGTCTCCAGCATTTTAAGTAAAGAATTAATAAATGCTTTATTTTCTTGGTGGAATATGACTGAAGTGATATTAAAAGTATATAGTATCATGGGCTGGAGAGATGGCTTAGTACTTAAGACACTTTCCTGAGAAGCCAGAGGACCCATGTTTGACTCCCCAGATCCCACATAAGCCAGATGCATAGGTGATGCAAGCACACAAGGTTGCAAATGTGCACATAGTGGCACACACATTTGGAGTCCAATTAAAGCGGCTCTGGGCCTGGTGCACCAATCCTCTCCTCTCTCTCACACACCCTCTCTGTCACTCCTTCTCATTATAAAAAGGGGGCAGTCTGTTTGGCATTGCCTCAAAAGAATAAATATAAAAAAATTTTTAAGTATATAATATCACAACCACTATGAAAGAGTTATCTAAAAGTAACTTTAAGAATGTTAAGGTAGGGACTGTGGAGATGGTTCTGTGGGTAAGAGCACTTGCTGTGCAAGCATGAGGGACCTGGGGTCAATCCCTAACACCTGTGTAAGGCTGTATATACTTATAATCCCAGCTCTGAGGTGGGTGGGTAGAGACAAGACTATTGTTGGGGTTCAATGGTCAGTCTAACCAGAAAGTGACACAAGCTTCTGCTTAAGTGAGAAAACCCAGCCCCCCCCCCCAAAATGCACACACAATGTGAATTTAGTACTAATTGGAAAATCTTGACATTTTTAGTTATAGATTTGTGGGTGAGGCCTAGGGGATGAATATTGAGATTGAGCCATGTAGACCACAGGGAGAGTCAGCCTGAACAAAGGTCTTGCCGTAGAGCTGGGCTGGGGCACTGAAAGAGAAGGGCGAGTGGTGGTTGAGTGGTGTGAAAAGGTGGAGGAAGAGGTAGGTGCTGAGGAGAGAACTCATAGACTCAGATAATTTAAAAATAGTAATGCCTTCAGCTTTCCTTGTAAGTGTGATGGGCAGTCATTGGAGGTATTTGAGCACAGACCTGGCTGCTAAGAGGAGAATAAATGAGATCAGCAGGATTAGGAGCAAGGAGACCTTCTTAGTAGCCATGCAGGCAATCAGAGGGGATGGTGACTTCCTCCAGCAGGTAACAGTAAAAGGGGAGAAATAGTGGAATCTTTAGTCTAAGTAGAGAGCTAAGCTAATAGGATTTGGTATGGAAAGAGTATAGACTGTAAACAAGAGAATCAGATTCATTAGTATAGAGATGGTATTGATAGCGTTGGGGCTGGGCCAGATGTCCAAAGAAGTGAGTGCAGATAGAAGAAAAACCAAGAACTGGACATTGCAACAACAACATCAAAGAACATAAACAGCCAATGAAACTGTAGTCTAGTGACCGGGCAAGTAGGGGGTTGGGGAGCAGCCTAAAACTATCCTGGAGGCCAGTAAAGAATTGATTTTAAGAGCACCCTTGGTATTCTAACATATGGGTTGCATAGATAACAACTAAGAAAGGACCATGGTGGTTAGCAACATAGGCCTTTATATGACTATAAGCTACTTTGACGTACCAAATGTGTTCCTTCTAGATACCTTGTTAGATATTAGACATGCAGTCAGTGTTCTTTTCCCCATTGGGGCTTATCATTTAACCATAAGTAATTGTCTAAACAATGCTATTTAATATTGGTCATAATTCCATAATTTGAAGCCTATGTTGGTTTTATATAAGAATATGTTGCCTTTTGTTGTTCATTGCTATTGAGTTGCTTTTAAAAGCAAAAGTAATCTAGCAGATATGTGTCTTTGGGGACAGTATTTAGAGGTCATTTTAGGGGACAGAAATGAAAGTATTAAGGTCCGTGATGATATAATGTGTTACCAGGTATAATTTTCTTTAAATTGGCTTTTTTAAATGGTTTTCTGAGGTAGGGTTTTACTCTAGCTCAGGCTGACTTGGAATTCACTATGTAGTCCCAGGGTGGCCTCAAACATGTAGCGCGATCTTCCTACCTCTGCTTCCGTAGTGCTGAGATTAAAGGTGTGAACCACCACACCCAGCTTAAGTTGGCTTTTATCTTTCCCAAATCCTTATTCTAAATGCCCTTGCCTCTCTGATTTTCTTTGGACCCAATTTTCATCTTTTCTACTTCCTATCATCATGATCAAACCTTTGAAAGAGTCTCAGCATTTCTGCATATTTAAATTCCTGACCATTGCTATAACATCATGTCATGATATTATCAGTGTTTTAAGAATGGTTCTGAGTATTACTACTGATGTAACTGTCCATACTGATATAACAGAAAATTTATTCATCCCTTACAACATTGCCAATTACCTCCCAAACATAAATGAAATTGTACTGCACATTCCCAGCCTGTTTTTACCTTATTTTAGAGTATCCATAAGATGTTCATGCTTATCCATCAATTCATAGCCAATGTATGAGTTAATTACTTATGCCCCCCAGCGCAGCATCAAAGTGGTTATATTTGATGCAGCTGCACTTATTAAGAGAAACCCAATCCTATGTCTGTCAGTTTAATTCTCAAGTGAGGCAGCTATTGATATTTGTATGCATCATCATCTCCACAGACTTGGCTTGTGACTTCAGTGGTACGTATTGATTTGAAGTTTATCAAATATTCTTTCTCATTTATTTTTAGGGTTATCATCGACCCAATCATTACATTGCTACTCAAGGTAAGTTGATGTCAGTTTGGATGTCTTTCTTTTTGTGCTAGCTTGCCATTCTTTGTCTTTTCACATCTTCCTCTCAAACCCTCAAGAAAATGTTTTGCATGCAGTCTGTTGCATTTCTATCCATTGACATGTACATGTTTATTTTCCTGTCAGAAGATCTGGTACTGTGACCATTTATTTAGGACTTCATGTTGAGATCATTTGAAGAAATATGGTCATTTATTCATTATTAGATTCAGTTCTGTCTGCCTTTAGAAGTAGTCTAACATTTGCAAGGTTAAATATATATGTATAATATATTCATATGTATTCCTATATATTACAGCATATGTGTATATATGTATGTAAGCAAGTAGAGAGAGAAAAAGATTCAGCAAAAATGTATTGACAACTCTCTGTCCAAAGAACTAATATAGTTGCTACCGAGTAACCATGTTGAATCCAGGGTTGTGTTTAGGGGTAAGCTGTGAAATGATTTCTATGTACTTGAATGAGTATAATACCAGGTAACTACTATGAGAGGTGCAGATAAAGTGTGAGAGAAACTAGGAACCAAAAGAGGTTTGTTTCAGGTAAGAAGGTCCCAAAACTGCTTATAGCCAATGTAAGATCAGGAAGAGGACTTGTAAAAGAAACAATACCATGGGTGAAGATCTGAAAGCAGGAAATTAGTACTTCCAGATGGAAAGCAGTTGAGTCCTTGTGGCTGAAGGAAACCCAAGAAATGCTAGAGGAAATGTTGAGGAAGCTCATGACACTGGTTTTGAATGATCTTCTCTGTGGCCCCTGAGTCCAGTCATGTGGGAAGGGTGAAGGGTATGAGACAACTGAGGTTTCAGGGAGGCAATGGGTTAGTGAGTGCGAGATGAACTAAAGAAGTACAAAGACACAGAGAAGAATCAGGTAATGCAAAAGAACAATAATCTTTTTGTTTTATTGTTTCTAGGGTTATATTTGTATTAGCTTTACAATAGTATGACAGAATGCCTGAGACTTACAAAAAGGACACGTTGTTTAGCTTTGTTAGGAGTTTTTGTCTATGACTGACTGGCCCTGCTGCTTTTGGCCTATAGCAGCACCATACTATGATGTGAAGAAGAAGATGAAAGGAGGGAACAGGGCTGAGGTCCCAGGATCTCTGCAGGTACACACTCCTGATAGCATATGACCTCCTGCTAGGCTCCACATCCTAAAATATCCACCCACACACTTCCCCAGTACTGCCAAGCTGGAAACCTAAATGTATGTGTCTTTAGAGGATATTGATGTTCTAAATTACAACAGTATTAAATTCCAGGAAACAGAACAGCAATATTAGTTGACACTCCTAATCTATGGGTTCTACATCCACAGATGGACTGAGCATGAATTAGAAATACTTGAAAAAAAATTGTGTACTGAACATGTACAGAGTTTTTACCCTTGCCATTATTCCCCAAACAAAACAGTTGAACAACTGTTTACATAGTCTTTATATGGTATGCAGTATTATAAGCTTTGTATAAATGATTTAAAGTCTGTGAAGGATGTATGTAAGTTATATGCAAAAACAGAACCTTTGTATACAAGAGAATTGAGCATCTGCAGATTTCCATATCCTCAGGGGGTCGTGGACCCAGTCTGTGAAGGATAGTGAGGAACCCTGTACTTAAAATGTAGCTACTACACACGTAAGTGAGGAACTGGATTTTACATTTTAATATCCACATAGAGTTGGATTTGGCTATTCCCCACAGTGATGTGGAAGAGCAAAGCTTCATGGTGAACGGTTTTAGGTGTGGTTGAGATGGAAACGCTGTAGAACCTTATTCTACCTAATGCTCACAGATGCATAAGGGATACAGATTGCACCAAAAGCACCATTCATATCTGATGTCACTACTAGGGACTCTGCATCTGATGATTCACCTGACCTCCAAATGTATTTCGTCTCTAAAGCATATAGTCAGCAATGGATCCTCCCAAGGTTATATAACTAGCCAGATTCGAAATCTTCTATAGAGTGCCCAGGGTGTAAGTGTTGCTTACCACAGATTCTCACAGCTGAGCAAGAACCAGAACCTCTGAGTCTGACCATGGGCCCCTTCTGCATACTGCTGTCTCCCAACTGAGCTCATTAGTGCCTTTAGAGGAGCCCGTTTTTAGTTCTTTGGAATTCAGTTTACTGGCCTTTCAATGATCAGAGAATCTGATTTAGTAAATTTTGTAATTTGAAATTGACTATTTATATATATATATGAGAATTTGATTATAAAATATCTAAAATAGGACTACAGAGATGGTATGCTACAAAGAAGTATGCTTCCTGTGCAAGCATGAGGATTCAAGGGAGCCTCAGACCGCTAGAGTTAAATCTCCAGATCCCACGTAAAAATCTGGACATGGCCACACACACCTGTAACCCTGATCCCTGAGGAGGGCAGAGGCTGGAGAATTGAGCCTCAGAAACTCTGGAATAAGTAACTTAAAGAGATTCTGGAGTAATACCGAAAGAACAGATTTAATTAATCTGCCTCTTTTTTATAAAGTGTAATTTTAAGACTTATTTTTGAAACAGTTTGGCTACATAGTCCAGGCCATCCTAGAACTAGCTATGTGTCTCAGACTGTCCTCAGTTTTCCAAACTTCCCGCCTCAGTCTCTTAGTGATAGAATTATAGGTATGTATCATCCCACCTGACTGAAAAAAATAACTATTTCTTGGGGGTTAAAGATATCATGGATTGCTGGGCTAGAGAGATGGCTTAGGGGTTAAGTGTTTGCCTATGAAGCCTAAGCACCCAAATTCAACTCCCCAATACACATGTAAGCCAGATGTACAAGGTGGCACATGCATTTGGAGTTTGTTTGCAGTGGCTGGAGACCCTGGTGCGCCCATTATCCCCCCCACCCACCTTTCTGTCTCTATCTGTTGCTCTCAAATAAATAAAAATAAACAAAAATTTTTTAAAGATGTGGGTTTCTTGTGACTTTTGTGAAATGTATTTGTAAGAGTATCAACATTTTTATTAATTGTAAGAAATTATCAAAATGAATTCAATATCATTTCTAACTGGAAAACTCTAGAATCATGCTTTAACTGTGCCAATCTCCAGTACTGTGGACAATGATCAATCAAAGTCCCTAGTTGTATAGTTTTTTTTTTAATTTTCCTGCCGATATGTTTTTGTTTTACATTTGTTCACAAAAGTTTTTATCTTTGTTGACCTTTCCTCAGTTTTAGTGTTATATTAGCCAACGTTCTTTCTATGACAAGAAAGTGGAAGAGTAGTTCCCAGAGCTAATGTTGATTCCTTAAAAACACTGGCAATACTACAGTCACAGGCCCAAGTTCAAATCCTCCTTCTGACAAAAAAGTAGTTATTTGTACCTCCTAAATTTATTTTAGATAAGATAGACTCCTAGTGTTTGGACCATAGTAATGAGCCTCTTTCTTCCTGTATATCAATGTTGCATACATTAATACAATAACTCAACACATCATTAGCATGAATCTGGGGAGTAGATGCTATTACTGCCCCCTAGTTCCTAAGTGAGGAAGCCAAGGAGAAGGAAGTAGAAGAGCAGGCCCTTGAACTCCAGTATCAAGCCAATTACCACCTCACTGCACTCCCCGAAGTCACGGTGGGGATTAACTTCATTTATCTAAATGCCATGGACATGTGAGCTCTTAGTAACTATCAAGAGATAACAGTTTTTTGGTTAGGAAAGTAGATGGTCCAGTGTCTAGTACCATGCACACATTTATAAAATAACCTTCTTTACTTCCCTTGAAAATGTACTCAAGCCCTGGAGTAGACCTCGCTAGTCAGTTAGTCAAAGTGCAAGTAGTCTTGTATAAGTCTAGTGACATAATCTCTGATTTCTCCCACATGAAGAAGCTTGAAGTATTCATTTTTATGAAGCGTTAGAGACCATGGCTATGCAGAGTAGACATCCAGGCCAGTCCCCTGCATCTTGCCACTGACATCCTTCCTACCTGCCTTTGACACTCAGACACTCTCATGGTGGGATTCATGTTTGATGATATCAAGCCAAACTGTTTAGACAGCCAGATACCAGGCAGTCACTTGAAGTAAAAATATGATTGTCCATCAGGCAGCACTATGCATAGTCTGACAGGGGCATTCTCTGCCTGCAGCCCAGATAAAGAGGAAAGGCTTTAGCAGGAGCTTGCTTCATAACCAGGACATCAGAAGAAAGGTGACAGAGTCCTTCATTGATTCAGCAAGCAGAAACCAACCACCTGGCCAATAGTTAACAAGATGCAGGCACTCAGAAGAAATGTAAAAATGAGGAAGTGCATGAGTAGACAAATGAATAAATTGGAATTGGCCATTCACCAATCCAATTAGTAGAATATTCCAGCAAGAAATAAATCATGTTGGCATACAAAGCTTCAGCTTCCCAGGAAGTAGTTGGTATGGTATATATGAAAGTTAATTCTTTTTTTCCTTCTTTTTTTTTTTTTTTCAGTTAGGGGATTTTGAGCTTAGTAGGAGCACTTTTCTTTTAGTTTATCTTTAGAGAGCTCATCTCCTTGTACCCACCATCTTTGTTAGCATCCCCCATTCACTTCAATGAATCAGTTTTGCCTTTCTACTTTGTCCACACTTTGAAGAAAAAAAAAAACTAATTTTTTTCTCCAGATATTTGCATTTAGAGGTAAACTTTTCTGGAAAGATGATGAACCTGTAGAGTGAAGGTTTATGGTGGAAATATTTTAAGAGCCTCACATAAGTATGAAAACTGCTCTAGTGGTTTCATTCTGTTTGGTGGGAATCTGTTTTCCTTGAGTGTGCCTTCCCTAGGTTTTGGGTGTTTTAGAAAGTAATATGATTTATCTATTCCCAATTCATTTAATTTTCCATGCTTTCAGTCCTCTAGAACAAATAGGCTGTGAAAACTTGATGTAGCTTTCCCAGTCAAGCCATTTTTTGAGCTGGAGAGTTCTTAGGACATCAAGTGCAAGTTCTACACACTCTATAAAGCAGCTTTTGTCTCCTGCTTCCTAACCTCCAGATGGAGATGACCACTTGGAATTATTTCTTAGTAGAATTGAAAGAAAACAATTTTGAATAAAAGGCTGGGCTTCAGTAAACAGCTTTTGTTTGTCTTTCCATGTGGCTGGCACTTCAAGTACAAGTCTTACATTATTGCTGGTATTGTTTTTCCTGGATAAATTGTTCCCACATTGCCAGTGGGTTAGAGGTCATGCTTTTAATGTCTTATTTAAGATTAACTTAAGAGCTAGAAAAATGGCTTGCAGTAAAGGCACTTGTCTACAAAGCCTAAGAACCCAGGTTCACCTCTCTAGAACCCACATAAGCCAGATGCACAAGGTGATGCATGGGCACAAGATGGCACACACACTTGCAGTTTTTTTTTAATATTTTTTTGTCCATTTTTTATTTATTTATTGAGAGCAATAGACACAGAGAGAAAGACAGATAAGAGGGAGAGAGAGAGAGAATGGGCGTTCCAGGGCTTCCAGCCACTGCAAACGAACTCCAGACGCATGCTCCCCCTTGTGCATCTGGCTAACGTGGGTCCTGGGGAACTGAGCCTCGAACCAGGGTCCTTAGGCTTCACAAGCAAGCGCTTAACTGCTAAGCCATCTCTCCAGCCCACACTTGCAATTTGATTGCAGTGACTAGAGGTATGCCAATTCTTTCTCACTTTCTCCCTCTCATAAATAAAATAAATAAGTGTCACTTAAAAGTAAAATGAAGTATTCTTTAGTTTCCAATATTAAAGCAGGAAACTTTGAAAAATACTGTGATTTATACATAAACAAACAGTGTTTACTCTGTGAAGCTAAGGCTTTCAGCCACCCAGGGCCACATTTGTGGAAGGTCTATGACATCTGACCACTCATTTGTGACTTTTTTAGATAGAATTCACAATTGCAATGAACAGCCAGTCCACAAAGGTCTTTCTAACAGTGCAAATTTATTTCCAAATAGATTAACCAAATGGCCATTTACATCAACATTTCTCAGCCCTGTGCTCTAATATACTTGCTGTGAAAACATTTTAAAATAGATTGAAAACTAAAAGTAAAGTGAGTCAAGGTGAGGCCTGTGTGTTAAGTGGGCCCATGGTTTGTAGAGATATGATAATCAAAGAAAGATCAGTAAAGCTGCCTAGGGCAGCAGTGAGTGGAGATGTCATCAGTGAGTGGCGATGTCATTACAATTTGGATTCAGAATGTCTTCCTGGTGCTCTATGAAGGCTTTGTCCATAATGCTCAGAAGTGGCTCTTTTGTAAAGTGATTGTATCATGAGGGCTCTGACCTTGATAATGTTAATCTATTGATGATTTGATTAATCATTTATAGCATTATTGAAAGATGATGGATATTTTTTAATATATATACTTTTTATTGACAACTTCTATACTTACAGACAACAAACCATGGTATTTCCCTCCCCTCCCTCACTTTCTCCTTCATAACTCTGTTCTCTGTCATATCACCTCCCTCTCTCCTTTAGTCTCTCTTTTAATTTGATGTCATCATCTTTTTCTCCTATTATGAGCGTCTTGTGTGGGTATTGCTAGGCCCTGCAAGGTCTTGGATATCGAGGCTAAATTCTGTCTGGACAGTTGTATATAAGGAGTGGTACCCTTTCTTTGGCTCTTACATTCTTTCTGCCACTTCTTCTGCAGTGGACCCTGAGCCTTGGTAGGTATGAAATGTTTCAGTGCTGGATGCTCCTCCATCCCTTCTTCTTAGCACTATGTTGCCTTTTGGGTCATCCCAGTGGTCATTGCCAAAGATGATTGATACTTTAAATGAGGCCTGATAGAAAGAAGTAGGTCCCTGGAGGTGAGCCCTGGAAAGGTATGTCCTTGTTTTTGATTTAGCTCCCTCCCACTTCTGTCCTGCAGAAGGTGTGTGGCATTGTTCTGTCACCAGCTCTCCACCATGACATTCTGCCTCAACTCAGGTATATCAACAATAGAGCTAAATGACCATGAAACTATGGACCATTGTAAAGCTTTCTTCCTTTAAAAAAAAAGTAAAGTGAAAATTATATATTAAGTCACATGCACTTATGTCTAATGGATGTTATAGTCAGAATGTGTTCCCTAAATAAGAGAACTGAAATTGATACAGAGAAATTTGGAGATAAACTATAATCTGCTATTAAGCAAGTAACAAAATGTTCTTGATTCAGTTTTTGTTTTATTAAGTTCTACTTTATTTTGATGTGTGTGTAATATAGTGTGTTTCAATATACACATTCTTTGTAGGATGATCAAATAAGACTAATTAAGGTGTCAATCATTTCAGATGCTTATCTTTCCTTTGTGGCAAGAAAAATTTAAAATCCTTTCTCATAGCCATTTTAAATATACAATACATGTTCATTACAGCATGATTCACAATAGCCAGCAAATGAAAACAAGCTAAGAGTCCATCAGTGGATGGATGGATTTTAAAGTATACACAAAATTCAATTCATCCTTTAAAAAAAATCAGAAAAATCTTTTAATTTTTGTGACAATATGGATGAATTTTGAGGACATCATATAAAGTGAAAAAAGCTAAACACAGAGAAAAATATTACATAGTCCCATTTATCCATGGTATTTTAAAAGTCAAGCAAACCTTTAAGAGGAATTTAGAAGTGTGCCTAATTTGAAATGAAAAAAGAAATGTACATGCCCTTAGAACAGGTTTCAAAAAATCTCACAGTTCCATTTTCTTTATGCTTTTTTTTAAGTAGAAATAGTTGGAACTCAAGAAATTCATTTAAGTGATTTCTATACCTGAAAGTTGACATGAATCCTATATGTAAAATTATCTGCAAAACCTTGTGGACTAATACTTATAGTGCAGTGGAATGTGTGCAATGCTCAACTTAGGAGAAAACTGATATAAGACAGCCTTATTCTGTAAAGAAGCCTTACATTCAACTTAACAAATAGATATATAAGACCATGTCTTTTTATTTTTATTTTTTGGTCCATTTTCAGCACTTTGAAAGGATAGAGTTGTAACTAAATTTCCATATACATTCCATGGTGCTGGCTTTCTCAAACCTCCGATACCATACTCGTTGCAAAGCTAATCCACTCCTTTACAGCTTATGCAATCCAAAACTGAACAACTGCTTTTGTACCTCTACCTAATACCAGGTTAGCACAGGCTCATGAAAGTGCCAGTGACCTCAGAATGACAGTGCAAAGGGAATCTATAAGTCACAACTTCTAGTTCGTGATTTTATACATCAGATCCAGGGTCTTCTTAATTTTAATCAGTTAATAATTGATTTGTTTGTTTGTTTGTTTGTTTGTTTGAGAGAGGATGAGTGTACCAGGGCCTCTTAATGCTGCAAACCAACTCCAGATGCATGTGCTGTTATTGGCATCTGGCTTTACATGGGTATCAGGATTGAACCCAGTTTGGTAAACTTTACAACTAAGTACCTTTAACTGTGAGCCATCTCCTCAGCCTTCTTTAGACTTCTCAGACTACTTCTCTGTCACACTTGCTGAGTAAAAATGTGATGCTCAATGCAGTCCTGGAACCACTGTCCCTGACTCTGAGCACAGGTTACATTTCCACTTTGGACACTTTTAGACAAGCTGGTCAGGGCAGAAACAAGTTGCAGAATTTTCTGGCCATTGTAAGTGTCTTCTTTCTCTTCCCCTTGACGTAGAGCTTGCTGCTGGGAGATTGCCGACGCCGTGCCCCACACTGCCACTACACATTTGAGATTGCTTGCATTCAGCTATGTCTAGGGAGCCAATTTATCTCTATTTTATTTATTTATTAGAATTATTTTCTTTTTGTTAAATAAAAAAGGATCCCACTTGTGTACTGAGAGAAACTAAATTAAAGAAGATAGAGACTAATGAATGCCTTCATTTATTTGGCAGCCACCCCTGAAGCATATGAATATGGGGTTTTGTTTTGCTCTCATTTACTATTCTTCTTGACAGAAGGCAGCCAGGTCCTTTGGGTCACTAAACCTCTCTGTTCTGAAAGCTGCTATTCTTTGTTTTATTTTTTTATTTTATTTTATTTTTTTAGTTCTTGATTGCCTCCTCTCTGTTCCCCACCTTGCAGCATGCATTAGTAACCAGGTTCAGCTCCTTGCTGCATGCATCAGTGCCCAGGTTCAGCTCCTTGTCGCATGCATTAGTGTCTAGGCTCAGCTCATGAGAGTTTTTCTTTGGAGAATAGCAGTGATGGATGCTCTGGCCCACATCCAACAAAAGGCTCTTGTATTATAGGCATCTGTCACATTCCTCCCTAAAGAGGTTCAAACACTGTCTCCTGTGCCTTCTCCCAAAAGCTTCCTCATTCACATGGCCATATAGCCCATGTCAGGGTTCAGTGACCAAAGGTCCAAGCAGAAAGTAGTGACTCGTATATAGCACATTGCTACCACACATTGCCCAGCAACCCTTTTATTCTTTCCCATGTTAGACTTGTTCACTGAAGGAATAATCTGTACTTGCACCACTCAGATCTGTTTTGTCTACCTTTAACAACCTTTAACAAGCCTTTGCATGCCCAGTCTCAGTGGTGACACCGCAAGCTGAACATGTTTGCATTGCCACTAAGGGACCATGATTCTAGAACAGGGCTGAATGGAGTCCAGACAGAATAAGATCCAAATAATGGTTCCCATAGGTAAGCAAGGTTTCCAAAAATGTTTTGGAATATTTCACTACCAGGTGATGTTAGCATCACTCCATTATTTATTTGATTCATAACTCTTCAGTTATACAGTATCGTAATTATGAGATCTCTGAATGTTAGTTCTAAAATTCCTTCTGCATACAGTTTTTTGTGTCAGTAACTGAGCCAATACTTCTCCCCAAGAGAGCTTAAGCAAGAGCAGTTAATTAGAATATAAACTGTAAAGTTAGGGTGTCCAGGCTTGGCTTGGAAACCAGTTCTGAGAGCAGCCTGTTGACCACAATCAGCTATATCTCTTACTGTTATCCTTATGATAGTACTAGTTCCAAAGACATTTCTCAGTAGCTCAAGTAGTTCAGGCATTTTCCCAAGTCCAACATATGTGCATAGTTTCACTAAAGCAATACATTATATACCCAATAAGCTTCCTTTCAAAAGGACATGCAAAAAGAACCACTTAATTTTCACCAACATTTGTAGTACCCTCCAAAATACAAATATTATCATAACTGTGAGCTGTTAAATAAAGACAAATTTGAATTAGAGATAAAATAACCTATATTAGTCTATAAGCAACATGTTTTTCTGTAGCTCTAAGAACAGCAGTGGATGCCAGCTCCAAACCTTGAGTTTATACTTAAAAATCAGACTACATGTAAGTAAAGAGAAATTAATTCCAAATACCAGAATAGTTCCTTTCCAACAGGCTTCATATAAAATGATTTCTGAACTAAGAATTACATTGGAATGATTTGGAGAAAGATTTAGTAATATAAATCTAAGGGCCAAGGCATGATCTAGGAAAGAGGATAGTAATGACAAAGAAGTAGAAGTGAAGATACAGAGACAAAGGGGAAGGTATGTGGCCCTGAATAGCTTCTGCATCCTCTGTGTACTGTGAAGGGTGAGATAAGAAGGCACTGTCTTCTGCATACTCAGGGGTTGACCAGATGCCTGATAGTGCCTTGTCTTGATCAGCACCAAGGTGGCAGGAAATGGAATGCAGCTGAGCTGCAAGAAGCTCTTGCAAGCTGCCCCTGAGTTTGGTTTACACAGTAAGATGCATCTGCAGACACAGACCACATGCCAGCTAAAGGGAAAGACAACGCAGTCAGTAATTCATGTATATTTGATGACCTCATCAAATTGCTGTTCTTTTTGAAGTGATGTTACCATGGCATGTTTTAAAGTATTTATATACAGTAAACCATTGGCATTACCCTAGTGAGTAAGTACCCATGGTCTTCAAGTACTTCCAGGTGCCTCCCCATCCTGACCCATGTCCATTGTCACTACTCACACAGGGAAAGCAAAAGTGACTTGAGAATTTTCTGTAGTAATTTCATAATAGATTTCCAAAGTATAATTCCTAGCAATATAATCAAATCAATGTTACTCTGTTTCTGGATTATAAACAGGAAATACTTTTATAGGTTTCCTGAATATTTAGAATATTTGTAACACTTTCAACTCATTTGAGTTTGTGTTCCTGCAGTTTTATAGATAAGATTTCTTGGGCTGGGGAGATAGTCCAGTGGGTAAAAGCACTTGCTTGCAAAGACTTATAGGCTGGGTTCAATTCCCTAGTGCCTACATAAAGCCAAATGCACAATCGCACAATATGGTGCATGCATACAGAGTTCATTTCCAGTAGCAAGAGGCCATGTTCATTCCCTTTCTCTCTCTCTCTCTCTGTCATAAACATTTTTAAATGTTTTCTTTACCAAAACCATTATTATGAGTTAAATCACCATATGCATATGTGGTATGAGAACAACCAACATTATTTTTTCTGATATTTTTATTATTTTTCTTACCTGTCTATGCCGGATTTTATTAGCACATATATCCATCTAAATGGTTAAAAGTGTATACGTATGCACATCTGAAATAATTTCTTTGAGGGCTGATCTTATAGATTTTCAGTTTGCAATTCTTCATGTAAGTTAATTTTAACATACAGAGCATTTAAGAGCAAAAAAATTTCTTTATAACATGATAAGCTTAGATCTCAAAGCAATTATTTTCATTCATTTTCTTTTTTAAAGATCTTGGAGTTCTGGCTATTGAAATAAAGGGAATACTTAGAAAGCTTTTCCAGTGTTCTCAATTTGCTTTCTTTAAAAAAATAAAAAACTTCTGGGGAGACTGCTCAGTGGCTAGAGGTACTTGCTAACAAAGCCTGTCAAACCTGAGTTTGAAATGTGTTCAATTCCCAGTATTCATATAAAGCTAGATATGCTCAGCAAGAGACCCTGGCACTCTCACATACACATACATCACATGTATATATGCAAATCAATAAAAATATAAAAAATTAGGTTGATTTATTTTTAAAAATTACTTCTGGGATAGGGAGATGGCTCAGCAGTTAACAGTGTTTGCCACTTATGTATGAGGGCCTCTGTGGATGAAGACCTCCAAGATCAGTTCCCCAGAATTTACATAAAAAGCTGGGTGTGACCACACCTGCCTATAACCCCAGGCCACATAGAGATGGAACAAAGATCATAAAATTGCTGAGACTTGCTGGTCAATAGCAGCATTTCACTAAGAGAAAAATCCTTAAGGAAATATGCAGATTAGTAATAATAGCAGCACACCCAACATTCTCCTCTGGCCTCCACACACATGTACACAGAGAGCATATATCTGCACACACACGTGCGCCACATCACATACATACTTGTCACACATGCAAAACTTACTGCCTCATCTGCTTTTAATGTTACAAGACGTAATTAATAATAACATGGGAATTCATGAACTTTATCCTAATAAAGATTAATTAAGAAAAATTGTAAAGGTATATATAAACATACCACAGAAAAGAATAACAATAATTGCTAGTCATGGTGGAATAAGCTTATTGTAACTAGTATGTTAGATAATAATAATTTTAAAAAATGACAAGGCAAAGATTAAAATAAAAGCATGCCAACATTTCTTAGGAAGGCCATGGCTGTTACTTTATTAAGACAAATATGCACTATGTAATTCTTCATTTTAAAATATGTTATTGGGGGGCGGGAGTGATGGCTTAGCGGTTAAGTTGCTTTTCTGTAAAACCTGAGGACCCAAGTTCAATTCCCGAATACCCACATAAGCCAAATTTATAAGGCAGCACATGTGTCTGGAGTTCATTTGTAGTTGCTGGAAGCCCTGGAGTGTCCATTTTCTCTCTATATCTGCCTCTTTCTCTATCTCTCTCTCTCATAAATAAATTAAAATATTTTATGTATTTTTACATTTTCCAAATATTTCATAATTATATTTAGTTAAAAATGAATAAAGTAAAAATATGGTTATTAGCCAAAATAACAGTTGAAGGGTAATAACTGGAATTATGGACAGAGGTTTCCAAGGATACTTTCATGTTTACATACAGACTGCCCATTAATGTTTGGTTTATACAAATTTGCTCCTAATTAAATGTGACATAACCTTTGGATGTTGAATTGAGGTTTCACATGTTCTAATGACTTACCTAGAAGCAATTAATCCATGAAGCTAATTATATTGGGAAAACCACAAATAATATAATGAATGTTAGTACACTTTCTTTTCTCAGAAAATTTTAGGGGAGAGCATGAGTGAAGTGAATACAAAAATATGTGGATAATGTGGTATAATAGAAAGATGATTGAAAATTAATGCAGGAAAGGAAGGTCTAATATTAGTTATAAGAAGAGTATATACTTGTAAGGTAACCTAAAAAAAATAGAAAAACCACCAAGTATACTTGCTAATCAGAGTGAGCCATATCATAGGAAAACTACCCTAGGAGAAGGGATTGGTCATTATGTGGGCACCACTGACATTATTAACTGAAAACACTCCTTACTATCATTATTTAAGTCATTGCTTTTGACAGTGCTTCTTTAAAAAGTGTGTTTCATTATAGCTCCACTGTCAAATTTTCTCTTCTTTTTCAGTCATTAATTAAAATTCCAGTGGACTAGTTAACAATCCTAACCCTGTAATTCTAGGCATAAAGTGTACTTTGCCTGGGTGCTCTCCTTAGAAATCAGTATATCGACTTCCCACCAGATACATTTTCTAAGTAAAATATTCCCCAAGTTTTCCTAATATAAAACAGTTTCCAGTATATTTACTTCTCGTTCATTAGTGGATTTGTCTTGTTTTATTTTCAAAAAGTAGTAATTTCTCTGGAATATTCTTGTCAGTTTAGGAAACGTGAACAAATCACATCCCATATACCCTGCCATCTCAGCTCTGTTTTGTCTTTTTATGGAGCTAAAACCAAACATTATTCATAAAATTTTCACAATTTTACCATAGGTAGCCTCAGGGGAGAGCGAATGTCTCTATCAAATAAGTGATGTTAAGTATTATTAATGCAGAAAGCAACTGCTTTCTGTGTCACTATTATTACTTCCGTCCATAAGGCTCAGTAGAAGATTTTATCACTTATATTTCACTTCTGCAAAAAAAATGAAATGATGGTAAATATGAAATTATGGGTTATAAGTGCTATGGCAGTACCAATGAAAAAATTCACATAACGTTTTGTCACAAAAGCTTAGAAATCACTGAAAGGGGTGTCGAGTTCTCTCACTGCTGAATAACTGACTTTATAATACTTATTATAGATTATTGCCAGCAGCTACAGTAGCAAAAAATGGATCAAAAATTTAGGCACACTTTTATGTATGCAGCGAGAGCTTTAAAATCCATGCCAAAATCTCAGGCTCAAACTTTTCCCCATTTGTTCTGTGCCTTCAGTGAGTGGTCTGTTGTGATGAAAGGAACAGATCCTGCCAAAGTCTGGGCTGAGCAGGTGCCCAGTAAGGATCCTGGCTTTTCTGTAACTATGTCATTTTAGGGTTCCTCCACCCTGTCATTGCACCATCGTGGTAACCTTAAGACCATACCATCATCAATTGCAGCATGTCAGGAGTCACACAAGAGAACAAGGCTCCTGTTCTCCATTTGTCCCATTAATTCTGGAGGAATAGCACAGCTGGACTGGCATCATTTGGAATCCCAGTCTTGTCACTCACTCCCTTGCAGTGCTAGCAACATCACTGAATCTGCTTTGCTCATCTTACAAAGGAATGTGATTCCTGCCTCATTCTGTTGTGGTGATTAAATTAGAATTCATGCATTACTGCCTCTAGCACCTGGCTTGTGGAATGATCTGTGCTTATGACGATGTTTGCTCATCCTGGTCCTGGGTCTAAAGCCACTTGGTTTCTTTAATTGCAGTCAGAATGAGAACCAGCAAGTCTCCTTTGATTTAAAAACTGTCCCCTAAAGACAGCTCCCAAATAACCTATTTGCTTTCAGATGCAAGCCTATCTACCACTTTCTTAGTTCTCAAACCAGCATGAGATGGGCCTGAAAGCCCAAATGAACCCATCTCTGCTTTAGCGAACCATAGAAGCACTATACTGCTGTGGCAGTGAAGTGAGGCCTATCATCTTGCCCCAGAGCTGCTCAGAACACCCATATGAAACTGTCACCTGGAGCCATATTGCTGAGTCCTTTGGATCCAAACCTAACTCTGCCTAGATATGTCTGCCAGCCATTCAAATGCCTGGACAGCCACCCTTGGCTTTAGTATATCATATGATGTTTTACAGTGTTCCTGTCTTAATTAGTACGGATTACTGCAGTCAGGTTTGCATTACTGGCAGAAATCACCCAACCAAGAGCAGCTTTGGGGCAGGGGAAGGGTTTATTTTGGCTTACAGGCTTGAGGGGAAGCTCCATGATGGCAGAGGAAAATGATGGCATGAGCAGAGGGTGGAGATCACCACCTGACCAACATAAGGTGGACAATAGCAACAGAAGAGTGTGTCAAACACTGGCAAGGGAAAAATGGCCATAACACCCATAAGCCCACCATACACTGGCAGTAAGAGGTATTGATTTCCAAATCTCCATCAGCTAGGAATCTAGCATTCAGAACACCTAAGTTTATGGAGGACACCTGAATCAAACCACCACGTGGACCATCATCTGTCTACTATTCTTTGCTATTTATTTTCAACATATTCCTGTACCTTGAATCATATCCTGTTTAATTCTTTACACATTTTAGGTAGGGAATGTGCCAGGGCTGCTTACCACTGAAGACAAGCACCAGATGCTTGTGCCACTTTTCTTGACTAGCTTATGTGGGTGGATTGGGAATTGAATCTAGGAAGAAAGTCTTTGCATGCAGGCACCTTTAACCACTGAATCATCTTCTCAGTTTCCCCTTTCCCTTCCTTCAACTCTGACACTGACATGCAGGAGTTTGAGCCAGACATGGTGGCACACACCTTTCCCAGCACTCAGGAGGCAGTGGATTTCCATGAGTTCGAGGCCATCCTGAGACTAAATAGTGAATTCCTGGTCAGCCTAGGCTAGAGTGAGACCCTACCTTAAAAACAGAAACAAAACAAAAAATACAGGAGTTCAACAGGATCCTTGAATGTGGCCTTCTAATAGCTGTATTCTGTTTCTGTTCTTGTCAGCCCACTGTGGCACTTCCCCTGTCCCTCTTCTTTCTATGGATGCTCATGTCTGGTCCCACTGAAGGCTGAGCAACATCTGCAGAAACCTCTACAGTGCAGCTCCTGCCCTAGGTTCACTCAGATTATTGACCACATACTTTTCTGTTCTCTTCTAATTCGCCCAGGGTTGGAACCCTTAACTGAAACTGGTCTAATTTATAATATCTGTCTTCTCCTCCTTGTTCTTCCTCTTCCTCCTCCTCCCTCCCCTCCTTCTAATACCATAAGGGTTGAACCCATAGTTCTAAAACAAGTGTCATTTCTTCACAAGAGGGCCCCTTGTGTGTCCCTTTCTTCTCTCAAGGAACAATAAGTCACTCCTGCTAGACACTCCACTGACCTGGACGGACAGCCCCCACCTTCCTTCCTCTGTCTTCTCCATCAAGGCCATGCTCATCTTGTGAGACTCAGAACAAGTCTTCAGTCATACTTCCCTGTTTGGGCACCTGTTAGATATAATCCCCTTCAGACTTTATCTACAATTTTTCCACTTACATACCCCCCTTGTATACTCCCATTTTAAATAAATATCTAAATCTTTAACTGAGTACATGCATAATTTTATTAATTGTAGATGGGCAATATTGCATGTTTTCTAGGATAAAAATCAAAACTTCTATATAGCTAGAATGAATAATGTATAAAATGCGATCAATATATCTTAACCACTTTACACATATTAAAACAAACCAAGACTTAAAGAATAGACTGAGTCCTTAGCCCTGGATTTAATTCAAGACAATGAGGTGATACTGTAAGACAATCCAGTTCAGTTAAAAAGAATAAACATTCACGTGCCTATTGTGTCAGGTGTTCTGAATTCAGAGCATCCTAAATTGAGCAAAAATACCAAGCTTGACCCTAACACAAATGGCTGAGGGAAAGTAGAAAGCCCTAACTGAAATCAGTATTTCAGCCCTTCTTCTTTGTTTCACACATATAGTTTTTATACCCGGGAATGCCCCCAGTCATAATTGAGATGAGTGAAGGTTTCTTTAAGTGTAAGAAAGGTGACTGTGCATGCACACTCCTGCTTGAGAAGACAGCTTTCGGCAGAGTTCATATAGATATCAAACACCAGGGAGTTAATAGTTGAAAAACTATTCAGTGTCTCCAGGGCTATGCATATCTCAGCAGGAAGTTGTAGTGTGCTGGCACATGAGCCACATTGTGCTTGATGTGAGACAGTATGTGTTCTTGCCTTATCTCTACTTTAGAAATGTGACAGGTCTCTGGAAAGTGGGGAATGTATTTATGATGCTCCCCTTGCATCCCTTATGTAGCTGGCAGCATCCCTGGCATACAATGCCTGGCTTCTAAAGCCAGACTGAGTGTTGAGCTAGTGCTACAGGGGACACGAGGGTGGTGTATTGGAGGGAGGCAAAGGAGACATGAAAGCTGTTCATAGACCACAAAAGAAAACACACTGGCTTTATGAGGGACAGGGAAATGTCATGAAGCACAGAGAGTGCCACTTTAGAGGCTGGAACTAGTATTAGCCTGTGGATGTAACTTTCAGCCCACTAAACTGAAACTACAGTGAAAGGTGGGCTTTGATTAACCCACCAGTGGGAGGTTCCGCAGAGTGCTGAGGGAAAGAGGTGGTGGTCCAGGGAGGAAAACCCTAATATAACCAGGGGAAGAACAGAGACACAGTCCAGGCACAAGCTGAAGGGTGTGCCTGTACTCTGTTCCCCCTGGCAAACATCCACCAGGAAACTGAGGTTTCCAGACAGGAGGTCTGGCTGAGGGGTCAGGAGCAGATTGGAGGGAATAGGTCACTTGGGCATTTTAGGCAGTCAAGGCTGCTGAGGCCAGGGATGTGGGAGTGGGAATCTGGGGGCGGGGGTGGGGAAAAGAGGAGCAGGAAATCCTCTGTGACTCCAGGAGAGGTGGGAGCTAGCAGAGAAGTTCCCAAGCTGTGCTCACGAAGTTAGACTTTATTCTGTCGCAGCAGGAGGCCAACGGAGATGTTGAGGGAAGGAACTGACCTGATGTAAAACCACTTTTGAAGAATCTGTTTCTGTGTGGCGAATGCGGGTTTCCTCCTGTTTTCCTCTTGTGAGGATTGTGTGACTGTAGGGTGTGCATCTGTCTAGTTGACCCCTGCTAAGTTATTCACATGGAGATCCCAGGATGGAATAGAGTTGGACTGCCTGCTTCAAAGCCCAGCCACTTCATCAAGCATCTGGGAGTCTGAGGCAAGAGGATAAACAGGGTGTTTAGTTTCATGCCTTACTAGCTGTGTGACTGGGCAAGTTACTGCACTTCTCCATGCCTCAGTCTCTGTCCAGTACAATGGGTTTCCTAGGATAGTGAGTTTTAAGCTGAATGAGATAATACATTAAAAGTCTTCATACAGAGCCGGGCATGGTGGTGCACACCTTTAATCCCAGCACTCGGGAGGCAGAGGTAGGATCACCATGAGTGCAAGGCCACACTGAAACTACATAGTGAATTCTAGGTCAGCCTGCACTAGAGTGAAACCCTACCTCAAAAACAAAACAAAAGTCTTCAAACAGGACCTGGGAAGTATAAATTGTTCAAAAGATGTTAGATTTTATTCTGTGTATGCCGGGATATCTTGGTATTTATGCTTTGCTTTTGAATATCTACTGTAAGCGTTCAAAGGACCTTGACTTCTCAGCAGCTTTAGTTAACAGGAAAACATGCTGCATAGAAATTTGAATGTGAAAAGAAGGGGTGCAAGTCATCTATCAAGGTTTGAAATTATAATTTTTAATTTCTCTCACTTCCCATGAACTAGAGAGCTCCTGTATACAATAGAGCCCATCCTTGAATGTCTTTCATTCAGGCTGTTTATTGCATTTCATCTTTCTTCTTGTACTTTAGTTCTTTCTGGGGTTGGGTGGTAATGAATGGCCTCTCTGCACATTTTCTTTTCAACAGAGTTCTGTGTGTGCCAACTTTTGTGGCTGAAATAGAATGTATTACTGCCCCGATCTTATTGAAATTTCTACACCTTACCTTTTAAATGATGTAGTTTCACAAGAGGACAACTGCGGAGAATAACCTTCTTACCCATTGTGTGGACATCTGTAAACACACCGCCAGAGTGATTATAGTGAGTCCCACTCAGCCAGAAGCCATGGAAATTAAAGGCCGGGCTATCAACCACACTTGTTCAGACTTGGAGAAGGAGGGGGTTTCAGGGTCTTTGCGTGCCGTTTGGATTCCTCATCTGGGGACAGCAGTGCCCTTTACTAGCTGAACAATTTCCAGTGACCTTAGGAGGCTAAAATTTAGGACAATGTAATATAGATTTCCCAGCAGTCCAGTCCTATGAAAGATGGGTACCTTGACTATCCAGCACACAGTTGTAGACTCATGTTAATTCATGATGATCACTGTCACTCAGAGCTCACCAGAAACTGCTGAAATTACAAGAGGTAGAGTACTGTTGGTGATGGTCAGGTCTATCCCTTCTCTGGCATCCAGGATATCTTTTTTTTAAGTTTTGTTTATATTTATTTATTTATTTATTTGAGGGCGACAGAGAGAGACAGAGAGAGAGAGAGAGAGAGAGAGAGAATGAGCACACCAGGGCCTCCAGCCACTGCAAATGAACTCCTGATGCATGCGCCCCCTTGTGCATCTGGCTAACGTGGGTCCTGGGGAAGCAAGCCTCGAACCAGGGTCCTTAGCCTTCACAGGCAAGTGCTTAACCACTAAGCCATCTTTCCAGCCCCAGGATATTTTTTTTTGCAAAGAAGTATGTGTCTCTGAGGAACACTTTATAAAAATTTATAGATAACTTGAACTATGTTGAAGAAAAATATGCATGACAAATTTCATATTAAAAACTTTCCTTCTGGACTGGAGAGATGGCTCAGTGGTTAAGGTATATGCATGCAAAGTTTAATGACCTGGGATCAGTTCCCTAGACCCATGTAAAGCCATATGTACAAGGTGGTGCATGCATCTGGAGTTTATTTGCAGCAACTAGAGGCCCTGGTGCACTCCCTCTCTCTCTCTGTCTCTCTTCTCTTCTGTCCTGCTCTCTTCTCTTCTTCTCTCTCTCTCTTTCTCCCCTTCCCCTCTCTTCTCCCCTTTTCTCTCCTTGCAAATAAATAAATGTTTTTTTAAAAAAAAAAAAACTTTCCTTTTTCCATTTAAAAAGGAAGGAGTTGGGCTGGGGAGATTGACTTAGCAGTTAATAGATTCTTGCTTGTAAAGCCTGCCAGCTAGGTTCAATTCCCCAGTATCTACATCCATATAAAGCCAGATGCACAAAGTGGGATGTACATCTGGAGTTTATTTGCAGTAGCAAGAGGCCCTGGCATACCCATGCTCATTTATTTTGTCTCTCTCTCATTCCTTCCCTCCCTCCTTCTTTCTCCCTGCCTCTCTTTTTCTATCTCTAGTAAAAATTATTTTTAAAAACAGAAAGAAAGGGGTAAAATATGTTTTGTCAGCTTATAAACACCTCTTATCTTAAGTATAATGCAAATGTAGCTATAAACTTAACCAGCCCCCAGCCTTATGGTGAGGTGGTACAGCAAAACCATGACATTTTAGTGAGGTTCATTCTAAATCAGGGTAGAGTGGGATTCTTTGGTTTACAAAGCTGTAGACACATTAGTAGACTCGGTGTACTGCTGACAATAAGAATGCACTCAGCCACCTACAATAGTAGACTAAGCTAAGTGTGGAAGGAAAGCCTTGGGCACGAAGGCTTGGAACAGCAGTCTGCTTAGTGCCAGGAGCAGTGGTTCAGTGGAATGCACCACAGCCATACCAGGCCAACAGAATGATAATTGACTCATTCTTGAAGACTCCTTTGCAAAATGTGGACCCTCCCCATGAATTGGAAAGAAGTAAACATAACATGTCTGCAAGCTTCTGCAGATGATCTTAGAAACATAAATTGAAGGGCTGGGAAATTGCTCAACAGTTGCTTGTAAAAGCCTGTCTGCCCAGGTTCAATTTCCCAATAGCCATGTAAAGCCAGAGGTACAAATTGGCATATGTATGTAGAGTTTGTTTGCAATGGCAACAAAGGCCCCACCATGACTCTCTCTCTCTCTCTCTCTCTCTCTCTCTCTGCAAATAAATAAGATTTAAGACTCTTTACAGAAAGGAAGAATAAATTGAAAAGAACTATCATAGCCAACATTATGCATTAGTACTTACATGTGCATTGCGCCATTCACTTGTTCATGGAGAGTCTGCTCTACTGGATTCCCTAACTATGAAATTATGGGGTTCCACCTGTTGTGAGGGCTAAGAAGAGAACACTTTGTATACATAGGGAGGGCTCTTGGCCTATAATGTCCCCAGGAAGTCTCTTAGGGATACAAATAATAGAACTGGCTTTTCTTCTAGCAGGTACACACTGTCCATGGTGCCAAAATATCTTGATTCATCTACTCTAGCCATGGCCATCAGAACAATTGTGGATATTTCAGAGTAGCTGGTGTAGGCCTGTGTACCTAGTGAAGGCCAACCTTCAGTTTCAGGGGTCACATTGAGGAGACTATTTGCACAAAGACAGCGTCTGTACAGATCTTTCCTCATGAATGAGTAACAAGCTGTTAAGTACACAATGAACATAACTGTGCAAGCTGGAAATGTAGTGACTGATTGAATCTGATGTTTACTTGTCCCCTCTGTAACCTTAAAGTCACTGAAATCTTCTGCCTCCACATCAAGAGAAAGGCACGCACATGTAAGGGGAATGGGATGAGATGGCTGGTATAGTTTGTGGGAGGTGTTGTGTGTGGTCCTGTCCCCCCAAAGGGATTAGTATGTAGATATCAGGAAACTGAGTCAGCTTTCACAAGAGGGTAAAAGTGTGCTTTCAGAAGCAGCAATGAAGGAATGACAGGAAGTGTCCAAGGAACAGAAGGAAAGAGGCCTGGACAGAGAAGAACAGAGAGAAGAGTTATAGCAGAACCAATTGTTAATTGGTCAAGAGGAATGGGAAATAACTGAGTGTGTGACTACAGCTCAACACCTAGTCCTAAGAACAGGAATGACTGCCAATAAATATTATTAAATACACCTTGTTTTCCTCCTATTGTTTGTTGTTTGTAAAATACCTGAATTTATTCTAAGAATCCTCAAAATATCCCTCAGATGTTACTGTTGTACCCAAAGAAGAAAATATAGCTTATAGTGCCAGAGTAACTTGCCTCAAATACCAAAGTCAGAGAGAGACAAAGAGAGGGGAGAGAAGAGGAGCAAACTTCAAATTCAAATAGTTGAGTTTCAAATCCAATTAATCTATTAATCTCAAGATACTGTACTACAAGAGGGTTCAGGTTTTGAGTGTACCAAGCATTTGTATGATTTTCCATATATTACGTGACTCTACAAGCCTTTGAAGTTGCATTTCTCTCATGTTCTTACATTTCTACTTGCCTCCTAAAGAGTTATACTATTAGACTTATACCCTCAAGTATGGATGGTCATGAAGAAATGTTTGGATATTTCTTTTTAAGTTTGGATTAAAGGAATTTTTTTAATTCCAGCTTTCTGCACTACATAGAATCGGTAGCACTGGCATTTTGTAACATGTGCCCATTCCCCTCCCCTATACACACACACACTGGCTTTTCCTTGCCATAACACAGGAAGAAGTCTGAATGCTCATATCCCAGGAGCAAAGGAAGTAAATGCCTGGCCCAGAATTTTGCCAGTAATCTTTAAAATGTTAGTGAGAAGAAGTACAACTGCTTAGAGCTCTTAACTTCTCTCTCACTTTAGAAAGTCGGGTGGGAAAAAAGAGGATTAATTTGACATATGGCTCCAAATAAGAAACATATTAGAAACAAGAAAAGGCCATTTTTCCTATAGAGGCTCATTTCATTCTATATACCACTTTCCTGGGATATCTGCCAATTGTTAGCAGAAAGAGTAATGGTATCCATTTTTTTTTAAATTTCACTCTTGAGTATTATGGAGATAAATAGCAAGGTGATGAAGAAATAACTTTCTTTCACGGTAGTAGTTTAAGAGGGTTAAAAATAAAAGAATAAAAACTTAAGTGCAGATAGCATTTGCCAACATGAGAAAATTCAACCATGAATGAAAGATTGGATATTTCTATAGGTACAGTTTAAGAAAGAGTACATTTCTGCATCTACATTACAGAGTTATGTCCATCTATAAAAAGGAGGTGTCTTATTGTGGATATTAATAGATCAATTTGAAAGCCCTAGATATTCTCTACTTGCACACTTAACAATAAGAAATGATGCCTCTGTTGTATTTTGCTGCAGGGCCCATGCAGGAAACCATCTATGACTTCTGGAGGATGGTGTGGCATGAAAACACTGCAAGCATAATCATGGTTACCAACCTTGTGGAAGTCGGAAGGGTAAGATGGCCAACCACAGCAAATGTCATTTTGTTCCTTGCTTAGTAGGTACGGGAGAGTAAAGCATGAGCCACACTTTTGAAGTATTATGTATACTCCAGAAAACATTAACTACTTCAGCTTCTCATATTGCTTGCTGCACTTGCTTATAAATTTTCAGTAAACATAGCCTGAATTGCTTTCATTTGTTGCGATAGCAACAGACAGGAAAAGCACTCAAGATTTAAAAAGCCATTGTTATGGGGCTATATTGAACATACAAAAATACTTCTAAGCATGAATGACTGTGGTTAGGTGTCAAAACTCCATAGGTGCTACATTAGACATGACTGTATTCCCTCAGTCAGGAGAATTTGCTTGAAAACCCCAGTGCAGTACTGGAATGTGTCTCTACATTATAAACCCAGCATGCTCTCATGCTTGGATTTTTACTTTACCGGGCCTCAGTCTCCTAACCTATACCTAGGGAACCATAACATACCTGTAGGTCTTGAATTACTTTCTCTGTAGTGACTGTTTATGTGTTCTGTTTTGTTAAGATTCCCAGAATGCATCAGGAGGCACAAGCCAGGAAAGTGACAAATAGTACAGTTCTTTTATAATAAGATGGTCAGTAACTGGGAGATACTGAAAACTCTAGGGAAGAGGGCAGACTAAACTGAAAACCCTCTTAGAAATATATTGAAAGTCTAACTAAACACACATATTTAAGATGTTCACATATATCACATAGGCATGTAAATAGACTAATTTAAAATGTGTAGCTTAGCACTCAAGGAAGTAAAGAAAACTAGCACAGACTATAAGTATGCTGGGGACTGGTGGTTAGAAAGCGTAGACATTGCAGCCATGCCCCGGAGCTCCATGTTGGTGAGAGGTGATAGCTTCAGTAAGCATTATCTTTAATCTTCGTTCTCAAAGCCCATGGGAGATAACATCAGGGCTGTGCCAAACACCAAAACCTACAAAGAATAGACAGTCAGATAAAATGCAAACTCAGGGAGGGGAGAGAAGAGCAAGTATTCTGGCTCAACTTCACCTCTGCTAACTCATGGGTCAAAGTAAAACACCTAAAGTGAACAGCACATAGAACTACAGGCAGTCAGTCATCTATATCTGTGGGCTCCTTATCCACAAATTCAACTTATGGTTATAAATTAAGAATGCCATGGAGAAAAATTGCTTCTATATTGAACATTATAGATTTTTTTCCTTGTTATTCCCTAAAAATTGTGGGATAAGAACTATTTACATAGGACTTACATTGCATTAGGTATCAAAAGCCATCCAGACACATCCAAAGCACATGGTAAGATGTACATAGCTTCTATGAAAGTTCATATAAGGAAGTGAAATGTAGTTTTCTGTATCCACAGGAAAGCCTAGACCAAAACCCCATGGATATTGAGGGAGGAATATACTAAATTTGTAGGTTGCAAATAAAATGGTACCTAAATAATATTAAATGTTCCTATTAAAAAAAATAAAGTTCAAACATCTAACTCAATAGATAGAAGAACAGAGTAAAACCATAGAAAGGAAAAAGAGCAAACAATCATTAAATAAAAAGCAAAGAAATAGTAATAAAGATCAACAAAATGCAAACTTGGTTTTATTCTAAAAGAGCTAATGAAATAGATAAACCTCTGGTAATATTCCAGTAATAAAATAATATAATACATATAATCAAAGTTATAAATAGGAGAGCATTTCATGATAATAGAATATTTGGAATAACAGTAAATTAAGGATTTTTCTAGAAAATTATGTGCTCTTATGGTAATTCCAAAAGAATCTGAAATTATGACAAGATAATTACTTAAAAACTGAATTATGGCTAAACATTTACCCATGGAGGGCTGGAGAGATGGCTTAGTGGTTAAGGCATTTGTCTGCAAAACCAAAGGACCAAGGTTCAATTTCCCAGGACCCACATAAGCCATATGCACAAGGGGGCACATGCATGCGGAGTTTGTTTGCAGTGGCTGGAGGCTTTGCCACACCTATAGTCTCTCTCTCTCTCTCTCTCTCTCTCTCTCTCTCTCTCTCTCTTTATCTCTCTTTCTCTCTCCCCCTCCTTTCCTACCTATTTCTCACTCTCAAATAAATAAATAAAAATAAAATATTGTGAAAAAATTTACCCATGGGAATTCACCAAACCCAGCTGTATTTGTACAAAATGTTCAAATTTATAGATCATTCAAATTTTGTAACTGTTATGAAAATTTCATAAGCTGTATAAATTTATAAATTATAAAATACATTTAAATTATAAGTGTTGTAAAATTATATAAGGAAATAGAAAAGGAAAAATTGATCCTTCTTTATCTTATTTTTTGAGGTTAGGGCAACCTTGAAATCAATCCTAGACAAAAGTGGATAGGAGAAGAGAAAATTATAGGTGTCACAAATTGACAAGAAGAAATAAATGGACTGCTATGTCAAAACAGAGAGCTCAGATGTTGACTACAGGCCTAAATGGAAAGATATATAATTAGTGGGTAGAGCATGAGCTTTTCAATCAGGCCAGCTGGATACATTTATTTACCAGTGTGGACCAAAGGAGGTTCTAGCCCTCATGGAACGTGCTCAAATGAGCACCGAATAAAAACTTACATATAACAAATAAAACTTTAAAACTTGTAGAAAAAAATAACAGGAGAAAATATTTTAAGAGTTTTGTCCTTTTTGTTAAAAAAAAAAGGAATTTTCAAAAAAAAAGCTCAATACATTCAAAAAATATGAAAAAAAAATTGAAAATATTAACATAGAAAGTTTTCTGTACAACAAAAATTACCCAAAATGACAAAACAAGGGAAGATACCATGGGACCATTATGTAAACCATAAAAACTTTCAAATCAATATTTTCTCTATGCAAAGTATGAAATCCAATTCTTTTAAATTTATCTCTGCTGGGAACCTGTGGGAACACAGGTGAATTGGCTCAGAACCTGATTTAGCAGGTGCTTGCCACATGGGCAGGCAGCCTAGAGGAGGCCTCTCTTCCCACTTCTAGAAACTGGGGAGTGATAGTGCCTGTGCTTTTACCAGCTCAGGCTGCCATAGCAGAATATCGCAGGCTAGAGACCTAAATCACCGCCATTCATTTTCCTAGAGATCTGGACTCTCCAAGTGCAAATGAAGGTCAACAGGATTCAGTATCTGGCAAGGGCTCTTCCTCACTATTGTGTCCCTGCCTTCTCTCTGTATAGCAGAGAGATGGATCTCTCCATAGTATGTCTTATAAACAATACTAATTTTTGTGATCAGAGTCCCACCCTTTGGACCTCATTTAACCTTAATTACTTCCTTATTTTCAGATACAGCCATACTTGGCATTAAGGCTTCATTTGGGGATACACAAATATTCCATCCACAACCACCTACTTCATGGAGTTCTTATAAAGATTAAATGAATTTTTCCATGTCAGGTATAGAAGTTTCTAAC
Source organism: Jaculus jaculus (assembly GCF_020740685.1). Lineage (NCBI taxonomy): Eukaryota > Metazoa > Chordata > Mammalia > Rodentia > Dipodidae > Jaculus > Jaculus jaculus. The sequence continues at coordinate 28,825,474 of NC_059103.1, forward strand.
CATTATGCAAATTCTAGATATATGGATTATCAATTTAAACTTTATGTTTCCACCAGCATTTCTTGTCCTATAAAAGCAATAATGAATATTGGGTATAAATTCACATAGTACATGCTCCTTTGAGGGAAGAGACAGCAATGCTTCTTGCCTTTGGTCTTCTTCCTGCCTCAGAAATACTGTGTCACAGAGCAATTGGCATATGACATGTTAACTATACCATAGCCACAGTGTGTATATTCTTGGCCATTGGGTACTATGTTCTTTTTGTTAAGCTAAACTCACCCAAACTCACCAATTTCACAAGTACTTGCTGCCTGCCTGTATCAGACAGGGAGGAGGGCATATGTGTACAGGCAGCTCTCCCTGGTTTCATGTGCTTTCTAAGTAATTGCATTCCCCAAAAGTAATTGAATGTCTCAAATTTTAAATATTCTCATCAGTACTCACTCAAGAATCCTAATGTCAATTATCTTAAAAAGTCAATAATTATTAAAGTAATAACAACTATTAGGTTTTTAAAAATAAAGGCACACTTTTTGCTTAGGTTAGAAAACCAAAGAATGCCCTATCATCTCAGTAGTTTAAGAGTGTAAGTTCATTTCATGTAATTAACCTGTTTAACTTTAAGAGGAAGTGGGACAGCATGGTCTTTGAAAGACTGTAAGAACATTGTGCTGCAAAATTATCATAGTAAAAAGTAGAAAAAATAAAGCATTCTAAACTCACTGTCTCCTGGACATGTCACATTTTGTAAGGAGCAAGGCTTCAGCTTTGAAAATTAAAAATTAAAAAGGCCTTGCTGTGGTAGTCACTATTCTTTTCATCAGGTACATGGACCTACCCCATAAGGGGTAATCACTATATTTTTATGATAGTGACTCCTTCTTTAACAGATCACCATAGAAACTCTAACCAACAGGATATAGCTAGAGAGATGGTCACTGGGTTTCTGATTTACTTATAAATCTATGTCCATAGTCTTAACTTTTAGAGTCTTAAATTTTAGTCTACAATTTTAGGTCTCGCAGATTTATCTTTTGTACAGTCCTTACCAGGTTGGTAGGGATATGTGTAAGCTCTGAAGAGGCCTACCTCATGGCCTTCAGCCCCTTGGATAAGGCTGTCTTCAATTAGTAGTGACATTAATGGCATCTGTCCTTGGATTGTCTGGAAAGATTTTGGAGTTTTGACAAGAGGTCATATTCCCTGGAGGACAAGACCCTGACCTTATGTTGAGCTGTTTCCTATTGTTAATCCCTGTACATTTGCTTAGAGACAATTTCTCCATTTTCCATGCATAAAAAACAACCACAAACCATCCACAAAAGCAAAATGACATGGTTTTTAAGGGCAACTGCTACCTCCTTCACATGTGTACCTCATGTGGTGCAGCCTTCATGAATTAGGCATGAGCTAGACCAATGCGTGCCTGTTTACCCATACTTGCTCAGATTCATTAAGTGAGAGCCAGGGCCCTGCTTCCTCTCTTTCCTGCCCTGAAGCAGTCTACATTAGGCAGCTTTAATTGCCTATGTTAGAGCCACTGGGAGGCTGTCTCTGACGCAGCACCTGGTGCAGAAAGCAAAGATGCTGGCACTCTCTTCCAGCAGGGTCCCCAGTACGTCTGCCAGGACCTGTCATTATCTGAGATTTCCTTGTCACCACTGTGCATCCCTTTCAGCCCATGTGTTCTGGGAAGGGACCCTTGTCAGTTTTCCTGGCACCTGCCGACAGCTGCACACCTGGCATTTAAATGGCACTGGAATGTGCTGTGATTGTTTTCCCTCTTTAATGAACCCACCTGAGGGACATTTAGCGTTTTTATCCAGTTGCATCCCCACTTACACTGTTCGTGTGGAGATGCAAAAACTCTGTGATGGAGTTGAACTAATCCATCTGCCAGAAGTCTCATAACCAAATTTACAGGACTCCCAAAGGAGATTTTTGTACCGGTAATTTAAGCTAATGATTTCTAAACATATTTAGTCAGTTTTGTGAAGACCTCATTAGAATGTGACTGTTTATTAAAAATCCAAATGAGGCCTCACAGTCATTTAGGAAAATTATTGTTGAGTCACTGAATAGTCCTGGTAACAGATGATAAAGTGTTTAAAATGTAAGAGAGGTAGGGAGCACACATGTTCCCCTCTGTCATAATTGAGACTGGAAGGAGCCACCACCATGGATGCTTTCAAATTGTATCAACTCAAAAAAGCTGACCTAAAATACCTTTCGTAGTATTTCTAGTACTGTTTCCGTTATTGCCCTCTGAAACCTTGTGTGCTGAGAGGCAGAGTATACGTCTGTGATTGAGCCTTTATAAGGAGTGAAATCTTTTTCCTCTGAGCCTACAGAGCAAAGGCAGGTATGATTGCACTTAAATAAATATAACCAAAAGGTAACCCCCAACCTTGAGATGATTCTTTCTACTAGGAATATCAGTTCTCCTAGTGACAAAAGGAGCAAGAGAATGCACTGAGACCCTGGAGGAAACTGAGGAAAGAACTATTTTAGGAAAGGATGGGGTCTCAGGGGAAGAAGGTAACCCTTAGCAAAAGCCAGGTGTCCCTTCTGGGGAGAGGATGAGGAAGGGAGAGATCTAATCAAAACTGAATTTGATGGCAGCAAGGGGCAAATGATTGGAATTTTATGACAGCCAAAGTCAATTAGAAATGGAGAGGGTGGTATTTATTTGGCATACTATCTGAGAGGGTTTCATCATGGCAGGCAAGGCATGGTGACAGGAGAGGCTCTCGGGTACAAGAGTGTGAGGCTGATTACTCACATCTGGACAGATAAGAAAGCAGACATGGAGACTGAACAGAAAGTGGATCATAACTATACATGTGATGGCCTGCCCCCAGCATCCCAATTCCTCCACCTAGTTCTCATCTCCTAAAGGTTCCAGATCCTCCCCACACAAGGCCAGTATCTAGGAGCCAAGCATTCAAAAACATGAACCTTTGTGGAACATTTTATCTCCAAACTACAACAGTTGGGGTTATGGCTGTGAATCTGAGTGTGAGCTAAGAGTGAACCAACAAATTCTCATCTCCCAGTTTTTGCTTCCCATTCTTGACATGAATGGAAATGAACTAAATGAACTCTAAAACCCTATGGTTTTCTAAAGAATTGTGGATTTTGGGTTGTTTACATTCTGGTTATGAGAATCCATGCAAATAGCAAATGTACCTGTTTATATCCAAATGACCCCATAGCATTTATTATGTCTGTTAGTACCAGCAACAGGGGGAGTATAGAAGTTGGATTTTTTATTAGTTATGTACATAGTGTGTATATAGCCATATTGCTACCCTCGTTAGCCTCCTCCCTGTCCTCCATCCTCTGCAGGGACCCTCCTTGTTGGGGAATGTGGGTCATGCATTATGGGGTTAGCCATCAGTTATGGGCAAGAGGCAATGTCTGTGAGCATAATGTCCCAACATGTGGCTCTAACAGTCTTTCTGCCCTCTCTTCCACAAGTTTCCCTGAGCCATGTTGGGTTCGTTTTAGGTTGAGGTCTTGGGAGCCTTTGTGTCTCTGGATCTCTGGTTTGATAGGAGTTGAGTGTTCTCTGTGTCTATCTCCTTCACCCTTGTGCTGGTGCCAAGTTTACCAAGAAAGCAGCACTCTTTCTCATTTCCCCAGTAACCCTTGTTTTCAGCTGGGTCCCTGATGAAATGTGATGGGTTGATTCTCTCTTTAGGATCTACATCCATCTGAAAAAGAGAAGCAAATTCTCCACAGAGAGTGAAGTCAGTACCAAATAAATGGAATAACCATTATTATTTTAGAGATAATTTAGTAGGTAGAGGCAGGTCCTCTTGTAGCCTGTGATTAGTGGGAAGTTGATAATGGAGAGTTGGCTTATTATGGGGATATGGTTCTGACTTTTTCCCAGCTCCAGCTATGGGTTCCAATCCACTGAGCAGATCAGTTAGCCAAATCAAAAGCAGTTGGTTACCCACTATGGCTATGTGCCACTATTGCACTTGTGTGAGCATCACATTAGGTATTTTGCTACTGAGTAGCTTAGACCATGTGTTGCTTGGTCATTTTCCCAAGTCATTCAGTGAACACCTTCTGGCACTAGTCAAGCTAACTCTCTGGGGACTGACTCTCTTCCAGATTCCAGCCAGCTCTCTCCATATTCCATACCAGCAGCATATGATATCTTCAGCAGTAGGGTCTTACCACTAACCTTTGGTGGGTCATCAAGTGCTCTGACAGAAGTCTGTCTTCTTTTGGGAAACCTTATAAGGTCTCTCTGATCAAAAGCTCATTGTGGATGTTAACCACATGCTGGTACTAGGAGTTACAGGCCAGCACCAAAGAAAAGAAGGAAGAAAAAGATAGATAATATAAAAAAGATAGAAAGGGAGAGAGGGGAAAAAAAAAAACAAGAGAAGAGAGAGAGTAAGAAACAGGAGAAACAGGAGAAGATTAAGGTTAATCTTCATCATACCCTCTCCAGGGCCCTGTGATTCAGGTATTCCCTCTAAGGACCTGATGAAGGTTCAACCATTTAGTCTGTCTTTTAGGATGTAGAATTTTATGGTGCCATTGCCATTTGGGTCCAGTTTTGCATCCCCCTCCCACCCTTATCCTCCCCTCCCGCCTCTCCCTATTGTCCAGTCCTCAAGATGCTTATTAGGTAGGTCAGCATCTCAGGCAGATTCAGGTTAGGAGCCACAGATGAGTGAAACCATGCAATAATTATTTTTCTATGAATGGGTGATTTCACTAAGAATGATCTGTTCCAGGTTCGATCATTTTTCTTCAAATTTCATTGTGTCATTTTCCCTTACTGCTGTGTAGAATTCCATTGTGCAGATATATCACCTCTTGGTTATCTGATCATCAAATTATGGACATCTGAGTTGATTCTAGCTCTTAGCTATTATGAATTGAGCAGCTATAAACATGGTTGAGCAAATCTCTCTGAACTGAAGTATGGAGCTCTTAGGGTAAATGCCCAGTAAGGGAATAACTGAGTCTGTTGATGACTTTGTACCATCTTCCCACAAACAGTGAATTGAGGATTCCTATGTCTCTACATCCTTGCCAGCATTTGTCTTCATTTGATTTTTTAATGTTTGCTATCCTTACTGGGGTAAAGTAGAATCTCATAGTTGTTTTAATTTGTATTTCCTTGCTGATTAGGGATGATGAACATTTTCTTAGGTGTATGCTTGCCATTTGTATTTCTTCCTCTGAGAACTCCCTGTCCAGTTCTCTGTCCCATTTTGTGAGTGGGTTGTTTGACTTTTTATTGTTTAGGTTTTTGAGTTCTTTGTAGATTCTAGAAATTAGGCCTCTGTCAGTTGTATAACCAGAAAAAAAAGTTTTCTCCCATTCTGTAGGTAATCTATTGGCTCTGCTTATTGTATGTTTGTCTAAGAAGAGACTTTTCAGCTTCATGAAATCCCAATGGTTGAGTGATTGTTTAAGATCCTGAGCTACTGGGGTTTTGTTCATGAAGTCTTTTCATATTCCTGTATCATGGAATGTTCCTCCTGTTTTTTCTTCCAGTAGTAGCCTAGTTTCCAGTCTTATATTGAGGTCTTTGATCCATTTGGACTTGATTTTTGTGCATAGCAAGATGTATGGATTGTGTTTCATTTTCCTGCATATGGTTATTCAGTTGTCCAACACCATTAGTTAAAGATGCTGTCTTTTTTCCAGCCTACATTATTAGGGCCTTTGTCAAATATCAAGTAACTATACTTACTTGACCCAAAGTCTGGGTCCTCAATTCCGTTCCATTGGTCTATAATCCTGCTTTTTATGCCAATACCATGCTGTTTTCATTACTATGGCTTTGTAATATAGCTTTAGATCTGGTATGATGATACCTCAAGAGGTGCTTCTTTTGCTGAGGATATGCTTAGATATCTGAGATCTTCTGCCTTTCCATATGAATTTTGAGATCATTTTTTCTATCCCTATGAAGAAAAATGTTGGGATTTTTATTGGTATTGCATTAAATCTATATATTGCCTTTGGTAAGATTGCCAATTTCACAGTGCTAATTCTGCCATCCAGGAGCATGGTAGGACTTTCCATTTTTCTCAAGTCCTACTCTATTTCATTCTTGAGTGTTTTCATTGTATAGGTCTTTCACATCCTTGTTTGTTATTACAAGGTATTTTTGTTGTTGTTGCTATTGAAAAGGGGAATGACATGGGGAGGAGTAAACCATCTTTATTTTTCTCACTTGTATATACAAATTAATGTGAGGCCTGGAATGACATTATGGTATGATTATGAACCAGCAAGATAAGTTCTGTCTATGACCAATATCTATTTTAATTTATGTGAACTATAAAAGATGTTCAGCCTTTAATTTATAGATCTACTTTTGAGAATAGTCTAATGTGACAAGAGCAAACTCTGATATTAAGAGAATATGTTCCTTCCATGGGTTCTCTGGATTGATTGTAACCAGCCCCTTGTTTACCAGCCAACACAGTACATCCATTCACCCTCCAAGCACATTTCCTTTCTGAGGATCAACAGTGCCATATCTGCTCCAGTGGTGCAGTAGGAAAGGGGTCCTGGAGGAACTTGGCTCCTTTAGAAAACTCTTGTGACCATTTGAAAGGATTCCCACTTACATCCCATGGAGGACTTTGCATGAGGAAGGTCTTCTTCTTGTATACGTAAATAGTTATCTTACCCAAAATGTGTTAAGTCCTTAGAGAGTCATCACTTCATGTCCAGTCAGTCCAATTAAGGTAGAAAATCTACTTCCTGGAAATTATGATGAAAAGGAAAATGCAGAATCTGATAACAGTTGCAACAATTGCAGAACAAATTTATGTAACTAGGAAACTCTTCGTGGTCTACTAAATTAGGTAGTGACTTTGAAAGATATGAACCAAGAAGAAAATACATACTCTCAGACCAAATAAAGCAAGGAGAAAACCACAATTCATTCTTGAATCCGACCAAAGCCTTATTTTCTTAACCTTACATACTACTACATTTTGTGTCCCAAAACCATGGGGTTTCCTTTACAATATTTGAAATGTTAATCATAATCTTTACTAACTTTATTCTGATAATTCTTGCAAATAAGTATACACATAAATGTATTTGCACATGCAATACATATAGGTTAATAGCTACTGTGTCCATCACAGTTGCCTACAGAGGTAACTAGACTAGATCTGTCTCATAACTTTCATATTCTTAGGATGTATTAAAAGGTTCTTCCAGAATATGTATACTGCATGTGTATATAACACAGCACGCACACACACACACACACACACATCCTTTCCGGATACACTCTTTAGCTTCAGAAGTATTCTTTACTTTGTTGGGACCAGTAACTGCTGTCTATTCTAAGTGCAGGCCATCATCTCTCTCTCTTCTTAAAGTCTGAATGGCTTGTCATAGTGCATTAATGTACTTCCTGTGGAGAATCAGAATCAGTCTCCTACCTTTTTTTCAGACCTCCTATGTCTCTGCTGTTGACAGTGTTAGAAGCTGAAACCCCTTGGAGTCTTTGTCTGTCTCTCCTGCTGAGTTTTCTCTCTGGAATGCATGGAGATAGATACCATCCAGGTAAAATGACATTTCAGACCACATATATGACAGCGGCCCCATAGGATTAAATAACAACTAAAATGGAGCTGAAAAATTCCTATAGCTTTGATCCTTTTGATGTTGAGACTTTTTTAAGTAAACAGATATTTATTATTGTTATACATTTGCTTGTAGCCCTCACAGGTTTGTGGCGTAGGAGCAGAATACTAGCTATCTAGCCTAGGTGGGTAGCAGTCTATACCATCTAGGTGCATCTAAGTACTCTCTGTGATATTCACACAATTACCTGGCATATTTCTAAAGATGTACCCTCCTGATTAAACACCATGGCTCTACATGGTGACCTCTAAACCTACTTCAGGCTAGAAATAGAAGAAAGGAGACTTGAAAACATTTACAATCCAATGATAGTGGTATTATAGGTAGCTGCTTAGCAAGTATAATGGCCTGTTGCCTTCCCCTGCCAGCCACCAGTATCCATGAACAAAAAAGCCAGGTTATTTCCCCTGTAAATCCCAAATGCCAGACTGTTTACAGAGGCAGGGAAGAAAAATTACGAAGGAAGTCCTGAGTGAGTATTAAACAGCATACGTCATGCAGGGGAGATGTCTGTTGCAGCTGCCTGATCTCATTTACATTAGAATAGCCTTGCATTTAGAATCATACATAACACATGTTATGGCTTCATTATAGATATGAGTGAGGGTCATTGTAGCTAAACTTCAAAGGACAGAAATGCACCCACAATTATTCATCTTGTATTAAGTTCTTGTAAATTTAACCTCATCCATTATGTCCCTTTTTTAAAATAAAAAAAGTTATTTTTCTCAAATATCATTGAATTTCAAATCAGGCTTTAGAGATGATCCCTGATGTGTTATAATTCTTTTGACTCTTTTATACCAGCCATCCCTCATATCACCACAGAAGCAGGGTGTTGCAGGATCAAAACAAATTTGCAGGTCTGAATAACAAGTCTTTCAGAGGACATTCTGTAGGGCAGGCTCGCTAGAAAACTGCAGGCTGAGTGCCCATCCACTACGTAGCAATCTCTCTCCAGGTCATACCAGGTCTATGCCTGGACCCCTGCCTTACAGCCACCGCTGTCAGGCCCTGGCGTTGCCTCTGGCAGACACTGCTTCAGTATTTCCATCACTGTCCACCCCTAGGAGATTCTCCTTTCCTGCTGAGTCCAGCTTCTTTATTTGCCACTTGATTGTCCTAGATGGTTCTTCTGTTGCTAACTCTGCAATTTTCATCTTTTTCTACCAGAATCTTAGAGACATGGGTAGATAGTCACCTGCCTTTGTAACTACAAAGTCCCTGAGAGGGTAGGGTAGGGGGCCTGCATTTGGAGCAGACACATATACCAAGAACAAATGCATCATAGCCTGAGCACTTTTTCCTTCCCAGCCCTAGGTCACACTCCTGACTGCTCATGCTGGGCACAGCCATAACAGTTGCTTCTTGTTACATTACTGTATATAACATGAGAAGGTCTCAAAGCTGCAGAAAAGCCCTCTATTCTACTCACAAGAGCACATGAAAGTCAGTACACACACACACACACACACACATACACATTTCCTATTCTTGAACAATTTGCTGACAAGCTGTAAATAATATTTTTGCTCTAGTGCAGCACCCTCCCCCCAGCCTTTGCTTTCCACCTCTACTCATTTAATCCTCTGAACCACTGCTTTGCCTTTCCCTGAAGGCTTAGGGTTTCTGGCCAAGTAAATACACAAGTAAGCCAGGGCCTCCCATGAGGATAGAACCAGAGAGGCAGAATAATCAGTGAGCAGTTTGATAGCCTTTCTACAACAAAAGGACAAAACAACAGTATTCTCGAGTTTCCCTAATTAAAGAAATAAATAAGACCAGATGGAATTCAGTAGGCTGCAGATAACCAAAATTCACTGCCTCAGAACTTTTTCTCTGGCCATATCTGTTACATGTATAAGGTCAGAAATGGACAAGAGCTTATAGGTTAAGCTAGTGCCTCCTTTCTCTGAGACCATTTTTCTAGCAGTGGAAATGTGGAGCAGCTCTGAGCATGCCTTTGCTATGAAATCCACTTAACTCCTTTCTACCTGACAAGAAGTCACTTCCTGGATTACAGACTTTTAAACCTCAGGATCAAGGAATGTGCACTGGGGTGACATTATTCAAGTATGGTGGGATGCTGTTGGATTATAGAAGTAGTTGCATTAGCCAGTCATGTATAGGAAACAGAAACAAGTCAGCTAGTGGGATTTCAATGGATTACTTGTAAGGACTTATGGTTAAAAAAAAAAAAAATACAGAACAGCCAGGACACTGTTGCACAGTGGGGCATTCCACCTGCGAGAGGAAATATGAAGAGTCAGGTGATTCAGGTTGCTGGATTTATATCTGTGAGCTGTAGACTTCCCAATTGTCACACGATCACACAGCTAATAAATGGGACCTGGCTTTGACCTCACAGTGCAGCTCTAGGGAATGTGCCAGTGACCATTAAGCTTGCCTCTCATTCTGTTTTGAGTTCAGTTTGTTGTTTGTACATGTCCCTTCATGACTTTCATCGTATCTCATTTCTCTGTATCCCTAGCAATACCTGAATAAGATGTCACTTGTTTTGTCCAAATGACAAGCAAGACAACCTGGAGGGCATAACCCTTTGCTCAGACATAGGTTTTTGCAACATTTCAGCCACTGTGTCAAAGCCACTGTGTGAAAGCCTCAAAGTTTCTTAGTCTGCTTGTCAATCAATTTCAAGTTAGGTATTTGTAAAATAAGGATGATAACATGAACCCCAAAAAATTATCATCATGGGGTATGTCATTAGATCATTTAGGCACTGGGAATATTTCACCACCCACAGTGATCTAGTATCCCCTGGTAAACAGAAGCAAATGGTCTTATCACCTGTACAGGGTCATCTATCTAAGCTATGACCTGATAAAGGTGAAAACTGACCGTGAGTAAAAGAGGGATTTCTTCTCATTACTTTTATCCCATCTGAGGGGAATTGCCTCTTGAATGTCCATTAAAGCTGGTATTTGTATTCTAAGATTATTGTTGCTCAAGAAAGTTCTAATACACTCATTTCAAGAAGCATCAGAACAGGTTACATGCTCCTTTTATTGCACTTGATAATGGGTGATTGCTCTCCCTGGGCAGGAGGACTTGAATTTGGGAAATAGCTAAAAATCAAATCAACTCCTCTTGAATATGGTGAGAATCAGATAGTCTGAATGAGTATGTGTTTTGAAAGTCTAGTTGTAGCTAGAATATGCTGCTTTCTGGTTACGTTTTCAACTCTTTTAAAAAATATTTTCTGATTTTTATTTATTTATTTGAGAGAGAAATGAGGCACAGGAAGAGAGAGAAAGAATGGGCACACCAGGGCCTCCAACCACTGCAAACGAACTCCAGATGCATGTGCTACCTTGTGCATCTGGCTTACATGGGTCCTGGGGAATTGAACTGAGGTCCTTTGGCTTTGTAGGCAAGTGCCTTAACCACTAAGTCATCTCTCCAGCCCTAGGTTTTCAACTTAATGATGTGTATGGAAGAAAGGAACAAGAAAGAATTCTCAATAAGTAATAGATCCAGTTGAAAAACAAGAAAGAAAACAAGAATGCTTGTGTGTTGGAATGTGGAAGCTTTATAGATAAAGAGATAGAATAAAGGATAAAAGAGGTGTTTCCTTATTCTATGAAACGGTTTTCCCAAATTAAGCTATCTAAGGCTGGGGGAATTATTCAGTGGTTAAAGTCACTTGCTTGCAAAGCATGACAGTCCAGGTTCACTTACCCAGTACTCACATAAAGCCAGCTGCACAACATGGCATAGAAGTCTGGAGTTCTTTGCAGTGGCAAGAAGCTATAACATACCCATTTTCTCTCTCTTGCTTGCTCTCTCTGTCTGTCCCTTCTTTTCTTTCTCCTTCTCTCCAATAAGTAATTTTCTTTTTCAATTGATACAATCTAGTCCCCTAGGAATACCTGGTTTATCATCCATTTCAAGTCTTCAAGAATTTTGCCCAGAGGAACAAACATGAAGTAGGTCTGGAAGGGAGAAAGTAGCAAATCTATAAGCCAGGTCCGTACATGTGAACAAGGTATATGGAAACTTTCTTAGGTCCTTATATGTGAACAAAGGATATGGAAGCTTTCTTAGGTCCTTACATGTGAACAAGGTATATGGAAGCTTTCTTAGACAAGATAGTCAAATGAGATTTATATGTAAATACATAACATTCTTGAACTTGGAAGGTGTAGGCAGGAGGATCATGAATTCAAGGTCAACCTGGGCTACAAAGCAAATTCCAAGCCCACCTAAGCTATACTACAAGACCCTGCCTCCAAAAAAGGAAAGAAAGACAAAGGAGGGGAGAAAGAAGAGGGAGAGAAAAGAGGAGAAGAGGGAGCCAGTGGGGAGAGAAAGGAGGTAAGGGAAGATCTTATAATAAGCATGAGAAAACTGAGGTTCACTGAGTATACATAGTTTGTTGCAGATAATAATATAGTTTGAACTTTAAGTGTCCATGTACCATGGCTTAATAACTAATCTATGGTAGAATCTTCAACAGATAGGGCCTAGTGGAAAGAAGTTGGGGAACTGGGAGCATGCTCTTGAAGAGGTTATGCTAACAGCTGAGAATTGAGCCCCTTCCTCTACTAGATGCTCTGGCCTCCACAGAGTCAAACAACCATGGACTGAAACCTCTAAAACCTAAGACTGTGAGCCACAATAAACCTTGCCGCCTTATAATGCCTGCTTATCTCAGTTGTCTGTTAGAGTGACAGAAAGCTAACTGAAGTTACGAACAAGCATAAGTGAATGTGTGCCATCTTACTTTGTCACACTGAGATCAAAAGCAGGCTGTACACTCAGGATCTTTAAATGAATGAAAGTGTTTGTTCATGTAAGTTATCTATAAATTGCTTTTTTAGAATATAATAAATCTGTTCTTTACAAACAAAGATGGTAGTTGCTCTTGGGCTCTGTGTGCTTAAGTGTTTCATAGCAGTGTTTTGCTCTGCCCAGTCTCTCCCTATCAAAACTGTGCTCAGCAGGCCAAACACAGCTATTAATAGAAATATAGTGACTCTCTCATTGGATGTCTGTTTCTAAAAAAAGAAAAAGTCTGTTGAAAACTCTTAACAAATCGTGACTTATAACTGTCTTTTTCTCTCCCATTCTACCCCTTTAAAATTGTGTTTATCAGACCACACTATGCTGTCCCAGCTTAAGAGCGAACCAATTTCTTAATCCTTTTAATCGTGGACTTCTTTACAAAGAGTCCATGTACTAGGCACTGTACTTGTAAAGAAACCTTCAATTCTGGCCTGAAATCCTTAAAGGCATCTGCAGAAATTAGCAGCTTGCGATCAGGGATAGATATTAATGATAGCTTCTGAGTGTGCAGTCCTCTTGGTCCACCCTCCACCCACATCTCTTCCGCCCTCACAAAGAGAAGCCACTGAAAGCCATCGCAGACTTTCTGGTAGATATCTACTCTTGAAGCCAGACCTGTTAGTATGACCAAAGAAGGCAGCACACCTCTTGAGGCTCACCCACCCACACAGCCCTGCCACAGGAATCTTTGGCTTCCACCTTTCCCCAACCCTCAAGAATTCATTACCTGGAACAAGCCACTGGGAATCCCTGGGCCTTCCTTCTCAAAAGGAATTAGGATAGGGCTAGACAGATAGCTCAGTCGTTAAAGGCATTTACTTGCAAAGCCCGATGACCAGAGTTCAATTTCAGTACCCATGTAAAGCCGGAGGCACCAAGTGACACATGTGTCTGGAGATTGTTTGCAGTAGCAAGAGGCCCTGGCATGCCATTCATATATACTCTTTCTCTTCCTCTCCTCTTCTATTCTCTCTTTCCTTGCAAGTAAATAAATAAAAAATTTTTTAAAATAGAAGGAATATGGATAGAGACCAGCTCTGGCCCTTGCAGAAACCTCACTTGTGGTCACACAGCTATAAGAATATTACATTCCAAAGAATAATGCTTATTGCAGTTAGGTTCACAATGTTGGCAGAAATCACACAAGAGTAGCTTATGGGAGGGCTGGAGAGATGGCTTAGCGGTTAAGCACTTGCCTGTGAAGCCTAAGGACCCCGGTTCGAGGCTCGGTTCCCCAGGTCCCAAGTTAGCCAGATGCACAAGGGGGCGCACATGTCTGGAATTCGTTTGCAGAGGCTGGAGGCCCTGGCGTGCCCATTCTCTCTCTCTCCCTCTATCTGTCTTTCTCTCTGTGTCTGTCTCTCTCAAATAAATAAATAAATAAATTTTAAAAAAAAAGAGTAGCTTATGGGAAAAACGGGTTTATTTTGTCTTACAACTTGAGGGGAAGCTCCATGATGGCAGGGGAAAACAATAGCATGAACAGAGGGTGGACATCACCCCTTGGCCAACATAAGATGAACCATAGCAACAGGAGACTATGCCAAACACTGTCAAGGAGACACTGGCTATAATACCCATAAGCCCATCCCCAACAATACACCGCCTCCAGGAGGCTTTAATTTCCAATTGCCACCCGCTAGGGAACCTGGCATCCAGAACACCTAAGTTTATGGGGGACACCTGAATCAAACCACCACAATGCTCAAAGCTGGAAAGGAAAGGCCATATGGATGGAAGCTGAAATGACATTGATATAACTTAAATATTGCCAGTGTGACTCCAGCTTTGAATCTTCTACCCTAAAACACAGTTTCCTAATTTACATTTGAAGTTCATCAAACCATATGGTGAGAGACTAGATATGCCAACCTCTTTCCTAAGTTATCTTATCTTCCTGGAGACAAGTTTGTAGAAAAAAGGAATGATAACAACTTGGGCACGTCCTTTTGTTGACCTTCCACCATAAGCTATAGAATTGCCAATACTATGCTTTTTCCCTCCTTTTCCAAAAAGTCTTGCTTTGTCTCTCCCAAGTATCTGAACTCCTTTTGTCACCTAGGATTATCACTTGTGGTGGTTTGATTCAGGTGTCCCCCATAAACTTAGGAGTTCTGAATGCTAGGTTCCCAGCTGATGGAGATTTGGGAATTCATGCCTCACAGAGGGAGTGCATTGTTGGGGGCGGGCTTATGGGTGTTATAGCTGGTTTCCCCATGCCAGTGTTTGGCACACTCTTCTGTTGTTATTGTCCACCTTATGTGGGCCATGGGGTTATGTCCACCCTCTGCTCATGCCATTGTTTTCCCCTGACATTGTGGAGCTTCCCCTGGAGCCTGTAAGCAAAATAAATCTCTTTTTCCCAGAAGCTGGTCTTGGTTGGGTGATTTCTACCAGCAATGTAAACCGGACTGCAACATCACTTAATAATTAACATTTTTTTTAACTTACTTTCATGTATGCATGTGTTTGTATGTATATGAGCATACCAGGGTCTCTTGCCACTGCAAACATTGAACCCCAGCTGGAGGCTTTGCAAGGAAGTGCCTTTCATCACTAAGCTGTCTCCCCAGCCTCCAAGAACTCACACTTTTTGAGCTCTAACAATCAATCTGGCTATTGGCTGGATGTTTTGGTTGCATCAATCAATATCAAAGCAATGATTGTCAAACTCACCTGCATTTGGACTCATGCTGGGGAACTGTGGTAGATTGTGGGTGCTTCAGTCCAACCCCAGAAATTATGGTTAAATTATCCTGAAATGTGGCCTGTGCTTTGGACTTTACTTAGATACCTTCTCTCAAATGGTTTGTAATGTGTAACAAATCTGAGAACTAGTGACTTCATCTTAGGACACACTCAGATAGGGAAATATCATCATCCCCTCTTACAGATGGAGCAGCTGGGATTGAGCAAGCAAGTTCGGATGCCTTCCCCCAGATCACATTAGCCAGGTCCTACAGTCTGGTCATGTCTGAATCCTTGCTGGTCAGTCTGGGTGCATGTCCAGAGCAACATCTGAGAGCTTATTTGAAATACAAATTCCTCCAACCCACTGAGAATCATTCCCCCAAGGGACTCTCATGTGTGCTGGAGTTAAGAACTGTTTTGTAGCCATGTCAAGATGTACTGAAGATCAAGATGAGATGCTCCCAATCTGTAGAGCTACAAGCAGACAGAAGGGCTCAAAAGTGTTTGTTTGACTAATGGTCTGATGAAACCCACATTGGGCACTAAGATAATTAGAGGATACTGAAAGAGACCTTACTTTCTGAGCTGGAGATTGCCTTACAGAATCAAGATGTGTGGGAGTCAGAAACTCTACTAGATGCTGGATATCCCACCCAACATACTGGGCCTGAAGGGATCAGAAAGAGGAGCATCCAGGTCTGGGAAGCAGCAAGTGGCTCAAAAGCAGTGGTTTGGGCGTCTATGTGTAGATTTAGGAAAGGAAGTGGCTGCAAGCCCAAGACCCGACAGAGATACAAAGTCATCTTCCAGAATGAAACATGCATTTCCACGTTCATTAAGCAAAATAATGACTTGAACAAGTCCAAGCACTGTAAAAGATACTAATAGGAATTCAGTTTAGAAGCATTTTTAGTAAGCTGAAAACAGATGTGGCAAACCATTTCAGGATATTCTGGGAGATGAGATGGATTCTAATGGGATGCCCCTCCCCCTCTTCTAGGCCCGCCCCACTAGGTGCTGGTGAACAGGAAGTGTCCAGCCCTGGATATGTTCTGGAAAGTAGTACCCCATGCTTCTGTCCGCTCAATTATTTCTCCATCCAGGCATCCAAGTGGCACTTGGCCAGCACCTGGCAAAATGTTTCAGAGCAGACCTGGTGTTAGGGTTCAAGTGTTTTATTTGGAAAAAGAGCCTCACCTGTCTTCCCCAGTGCAGATGCAGTGGAATCCCTGGTTTCGGAGCTGTTCTTTATTGGTCCCGACCCAGATGGTCCCTGATAATGCCAGTCTGAGTTAGTGTGTATGGCTACCCTCATCTTCATCCCTGCGGGACCTTGGAAAACTGGGTGGTAAGATTGGGTTGGGTTTCAGATGCAAGTTGTAGTTAGAAGTGCCTCTCTTGGTTATAGCTGTTCCAGAAGAGAAACTCAGATCTCAGTCCATCTTGGAAGCTTTTAGCCTCCTGACCCCAAAAAATTGAAGGCCCCATGTTCCTATTTATTGAAAACCCAAGTGCATAGGGGTTAAAAAGTCCAAAATAGAAAACCAGACAACCTTATAAAATGCCCTACATCCACTGTATCCTACAGTTAGTGAGTTCACTTGTAAGATAAACCTACATAAGGCGATTATATTAGGTGCAATATCACCACTAGAGCCTAAGTTTCAGGTGCAAATGTTTATTTTGTTCCATTATAATTTCTACAGACATTGATAATTTTTTGGTTGTATGTGCATTCCATTGAGTTATTTATTTTAAAAGTAAACATATATACTGTATTTGTAAGTTATAGTCACTATCTTCGGCTTGCATGATCAAATTCACAGAAAGAAGCAAGTCCCCCAATATAGAGGAGAATTCAGTCTTTATATGTTTCTCTTAATTCCCATTATGAAAGTCTAGGGCTAGACATTCTAGGAATGAAATTATGGTTGCCCTCAAATTATATATTTCCATATATACACCATCTGAACAGACTGACTTTACATCTTTGGAAAGAGAAATTACCAGTTTCTCTGACTTGGATATCCCCAGATATCCATGATATGAACTTCTGAGGTATTATTGATTTTCCCTCTAATAAAGTAAGCCAGGTGTGGTGATCCCAGTACTTGGGAGGCAGACATAGGAGGATTGCCATGAGTTTGAGACCACCCTGAGATTACATAGTGAATTCCAGGTCAACCTGGGCTAGAGTTAGACCATACCTCAGAAAACCAAAAATAAAAAATAAAAATAAAGTAACAGATAACATTCCTAGGTGAGTGCTGGGGAGAAAGACCTCCAAAGAAGATTCAAAACTCAAAGAGGGCAAGCCCATTATCACCCTGAGTCCCACTTTTCTATAATTTCACACATGTCTTACTTACATCTTGTCAACTATGATTAATGAAACTTAAGTTGAACTGCCAGGATGTTTCATAAGAAAACAGCTAGAGTAGTGATGTTAGTGTTCCCTAGGGTTTGGCATTCTGGGAAAGGTCTTTTCAACCTATATTCTTTGGTAAATTTTCCCAGTCTTGGATTTTCCTTCCTACATTGACCCTATCACTTTCTCCATAAAATAAATCTATGTGTATTCCCACTGCATATTCAGAAGTGCAAGAAATGACCAGGGCTACAGAGACTGTGGGAATAAACAAAAAAACATCTTTTTCCTACTGGTCAATAATAAGCATGTGCCGAGTATTATAACATGGGTGTTATCCTTGCTTCTTAGCCTGTTCACTTTATCAGATAATTAAAGAGAGTTTATATCTATGTATAAAAGCCTTGAGAGTGGTTAATGCAGTTGCCTGCAAAGCCTAAGAACTCATGTTTAAATTTCCAGGTCCCATGTAGCCAGACACACAGCAACACAGGCATGCAATGTTGCACATGTGGACAAGGGGGCACTCGCATCTAGAGTTCATTTGCAGAGGCTGAAGGCCCTGGCACATCCATTCTCTCTCTTTCTCTTTCTCTCTCTCTCAAAATTAAAAATAATAATAATGGGAGAAATCAACTGTATGGGTTAAGAAATTCTAAACAAAAGGAATCTTGTATAAGAGTTTGGATCATGTGAGAAAGCTGATGTCCTTGAACATAAAACATAAACAAATAGAAAGGAGAATTCAAGCATAAGCTGGAAATAGAAGATCCTTGATGACACAAGTCATTCCCCTTGGAAAAGAGTTTTCTGGAATTTGTTTGTATAAAGTGTCCATACTGCAAGACTCATTGGCCCAATCTGAGATTGTGACAGAGGAAATAAACGGATGGAAACTACATCTGGGAGGGGTTTCAGAGACACTGTTCGGCTTAGAAACACTTACAGACTTGGGTTTGGGTGAAGAAATAAGGCAAATGCTGTGACTAGGTGACAGAGGAATTCAGTGACATTAGCATAGAAATCAGCAAGAGTGTTGGATGTAGAAGAAAGAATGTCCTTTTAGATATTTCAGCTCTGAGGATCTCTAAAGAGTTAGGCCTACAAGACAAGTAAGCAAAGAACACATGGTGGAACAGAACCAGCACTGTGAATAAAAATCTGTCTATGAAGTGGCATATTAAATGTGAGTGCTGTTCTCATTGCATGCCCAGAACCACCCTCCCCCCAAAAGAGATGGCACCAGACACTACTAAAGAGATTCAAAACTCATCAAAGCAGAAAAGCACATGCTAAAGAGAGTGTAACACTAAAGGAGACTTATAATCAGGGAACCTTGAGGAAGAGAGGACAAAAAAAACTTGTAAGAGCCACAGAGTGAAAGGTGTACTCTGCGGTATCACCTCCCTAGCCCCCAGAGTCTGACTGGTGTGTTAATGATCTCACCATGAGTACAGGTAACCCTGCTGAGGAGGACCCTCAGTGGGATGGAGGCAGGGTAGAGGGAATATAACACTAATAACCTGATGGGAATATGACCAATATGCAATATGTTCCTATAGTAAAGTTCTCAATAAAAAAAAAAGAATTCATTGGCTGGACAGATGGCTTATCGGTTAAGCCCTTTCCTGTGAAGCCTAAGGTCCCCAGTTCAAGGCTCGATTCCCCAGGACCCACATTAGTCAGATGCACAAGGGGGCACACGCATCTGGAGTTCATTTGCAGTGGCTGGAGGCCCTGGTGCACCCATTCTCTCTTTCTTTCTATCTACCTCTTTCTCTCTCTGACACTTTCAAATAAATAAATATAAATAAACAAAATTTTTTAAAAATAAAAATTTTAAAAAAGAATTCAGCTTATGCTGAAGATTAATAATAATAATAAAATCCGCCCATGGAGGAGCAATGGCAGGAGAGAGTAAAATCCCCAAGAATTCAGGAGAGGCCAGAATAATCAAGGGTAGAACCCAAGAAGAGTGAGGTCCTAAAATAGCCTCTGTTCTCGGTCTTCCCTTATCACAAGACTTTGCTAATGTCTTAAAATGGCATACAATGATGACAACCAAAATCTAGGAGGGGCCACATCTAATAAATCTCTCCTACCCACCAGAAGAAAAAATAAAACCTCAAGTCAAAAGCTCAGGTGATAAGGAAGGACTGTATCCAATTGTTGTCCAGTTTTATTTATTGAATTTATTTATTAGGATGAATCTACTATGGAAATCAGTATAGATATTCCTCAGAAAGCTTAAAATAGAAATAGCACATTACTCATGTATATATGGCTGTAGGGTATATAACTGAGGAACTCTTAACCCCAGAGAGATACCTGCACATCCATGTTTATTGCACTGTTCATTAGATGCCCTTTAGTAGATGAATGGATAAGAATATGTGGTACATATATGCAGTGGAATTTTATAAAGCCATAAAAGATGAAATCGTGATAAATGCAAAAAAAATGGATATAGCTAGAAATTGTTATGTCAAATAAAATAAACCAGATTCAGAAAGACAAATACTACATACATGTACAGAACCTAGATTTATTTTTTTTTATGAGAAAGAGAAAGAAAGAGGAAATTGGTACAACAGGGCCACCAGCCACTGCAGTTGAACTCCAGACGCATGTGCCACTTTGTGTGCATGCATCACCTTCTGCACCTGCCTTACATGGATTTTGGGTAGTCAAACCTGGGCCTTTAGGCCTTAGGTCCTTAGGTGGGCAAGCACCT
The DNA here is from genome assembly GCF_020740685.1 of Jaculus jaculus. Lineage (NCBI taxonomy): Eukaryota > Metazoa > Chordata > Mammalia > Rodentia > Dipodidae > Jaculus > Jaculus jaculus. The sequence continues at coordinate 28,845,726 of NC_059103.1, forward strand.
TAACTGCAAAGCCATCTCTCCATCCCAGAACCTATATTTAAAACTAATATATGTGTATATAATTATATATGTGTAGGTCATAAAGCTAGGAAGGAGATCATGAAAAGAGAGGAAAAAATCTTAAGAGAAGTGGGTAATGGAATACATGTGTGGTAGTTTGAATGTGATAGTTGGAATATATGACCCTATAGATTCAGGTTTGAAACGGAGTTTGCAACTCAAGCCCCTAGGAGGCAGATCCCTGCCACAGGCAATGTGTCACTGGGGCTGTCATGGGGGTGTCATTGGGGGTGGATCTTGAGTGCAGCCTAAGGTGCATGGAGAGCAGTTTTGGAGACCTGGTGGTTTGTGCTTGTTGGTGGTGGTGTTAGTGTTTGCTGACTGATGGTGTCTCTCTGGATCTATGATAGAAAGCCAGCTTCTTCTACCATTGATGGTGTTCCCCTGAACTCTCTAAACCTGAAATAAACTCCTTCCTCTTAGAAGTTGCTTCTGGTTAAATGTTTGTCTCAGCAATGAGGAGCTTATTACAATAACATGATTTTTTTTAAAAAAATGCAATGGCTTTCCTATTTCCAAAAAACCCACTCCTACCTTTTCTTGGACCAGTGCTCTTTATTTTTTTTTTCTTCTTTCCTTATTTTAAGCTCTTTGAGCTCTAAAACCCCTATATTAAAATTTCTCGGGCTGGAGAGATGGCTTAGCGGTTAAAGTGCTTGCCTGCAAAGCCCAAGGATTGATTGATTCCCCAGGACCAGATGCACAAGGTGGCACATGCATCTGGAATTAGTTTGCAGTGGCTAGAGGCCCTGGCACACCTATTCTCTCTCTCTCTCTCTCTCTCTCTCTCTCTCTCTCTCTCTCTCTCGCTCTCTCTCTCTTTCTCTCTCTTTTTCTCAAGTAAATAAATAAAAATAAAATCTCTCTAAACATTAACTTGGGAAAGAAATTGAACTAAATGGGGGAAAGGGAGGGGCTGTCATGAGTTGGAGTGAGCAATAGAAGAGGAGAAATAATAAGACCAAAGTGTAATGACATTTATGTATGAAGATACCATTATAAAAGCTACTTCTTTGTATGCTAACCTAAGATATTAACTTTAAAAAACAAAAAAACTTAAAGTTGTCTCTGATTAAAAGAAAAATATTCCATAGTTCAAACTTCAAAAAATTATAGAGCTACTTCCTTCAGAAAAAAAGTAATTTAATCTTTAGTTTTGATTCTGATTTTCTTTTCAGTCCTCCTCAAAAATTTTCCATCACTTTCTGAAATGATGGCTTGTTTGTCCACACCATTTCCTGAGTAGAAATGCATGGGAAATGAATGCTTACTATAACTGGGTATTTGTAATATAAATATAGTTAGTTAACTTTAGACCATTTTCCTAAGCCTCAGTCCTCTGTGACTCAAATTTTTATCCTTCTAGGAAGGGAAAAATATTGGTGATACAAATGAGAAGAAAAGGAGGGAGGGAAGAAGGAAGGAAGGGAAAGAGAAAGAGGGAGGGAGAAAAGGAAGAAGGAAAGAAGAAGTTAGTTCTTACTCTTGAGTAGTAAATGCTTAACTTTGACTTTGTGTACAGAATTTGTCCTATAAATCAGTAAATCAGAATGTGGACCCTTACTGAGAGAAACTGAAAATATGCATTTTTTTTTTGTTTTTTGAAGGTCAAATGCTGCAAATATTGGCCAGATGACACAGAGATCTATAAAGACATTAAAGTTACCCTAATAGAAACAGAACTGCTAGCAGAATATGTGATAAGAACATTTGCTGTTGAGAAGGTAAGTGTGACACTGAGGAGATACTGCGCTAGCCTGGCAGCGTATCTAGGATCAGGCCTGAACACAGGTAGGCACTATCTGGCAGTTCTCAAGGCTGCACCTTGCCCTCTGATTATATAGCTCTTCAGTTACATCCTTAAAGTAAGCCATTCCCATTTCATAACAACCTGTATTTTTTGCAACTAAACCAAAGGATAATATCTACTTGACTATTTTCTTTATATCCTGGCTGATATTATTCTGCCTATCTCTCTTTCTTTGTTCAAGAACAAACTTGATTTAATTTAGGTAAATGTCCTTCCAATTTGGTCAGTTTCTTTAATGTCTACCTGGGTGTCCCAGTAGCAAGTCAACATCAATGTTGAGACAAAAGTTCTAACCTGCTCCTGGAAACCCCTCACTCCCTGAAAGCTTTTAGTGGCCCACAATTTGATATGGGCTATGGAAAAGTTTTCCAGGTAGAAGTGATCTACTTGAAAAGCCAAGGAACCAATTGCATCAGACATGGTCTTGCCAGCACCGACATTCATCCTCACTCCCATTCTGATATTAGCCTTCAGTCCTGGCTGCTGTTGGCTCAGTGAATGCTGTGTTTGGTTCTACCTTGCCTCATCCCATGTGCATGGATGGGGCTGCTTCTCTGGAAAGCACTGTAGGGCATAACAGGGAATCTCCTTATTCCCCCTCTTTCTGCTGACATAGGGAGGGGCCGGAGGTGAAGCAAACTGCAGCCCATCCAGAGAAGTGTCACAGGTAGGCTGTGGGGAAGGTTGGAGGTGATATGGCTGAGGAACATTCTGCCTCCCAGAGGCCCACAGGCTTTCCCATCAAGACCTATTTTCCAGGACTGGGCCCTGCACGGCCACTGCTCTAGGCTTAGCAATTTTGTCATGGATTTGTTCCGCTTTCTCTCGTCAGATGGTAGCAGGTCCCCTTGGAGGACCCGAGTCATGAGCACACTGCTGGGCACTTGCCTTCTGGCTTCCCTACTCACCCTCTAGTTTCACTGCATCTGAATGCAGTTTGGGAATTAACAAGACCATTTCCAGGAAATCAAGAAAATTGCAGCATCTGCTTATTGGCTAATTTACACTGATGACTTGAACTATCATGTCGGTTTGCAAATCTGAATTTGTCACAAAAATCACAAGGCTGAGAACACTTTCATTATTTTAATCTGTATCTCATGCTATTTAGCATTTTTTTTTTCTTAGTCTGCCTTTTTTTTTTTTAATAAGCAGGCAGGAGGCTTGGAGACTTCAAAGAATGTGAAATTCTGGTTGACTCAATGCTTCAAGTTCTGAACCTCACACTTTGATGTCAGGTTTTTTTCCTTCTTAGGCAGGATTGTGGAAGAAAAAACATGTGGAGGATTTTTGTATGGCTCTTGGCAAGAGCACTCATGAATAACTGCATTAAAACAGCGATGAAAGACCCTCAGTATTTTTTTCTTAAGCCATCACTTAAACATAGAGTTCTTTGAACAATAGTCAGCTCTCTAATAAGCTGAAAATGCATCTCAATTGCTAAAGGAAGGGTTTGTTTGTTTCTTTGCTCTTTTTTTTCAAAACCTCATATTGTACTCTGCTCCATTCCCAGCTGCACAGAAATGTTTCTGAAACACCCAGTTATTTTAGTCATGAAGCAGCCAGTGAAGAGATGGTGCAGGAAAGGGAAGGGAAGAGAAGAGAAGCTTGTGAATGCACTGGGGAATGGGGATGAAAGTGACATGATAGTCATTGTCTAACTGGATAGTTGAAATCTTTGAGCAAAACATATCCCAGCTTTTGCAGAACACTCATAGGTTTAAAACTTGCTCATCATAAGGGAAAAAAAAAGAAATGGTTAGGCATGTACTTTGAGTTTATTGCAATTCAATTTTGAAAGCATGATGTAAAAGGGACTTAAGGTGAAAAATGTATTTGGACTCTGTTTCACAAAACAAGCAGACAGTTGCAATTCAAAGCTGATGAATTCCTGTTTTGCCTCTACTGGTCCTTTTCTTTCCACATATCCAATGGTTTTGTATAATATATAGTATCCATCATGCCAGCAAGACAGATCCAAGATTTTCATGAACACAAGCTATCTGCTGATTCTATCTCTGCTTGTTCTGACAGAAAACAAGATGGCAAAGGCTACCACATACTTTTCTGCCCAGGGGTTCCTGGAGACTCACAGAAGACAGTAGGGATAATATTCCCCATCTCAAAGACAGATGTATACTCAGTAATTCAATCATTCCACAAATATTTATTAAGAACCCACTTTGGGCTAGGCATCATTGTGTGATATGGAGTCGCCCTATTATGTTACATGGAAAAATTAAATGACCTTCACTTTGTAATAAAACATTAATGTTTTTAATGAAAAATAAAGACAAATGTAATTAACATGCAACTGGGAAATACTGGGCCCTTGGTCACCTGGTTGTATCTTTGCCTTTCTTCCAAACATATTACAAAACAGCAACAGTAGAGACTGCTGTCCATGTGCATGATTGAACACTGGATCAAGAGCATTTTGTTTTGCTAAGTTAGTTAGTACTGTAAAGTGGACCTTTATTCTGACAACAGACTTTTTGGATACCAGAAGTTAACATTTACCTAGCTATGAAAATGAGCCATAGAGATATCAATTTGGGACGTCATCTCATGATGGATGTGGCTCAAGGCTTAATAAGTCTAGGACTGAACTCTCAGTGAGAAAGACACCTTCTCCCCACCCCTTCAAGGTATATGAGTATTTATTGCCAGTTCCTTCTTAGTTCACAGGAAGCTTACCACCTAAATGGAACTATCCCTGGCCAAGTCATCTTGCCTAAATCCAGGGAAGCTTTCTAAGGGCCTGAAGGGTGACAGCCACTCAACTATATGTCTCCTGATTGGGAGTTTGTGGGTGGCCAAATGTGACCATTTTTAAGCAGTAAGAAATGTAGGCTGCTAACCACTAGTACCAGTACTCTGGTATCCCTGAGCCACTTATGACAATGTTGATTTGTTTGCACTGTGAATCCCTCAATACTTCTTTACTACTTGAACTCTAATAAAGAATAGATGTTCACAGGATAACAGAGCCTTTTTATTCTTGGATTATTAAGCCAAGATATATTAACACATTAATAGCAATAATTCATATCTTAAGATGTGTACTTGTTTATTTCTCCCTGTCTTTCCAAGCCTATAATATTTCTAAATTTGGGCTGGAGAGATGGCTTAGCGGTTAAGCGCTTGCCTGTGAAGCCTAAGGACCCCGGTTCGAGGCTCGGTTCCCCAGGTCCCACGTTAGCCTGATGCACAAGGGGGCGCACGCGTCTGGAGTTCATTTGCAGAGGCTTGAAAGCCCTGGCGCGCCCATTCTGTCTCTCTGCTGCTATCTGTCTTTCTCTCTGTGTCTATCGCTCTCAAATAAATAAATAAAAAATTAAAAAAATAATAAAAAAATAAAAAAAATTTCTAAATTTATTTTTTCTTGCTAAATATGTGAGAATACTTGTTGAAAAATGATAAGATTCATGTGTGTTCACTTTTTATCACAAAAAAAGCAAAAGTAAGGTCTACTGCAGAGATAAGAGATCAGTCAATGGTTGTCCAGCAAGAAGACAAAGTCTTCCCAGATTTACATGCAACCCTGGCTTCAGAAGTAACCTTTGTCTTCAAAAGTTGAAACAGTCTTAAAATATGCACTTAACTATTCTCAAAATAATTTAAAACTAAAACAAGCATAACCTTTCTTCCCTCCAGCCTCCCTTCAGCTCAATGGCAGACAGCCTCCTATTAAATGTACTGGTCTAATTGAGAATTTAAAAATAAATAAAACACTCTTAGGGACCATGCTCTACATGTTCTGACACACATGCTTCCCCCACACAGGGGTGGCCACTTCAAGACAGGAAATGGCATCTTCATATCTCTGATGCCCAGCACCTTGAATCATCCTTGGAGCATTTAGTCACAAAATTGCCAATGTTTGTTGAATGAGTTACACTTTTACCTAAATTAAAAAGAGAAACATAACAAGCTAAACTGCTGGTGGAAACCAGTTTGCTGACCAACCCTGCTGGAAAGTTGCCCTCATTCATTCTCCCAGGGAACATTTCCTGAGCACTCATAGTATATATACACATGGAGTACCTATAATTAGGAAAAGGTCCTGTATTTCAGTAGCTGATATTGAACAGCTTTTAACATAGCCTGCTTTTTCAGAAAGGAATTGCAAAGAAACACAGGCATCCATCATTTGCTGGAATTGCATGTGTAAATTAGCATGTCCCCCAAACATCACCTCCCCTTTCATATATATAAGCATCTAATCGTCATAAACCTGTTCCATCTATAAATGACCTTCCTCCCCAGCACTGTTTTTCCAGCCTCAGACTTGCTACTGAGGAATGCTTTGTGGCCCTGCTTGCCCTTACTCATCATTGCTTTTCCTTTGTTCTTCCCTGTATTGTGGCTGATGGCGGAATGCAGAGAGGTGTTCATGAAATCCGAGAGATCAGACAATTTCACTTCACGGGCTGGCCAGATCATGGGGTCCCCTACCATGCCACCGGCCTGCTGGGATTTGTCAGGCAGGTCAAATCCAAGAGTCCACCCAATGCAGGCCCATTGGTGGTACACTGCAGGTAAGCAGGGCTCCCAGAACCTTTTCATGGGAGCCCCGTGGGTTATGGGCACAGAATCTCATGGAGCAGGTAATGAAAATATTTTAGACCTGGACAGAAGTGATGGTTGTTTTAGAAGTTATGTCCTCATTGGTAAGATAAAACACCCAACCAGAAGCAGCTTATGGGAGTAGAGGGTTTATTATGGCTTACAGTTTTGAGAGAAAGCTTGATCATGGCAGGGAAAACACGGCAGAGTAGGAAACTGGGGCATCACATCTTGTCACATTAGCAGTAAGGAAGTCATCTGAGTGGACTAGCTCTGAACACCCAGTGTGCTAGCCTTATAAACCTGCAGCCCACTCCCAATGACACCCCTCCAGCAAGGTTCTGCCTCCCAGAAGCTCTACCAGCCAGGGACCAAGTATGAGGCTTAGTCACAAATACATGAGGCATACATAATACGTAATGGGGGACTTTTCACATTCAAACCACCACAGGTGTATAGCCTTGTGAGCATGCTATTTTAAGTAGTGGCAGTAGCACAGTGGTCCTTCCCGCCATTGACTGACTCCTCTTTCCATGCAGCGCTGGGGCAGGGAGGACAGGCTGCTTCATTGTCATCGACATCATGTTGGACATGGCCGAAAGGGAAGGGGTGGTGGACATCTACAACTGTGTCAGAGAGCTGCGGTCACGAAGAGTGAACATGGTGCAGACAGAGGTACTGGAGCTGACTGTCCTCCTGTGGTTTGGTCCCATGGATTGCCTGTGTACCCACCTCCCAGGGACAAGGGTGAAAGGAAGCCTGCTAACTACTTCTACAGAATGCTATAGGAGAAAAAGGAATGGACCTGGCAAGCCATTTCCTCCTTACGCCTCCTGCCATCCCTCCCTCTCCTCTTCTGTACCTTCCTTCCTGCATTTCTTTCTGTATTCTGTTTTCCTTTTTAAAATACAAACAAAAGAGGTAGTTTCAGGTTACAGATTTTGTTGTTGAAGATTTTCCAGGAGCAGAAGCTGTGTCCATTAGCCTAAATTTTCATGTTTTTCTGTCAAGGAACCTAAAGAGTTCTACATTAAACTTGCAAGGTTTTGGTGCCATTTTTTTTTTTTTTTCATTCTGTCTGGTTTCACTTGGGCATTGGCTGATGTATGAAGGATGGTTTATTCCTTGGTTCTTGCTGCCTTCTGAAAATGGAAAATAGATTATCCAATGTTGAGTGAGGTCAGCATAAGTGAAATAGGATAAGCATTGTTAATTAAGCAAGATTTTTGGTGGGTGTGGCCTCTCTTTTGGCCAAAGACTAATGGGAACTTCTCACTGGAGTCCATGATGTTGGTCTCCATAGGATTCTGACTCAGTTTGCAGTTCCAGCTATGGGTTCCTATCCACTGTGACTATCTCTTAGACAATCAGAGAGCCATTGGTTACCCACCAAGACTGGGTGCTATTGCACAACTGTGTATATCTTGTCAGACTGGTTGCTTTTGTATACCAGTGTCCCCTGCTAGCACACAATATTATTTGCCACTTTCCCCCAGCAGCTCATGTGGCACTATGCAGGAAGAGATCTGGGAACTGGCTTCCTTCCAGATTCCAGCCAGCTCTCTTGATGTTCTGTGTAGGCAACGTGTGCTGTGTGTAGTAATAGGATCTTACCTTTTACTTTAAGTTGTTAATCAAGTGCTTTGGCAGAAGCCTGCTTGTTTTAGGGAACTTGTAGGTCTTTTCAATCAACAGCTTAATGTAAGCTGTAACCAATTTCTGATACTGTGAGTTACAAGACGGTGCCAAATGTTTTAGGGTTAGGTTAGGACCCTTCTTACCAGACAATCCCTGCAAATTCATGTTAAGAATTATGCCATTTAGTCTGCTATCCAGTAGAAAGATTTCTATGGTACTAATTCATTTTGGATTTAGTTTTGTGTATAAATTCCCCCCATCCCTTCCCCCAAATAGTTCCATCCATCAAATTCCCTGTTAGGTATGCCTGCTACTTAAGCTATTCCAGGTTAGGAACCACATATGAGTGCGAACACATGGCTTTTGTCTTACTGTGCTTGCATGAATTTGCTTTAAATGATCTGTTTCAAGTCTGTCCATTTTCCTACAAATTTCATTGTATCATTTTTGCTTACTGCTGAAGAGAATTCCATTGTGTATATCTGCCACAACTTCATTATCCAATTTTCAAACAATAGGCAACTGGTTGATTCCAATTCTTAGCTATTGTGAACTGAGCAGCTATAAACATGTTTGAGCAGATATCTCTTCAGTGAAGAGTGGAGCCTTTAGGGTAGATACCCAACAGAGCTATAGAGCTGACAGCTCTATTTTCATCTTTTTCAGGAGTCTCCATATTGATTTCTATAGTGATTGTAGAAGCTTGAACTCCTACCAGCAGTGAATGAGGGTTCCTCTTTCCCCACATCCTTGCCAACATCCATGGTCACTTTATTTTTGTATTGACTGCCATCCTGACTGGAGTAAGGTAGAATCTTTGCATCTCCCTGATTGTTAAGAATGTCGAACATTTTCTTAAGTATTATCCATTTGTACTTCTCCCATTGAGAATTCCCTATTCAGTTCTCTGCCCCACTTTTTTTTAAATAAAGAAAAATTATTTACAGAAGACTAAACAATGACATATAGGTGGTTATCTCAGATAGATAAGTGGCCCAAGTACTTACAGGATGTTTGGAAACTGGGCACTTGTACACTGAGGACCACCTGCATTGCATAAGGCCCAACGTCAACCATCCTATTCCATTTCTCCCATTTATTTTCCTTTTTCTTCTTTCTCTTGTTTCTTTAACTTATTCTTTTTTTGAGTGAATTGTTTGATTATTTTAATTGTTTAGTTTTATGAGTTCTTTGTAGAGTCTAGCCATTAGCCTTCTGTTGGTGGCATAGCTGGTGAAGATTTTCTCCCATTCTGTGGGTAGTCTGTTGGCTCTGTTTATGCTATGTTTGTCTGTACAAAATCATTTTAGCTCCATAAGATCCCGCTGTTTTAATGATTGTTTAATTTCCTGGGTGACTGGGATATTGTTCAGGAAGTCTTTCCCCACTCCTGCATCATATAGAGTTCTCTATTTTTTTTTCCAGGCAATTAAGAGTTTTAGGTCTTAAGCCAGGTGTGGTGGTACACACCTTTAATCCCAGCACTTGGGAGGTAGAGGTAGGAGGATCACCGTGAGTTCGAGGCTACCCTGAGAATACATAGTATAATTCCAGGTCAGCCTGAGCTAGAGTGAAACCCTACCTCGTAAAACAAAAAGAAACAAACAAAAGTTTTAGGTCTTATGTTAGGGTCTTTAATCCATTTGGAGTTGGTTATTATGCATGGTGACAGGAGTGGGTCTACTTTCATTTTTCTACATGTGGTTATCCAATTTGACCAGCACCACTTGTTGAACATGTTGTCTTTTCTCCAGTGTACATTGTTGGCTCCTTTATCAAAGATCAAGTAGCTTTAGTTGCTACTTCATACTAAAGGCTTGGTCTTCATTTCTATTCCATTGATCTAAATGTCTGCTTTTATGACAGTACCTGGCTGTTTTTGTTTCTACAGATTTGTACCATAGCTTTGGCTCAGGTATACTCCAGAAGTGTTTCTTCTGCTGAGGACATTTGGATATCTGAGGCTTTCTGCCATCCCATATATATATATTGAGATTACATTTTCTGTCTCTGTGAAGAACAATGCTGGGATTTGTATTGATATTGCATTGTATCTGTATATTGTTTTTGGTAGGATTACCATTTTCACAATATTAATTCTACCTATCCAGGAACATGGAAGGTCTATCCGTCTTCTCATGTCCTCTTCAATTTCTTTCTTGAGTGTTTTTATCTTTTTAGCATATACATTTTTCACATCCTGGGTTAGTGTTTTTCCAATGTATTTGATTTTTTGTGTATAGCTATTGAAAATGAGACAGCCTTGCTGATTTATTTCTCTATATATTTATCTTTTGAGTATAGTAAGGTTACCAAGTTTGTTTGTTTTTTCTTTTTTAGCTACTGATTTTTGTGTGTTTGGTATCCTGCCACTTTCCTAAAGGAATGTATCACTTTTAGAAGTTTTATGGTAAAGTCTTTTGGGTCACTTATGTATAGGATCATGTCTGTAAATAGGGCTAGTTTGCCTTCTTTCTTTCCAATTTGTATTCCTTTTATAGCTTTTCCTGTCTTGTTGCTTGTTAGGATTTCTAGTACTATGTTGAAGAACAGTAGTGAGAGTGGGCACCCCTGTCTTTCCTCAGTCTTAATGGGAATTTCTTGAGTCTTCTTCTCCTAATCTTAAAGAATGATTTGTGCTTTAAATGCTCTGTATATAGCTTTTATTATGTTGAAATATAAACCCTCCATGCCTAGTCTCTCCAGCATTTTGATCATGAAGTGGTGCTGTATTTTGTCACAGGCCTTCTCTGCATCTATTTAAATGATCATGTGGTTCTTGTGTTTAAGTTTATTTATGTAGTGTATTATGTTAATCAATTTCCCTATGTTGAACCAGCCCTGCCTCCCTGGGTTGAAGCCTGCTTGATTGAGGTAGATAATACTTTGAATGTGTTATTCAATTTGGCTTGTGAGGATTTTGTTCAGGATTTTTGCATCTAAATTCATCAGGGATATAGGTGTATAGTTTTCTTATCTCTGTCTGGTGTTTTAGGGGGATGTTAGCTTCATAGAAGGAGTTCAGAGCATTCCCTGTTCTCCAATTACATGAAAAGCCTTGAGAAACAATGGTTTCAGTTCTTCGATGAAGGTAGAATTCAGCTGAGAATCCATAAGTTCCTGGACTTTTCCTTTAGGGAAGATTTTGGTTACATTTTCAATCTTGATAGATGTAATTGTTTTGTTTTAGAGATTTATCTGTTCTGAGTTTAGTTTTGGTAGGTGGTATGTGTCTAGGAATTCATCCATTTCCTCCAGGTTATCCAATTTTGTGGAGTAGAGATTTTGGAAATATGTCCTGATGATTCTTCCAATTTTATTGATGTCTGTTGTGACTTCTCCCTTTTCGTTTCTAATTGTATTAACTCAAGACTCCTTGTTTGTTTGTTTGTTTGTTTCTTGATCAAATTAGTCAGGGGGTACCAGTATTTTTTTTCCCATAGAACCAGTTCTTTGTTTCATCAATTTTCTTAATTATTTTCTTAGTTTCTAATTTATTAATTCCTGCTCTTATCTTAATTATTTCTTTTTGTCTGCAGCTGTTAGGGTTGGATTCTTCTTGTTTTTCCAATGCCTTTAGGTGGACAGTGAGGTTATTATTTTGAGATCTTTCTTTCTTTGTTATGAAGGCATTTCGTGCTATGAATTTTCCCTTTAGGATTACCTTCATTGTGTCCCATAAGTTTTGGTATGTTGTGTTTTCATTATCATTCATTATCATTCAGTTCAAGAAATTTCACAGTTTCCTTTTCAATTACTTCCACAGCCCATTCATTGTTTAATAGTGTGTTGTTCAGTCTTTAGAAGCTGATACAATTTCTGTTGTTCATCCTATTGTTAATTTCTAGCTGTAAAGCATGTGGTCCAGTATGATGCTGGAAGTTATGTTACATTTTCCTGAATTTATGGAGGCATGCCCTAATATATGATTCATGGTCCACTGAGAAGAATATGTATTCTGTACAATTGTGATGGAATGTTCAGTAGATGTCTGTTAAGTCTAGTTGATCTATGGTGTTGTTAAGATCTATTATTTCCCTCTTGATTGTATGCTTAGACAATCTATCTAATGATGATAGTGGGATATGGAAGTCCCTGACTGTGGATATTGAGATTTATTTCTGATTTATGGTCAAGTAGGCTTTGCTTTATAAAATCCAACCATTAACGTTTTAAGATGAAATTCAAGCTGTATCAAGAACTTAAAGAATTATATCCTGGACCTTGGGCATTCACATTTTTATTAACATTTGATTGTTTTAAGTAAGCCCTAAAATACACAACCTGGAAAATGGATCATGAAGCAGAATAAAAAATAAGCATATCTTTAGATCATACATTAAGGTTTACAAAATTCCATGGGAAACCCAATCCCAATTTTTAGCCACTATAAAAATTACAGAAATTCTAAGTACTATTTTCATGATCTCTTTTCTTTAAACCAGAGGGCTTTTTATGGAAAATAATGATAAAAATTATTTTTGTGTGTTATTTTGTTAAGACTCTGAATGCATTTATACTTTAATGTGCTTTCAATTGATCAAATGTGTGCCACACTCATTTTCTCACTTGATCTCACCAAAGTGTTGAATAGGAATAGGCTGTTTTGTAAACTGAAACTCCCAGTTGTTTATACAAATCCATGGCTTTAAAAAAAAAAAAAAAAAACACCCTTTAGGGCTGGGGAGATGGTTTAACAGGTAAGTGCACTTGCTATGCAAGAATAAAGACATGCATTTATTCCCCAACATCCACACCAAAAGCCAGCAGGCATGACCAGGCCTATCTGTAATTCCAACACTGAGGGTAGAGGAGACAAGAGGATCATCGGGACTCCCTTTTAGGTTCAGTGAGAGACTGTCTCAGGCAAACAAGTGGAAAGGTGATAGAGGAAGTCACCTAACATCCTCCTTTGGCTCCACATACAGGCATGTGCATGTGCATACGTGTTTAAGCTACACATACTGTACACACACCAAAAAAATAAGATACAGACCCTTTAACATTTCATATGATTAAAGAGCAATAATAAATACAGTCAGAGTTAACTAATTGGTTATAGGGAAAGTCACTGCCAAGTCACAGCAGACACATTTTTATACCTGTTTTTCACTGTTGCTGGGGACCAAACCCAGTACCTTGCACATGTGAGACAAGTTCCTTGCCACTGAACTACACCCCCCAACCACAGAGAACCCATCTTTAGACTGTAGTCTTATTGTACACATGTAGAAGAGCTGTACAGTGGCTGTTGCAGTCAGGTTCACATTGCTAGCAGAAATCACCCCACCAAGGCAGCTTTGGGGAAACAAGGGGGGCTATTTTGGCTTACAGACTTGAGGGGAAGCTCCATGATGGCAGGAAAAAGTGATGGCATGAGTAGAAGGTGGACATCACCTCCTGGTTAACATAAGGTGGGCAATTGCAACAGGAGAATGTGCCAAACACTGACATGGGGAAACTAGTATAACACCCATAAGCCTATCCCCAACAATACATTGCCTCTGGGAGGCTTTAATTTCCAATTGCCATCAGCTGGGGAGACTAGCATTTGGAATACCTAAGTTTGTGGGGGACACCTGAATCAAACCACCACAGTGGCCTTATAAATGTTTCCATAAGATTAATTGATGTTTCAAAATAAGTAGTTCCCACAGTTCATAATGTCTCCAGAGCAAATTTCCCTGGATCTTCTTCATACTTCTAATCTAGTTAAGAAATTATTTTAATATCAGCCAAATTCTGCTCATTTCTCATCTGAAATGTTGAACTCCAAATTCATGGGATCCAAATTCCAGACATATTTTAGTCACTGTTACAGTGCTACATCTGCTCTGATTTGTTTGTATATATTATTAAGCTCCAGTTTCTCTCTTCCTCCTGTGGCCAGGCAGGTGACACAGCAGCTGTCCCATATGAAGAGCCAGATTACTCATACTCAGAGATCCAGTCTTTTGGCAGTGAGGCCCTCAGAGCTTGTTTCTCCCTGTTGAAAATGCATTGTCTCTATTATCTTGACAATACAGGCCTAAAAACCAAGGCTATCTGTCCTGCCCTTCTCTAGTTCTTTTGGATTACCTTGATTTCTCCTTCTCTAACTACTTCTATCTGCTTCTCCAGGAGCAGTATGTGTTTATCCATGATGCGATCTTGGAAGCCTGTCTTTGTGGAGACACCTCCATCCCTGCTTCTCAAGTTAGGTCTCTATATTATGACATGAACAAACTGGACCCACAGACAAATTCAAGCCAGATTAAAGAGGAGTTCCGGGTAAGTAAACCTGAAGGAACACATGTTTGGCCATGACCTTGCTCCTTGGAGAAAACTTCAAAGTCAGCTCTTGAACCATTGAACCAACACAGAGCTCAACTAATAACTAATGACATTTGGGGCTGTGTAGGCCACTGTGTGAGGTAGCCTCCTGTAGTAAGTTTAACAACATCTCTGGACTCTACTATCTAGATTTCTAACACCAGCATCATTCAAAACACTTGGGTAGATGTCACCAGATGTCACAATGGCCCAATTACCTGGCTTCAAATCACTAATAGAGCCATTTACATTTCAAGCAGACACCAAGTGATCTCAAGCACTAGATCCTAACTATGGGTACAGTCTACCCATAGAAATGAGGACTAAGAATATTTTCTTAATATAGATCTTCATTTAGGTAAATGAATATACATCTTGGTATATATAAATATACCTAACTCTAGGTCAATTCCTCTCCCAACTTCTTGCCTCCCAAATCCCCCAGGTACTCAGCTCTCCTTAGAACTGTTGGCACCCAATCCTAGGACTCTAGAAGGCCCCTACTCCTCTGCTTCCTGCCCTTATTGCTCACAGGTACTATCTGTGGCCTAAACCCCAGTAGAGAAAGCCTAACTGGTATAATTCAGGAGTATGGGAGGGAACCGTCTTGCAGTCAACTGCAAGAGACTTATATCCCCTAAATTACAAATGTGAGACAAAGATACTATAGAGATGTTCCCAACCTCACATACCTTTTAAAAAGCAAGAATTTATCCACTATGAATCTTTTTTGAGGTCTTATGGAACATTTTGTACAGTTCACAAAGTGCCTTTGTAACTATATCATGCTTTTTAAAATTATATATGAAGAGAGAGATAACTGGCATGCCAGGGGTCTCCTGCCACTGCAAGCAAACTCCAGATACATACTGTGCTTTGTGCATCTGGCTTTGCATGGGTCCTGAGGAATCAAACCTGGGCCTTTAGTCTTTGCAAGCCAAAGACTTTAACTGCTTAGCCATGTCCCCATCACTCTATCATGCTTTTAAAAAAAAAAAAAAAATTTATTTATTTTTTTATTTGTCTGAGAGAGAGAGAAAAACAGATAAAGAGAGAGAAAGAATGAGAAGTCATTCCAGGGCCTCTAGCCACTGCAAGCAAACCCCGGACACATGAGCTACCTTGTATATTTGGGTCCTTAGTCTTCACAGGCGAACTCCCCAACCACTAAGCCATTTCTCCATCCATCATGACTGGATATTGGCAGGATTCAATGTATTATTTGCTTGTATGTACTCATACTATCTAGGGTGACCATGTGGAGCTAAAGACCCTGTACCTCCCATTTGCACCATAGACCCTAAACATGGTGACTCCAACACTCCGCGTGGAGGACTGCAGTATTGCCCTCCTGCCCCGGAACCACGAGAAGAATCGCTGCATGGATATCCTGCCTCCAGACCGCTGCCTGCCCTTCCTCATCACCATCGACGGGGAGAGCAGCAACTACATCAACGCAGCCCTCATGGACGTAAGACACCTCTAGTCCCTGGGAAGGAAACAGGAAGTGTGTCCATGAGGCAGAGCTCCCAGAAAGATGGACTCCACCTCCTAACTAGATTATCTGCCATTTAAGACACAAACCATTTTCTCAATAACAACAAAAAATAATTTCAGAGTCCATGTGTTTTGTGCAGGGTAGACATTCATACTCTCTCCAGCTGCCTGCCCTGGGTACTCATAAATGAAGCTCACTCAGTTACTTGAGCAGTGAGGTTTTTCGACTGCTGACCAGAGAGCATGAGGCAGTTGTGAAATCACCCATGTTAAAGAAAGTAGATAATGTGACTGACATTATTTTAATTCCCTTCCTCCCAATTAAGGCAGTAATTAACATGAGAAGAAAACACAACATATTGCTTAGTGTCACTCTGTTTACTTCTTGCTGTTCAGCTGATGGGAAAGTAAATGGATATTTTCAGTTCTAATGTGGAAATTTTAATTCTGTTGGTGTGATACGGTAAAAGGGCACTTAAACTTGTTCAAAGCTCTCCGGAGCTGAAAAACACATGTGTGTCTTTTACGGCTGGAATAAGTAACACCATCACACAGATAAATGACAAGTAAACAAGCTTTAGAAAAAGCAGTACTATTTTAATTGTGCATAATTTTTAAATTAAGCCGAAATTTTCTCCATTAAAATTATTAATTTTTAGAGTCAATATTGCCTATCAGAAATATTTAGAAAACTAGTAAGACATAGCTATAGAACTTTTCCTTGGTATTAAAATGAGGATATCTCATTATTGTTATTTCACAGATAAGTTTATATTTAGTCTATTTTGGTGTTGACAATGACAATAGAATGCAACAATTGCTAAATGTGTTTAGCATTTCTTGCCACATGTGTCCATGTGCAAAAAATAACTTAGTTTCCTCCCTTCACATTTTCCTGGGTATATTTGGATCTCTCTTGTTTGTGTTTACAGAGCTATAAACAGCCTTCAGCTTTCATAGTCACCCAGCATCCTTTGCCAAACACAGTCAAGGACTTCTGGCGACTGGTCCTGGATTATCACTGCACATCAGTAGTTATGCTCAATGATGTGGATCCTGCCCAGGTGAGACTGAGGCTTCCTCCAAGCAAAGCTCATGCCATAGGGTCAACTCTGTATATGTGTTGGTTGTTTTTTGTTGTTGTTGTTGTTTTTTGCTGAGAAGTACAGACCCCTTGCAAGGGTTTATATGCCAGTTGACAGTTGAGAAAGTAGTAAAACTGAAACGTAAGTGTTACAAACCAGGTAGAATGAAAGCTAGAGCATAAGGTCAGTGGAAACCAGGAAGTTGGGCTGAATTCATACATTGTGGAAGAGACATGACAATAGGATCAGAAACAAGGCTGTGCCCAAATTGTCAAAATACACACCAGCTAAATTCAAGGTCATAGATGGCATCTAAGCTGAGCAATGCACAGCTGAAGGAAGAGCAAGCAAGCCAAAGAACAGTAGAGAAAGGAGGAAGGCCCGAATGCCAGCTATAGGGCATCTGTGCTTTCTGGTGCTGCTCACCTGGGGCCTGTGCATGTACAGCAAGACAGGCAAGGGAATGGCAATTAGCTTTGTCAATTCTTTGTAAAGACACTAAAAAGAAACCAAAATGGGACTTGGAGATAAGAGGAGCTAAGCTGGTGAGAACAGTTTTTTCAGGGCTTCTCAACACAGAAAAAGAGGAAGAAGTAGACAAAGTGACTTGATTAATATGGGTAGAAACAGTTTCTTAGAGGGAGCTCTCAGGACATGGTTAGTACCAAGGCCCTTTGGGAGCTGAATGTATTCCCTCCACAGAAAAGTGAACATTATGGAAGTTTAAATTTAGCATGTTTTAAGAATAAACTTGTTTTGGAAATGAATTTATTCCCTATCTAGTAGAGATAAATTCTTTTAAAAATGGGGGTAGGACTGAAGTTTTGTCAATATCTAAACTGAAAAGAAATGAGATGTTTCTTTCCTAAAATGCATTTTTTCACCATCAGTCTTCCACATAACATAGACATTTGGGTCTGTAAGCCTTTTAATGATGTTTGAAGCACTGCATTATGGTGCTAAAGCTCTCTCTTGAAGGTTAGTTAATGAAAAAGTAATGATAATTCTTGATTTCATCTACTCCTTTTGGCTTAGGGAGCTTAAATATTTTAGAAATCTTCCTCCTTAATGATCTCAGAAGAGTATACTGCCTCTATTTACAAAAAAACATGCCTAATTCAAAATAGAACCAAGAACCCTGTCTTTTTCTAATTAATAGCATCTGGTTAAATTTCATTAATTCAAGATTTCAAGTCACAAGGAAAGGAATTTGTTCCCTGTTTGGAATCATTCTGTCTTTTCCCTAATGTGAATCCTAGAATGCAGTAATATATACTGGTTTAGTAATGTGGTGCTACGTAGTGGTTTTGTTTCTATTCATGAACAAGACATCAGGCATTCATAGTGAACCATAACATTTGAATTCTGAAGCTACAGTCTAATTTCAAATTACCTGGACTTCAACCAAGCCTTGGCTGAGGGGCAGTCAGAGAAAAGATTCCAATTCTATTCAACAAAAAGAGATGATT